>NC_142029.1:120582497-120901580 GCF_982192425.1 Myodes glareolus
TCAAAACAAAGACACTTTAGAAAGGCTGTTTGAAGAAGTAAAAATAGTATTACCTAAATGGTGGGGAATGCAAATTGCTCCTGAAAAAAATCAGAGAGGAGATTCTGTTAATTATTTAGGTTATAAAATAGGTTTACAAAGAATTAAGACTCAAAAGGCACAAATCAGGAGAAATCAGTTACGAACCCTTAATGACTTTCAAAGATTATTAGTAGACATTTCCAGTCTACGACCAGCTGTTGGTATAACACCTGATCTAATAATTCATTTAAACAAAACCTTAGATGGTGACAAAGATTTGAATAGTCCCAGAGAGTTAACAGCTGAAGCAGAAAAGGAGCTGACGATGGTTGAGGAAAAATTACAGGAGGCACATGTAGATAGGGTCGATCCAAATCTTAGTTGCATTCTAGTCATATTGCCTTCCACAATTTCTCCTATGGGAATTTTAATGCAGAGGGAAGATACTATTTTAGAGTGGATCTTTTTACCACACAAACCAAGTAAAAAATTAAAAACTTATGTGGAAAAAGTCTCTGAATTGATTATAAAAGGAAAATTGAGATTTTGTCAATTAGCAGGTATACACCCAGCAGAAATTATAGTGCCTTTCACTGCTGATGAGATAAAAAAAAATTGTGGGAAGACAATGAACCATGGCAAAGAGCTTGTGCTAATTTTTTGGGAGAAATCAATAACAATTACCCAAAAAGCAAGAGACTTAGCTTTATAAAGAGAACTTCATGGATCCTCCCTCGAATTGTCCGTGATGCTCCAATAACCAGAGCCCGTACATTTTATACTGATGCTAATAAATCAGGGAAAGCAGGGAAATCAGAAGGATTGAGTAAAGTGGAACAAAGTCCTTATGATTCTGTCCAGAAGGCAGAATTATATGCCATCCTTATGGTACTTAGGGATTTTAAAGAACCTCTTAATATAATTACTGACTCACAATATGCACAAAGAGTTATTTTGCATATTGAAACTGCTGAATTTATACCTGATGATACAGAACTGACCTCATTGTTTATCCAGGTACAAGACGTGATCAGAAACAGGCTCTGCCTATGTATATAATGCATATCCGATCCCATACGGGTCTGCCAGGTCCTCTAGCACAAGGTAATGCAGATATTGATCAATTATTGATTGGTAGTGTACTGCAGGCATCTGAATTTCATAAAAAACATCATGTCAATAGCAAAGGCTTAAAAATAGAGTTTTCTATTACATGGCAACAAGCTAAGCAGATTGTAAAGAAATTCCCTACTTGCTCTTTTTATAACCAAACACCATTGCCTGCAGGGACTAATCCAAAGGGTATTGAAAGGAATGAAGTTTGGCAGATGGATGTCTTTCACTTTCCAGAATTTGGCAAATTAAAATATGTACTTCACACCATTGACACGTACTCAGGTTCCCAATGGGCAACTGCTTTAAGCTCAGAAAAAGCTGATTCAGTAATCACTCATTTATTAGAAGTTATGGCCATCATGGGTATACCTACACAGATAAAGATGGATAATGGTCCAGCTTATGTTTCTAGGAAAATGACACGATATTTTGCTTATTGTAGTATTAAGCATGTTACAGGTATACCATACAATCCTACAGGTCAAGCAGTTATAGAAAGATCAAATCGAACTATAAAAGTTATGTTGAACAAACAGAAAGGGGTGGAAAATACCCCCAGGAATAGGTTACATAATACTTCATTAACCTTGAATTTTCTCAATGCTAATGAGAAGAGGACAACGGTTGCAGAAAGACACTGGATATTGGAAAAGTCTGCTGAATTAAATCAACCAATTTATTTCAAGGATGTGCTGACCTCACAGTGGAAGCCAGGAGATGTGCTGCATTGGGGAAGGGGTTTTGCTCTTGTTTCCACAGTAGAAGAAAATTGTGGATACCATCAAAATTAATAAAGGTTAGATCTGAAGAGAAGAAACCTCTTGGAATGGAGAAATGACAGCATCTACAATGATGATGTCCATACAGGTGGTAAGAAAAACATAAAATGGGGGCAGGGTTCTGTTCTTGCCTCCACAGGAAAACACTCATCTTTGAAAAATTCAAAGGACCCTGGATGTTTGAATACTGACAGATGGAAAAATAACTACCCAATATGGATTATCAAGAAAACTGAATATGTTCTGTGAGTATGAAGCTCTGGAATATACTAAATCATATTTCTGAATTTATAGAGCTGGTTTTGGAGTTGGACTCTTGGCTCGGTCCCTCTCTAATTCCAAGCCTGTTGTTAGGAGAAAAACCCTGAATTTTTGGAGTTTCTGTCTTATGTCAAGAGCCATGATATGAGACAGAAAGAAATATGAGTTTAGAAAACATCTTTGCTTTTCTTCATATCTATCATACTTTTCATTGAATATGTCTGTCATACCATTCATTGAATATGTTTTTATGTGTCTATATAATTAATGTTGAAGTTTTTCACAATGAACAATGAGTTCTTTCTGCACTGACATTTGAAGTTTTCAGGAAGAAGTTCGGACCCCCATAACAACAACTCCACTCGGTTGATATGACGTCATGATACTGATAGAGCTACTACAAGTCCTGTTCCGGGTATCAGCTGCACAGATGATTCCAACTTGGTTAGCTGAAATGGTGCACATCTTGAACAACATTCTGGCTAGACCTCCACAAAATACTCAGAGACTGTTTGCAATTTTAAAAGACATTGACCTTGAAATTTAACCATCATTTTACTTTCACAGGATCCTCCAGAAAGAGCCTTACCCCCATGACAGCTGGAAGTAATTCTAGAGGACAATGTCCCCTCTCTCAGCAAAGTTTTTCCTAAGGTTTAGGAACAATATTTAGGGATTGATTATAATTAGTATATGGTTGAGAGTTGGGAAAGGAATTTTATAAGCTCATAGATCTTTTGAAAAAAAAGGGGGAGGGATAATGGATAGATAATAATGATATTTGTGAGTTATTGTTTATAGATAATAACATCGGCATATATTGAATATTGTATGTAAGCATGCTTCTACCTGTTTAAAACATTTTTATGTATTGATAAATATTGTATTGATATATGTATACCATATTGCATTGTACATTTCTACCTCTGATTCAGATACTCATATATTGTTAATGTATTGATATTTATTGTTTACATTTGGAGGTCATTGTCCTCATTTATTGCACAGTTGTTTATTCTCTTAGTCTTTAAGTTAGATACATGTTAAGAATTGTAGATCAATAGTCATCTATGTCTGTCATATTTATGGTTAGACTAATCAGGTTCTTTAGCTACATAGAGATTATATATAAATAGTCTTCAACCTCTTCGAAAAGCTGTAGAAAATGGCATTTAATTTAATCTTAGAGTTCTGTGTAGTGAGACACAATCATTCCTGGAAACACCGACCTATTCTTGAGAGATTGTTGAGCACCAAAGACATTCCACTTGGAGCTTGTCTTCTTGACAAAACTGGCCTCTGGGTAAGGAACTGCTCATACCTCAACTACTGACAAATACACGGTATCCAGAAATGGATAAACAGAACTGTTACATCTTGCCAAGACAGGGTAAGATGGTTCTGAAAAATCTCTTGCCTGTTAAAAATAATCTGTCAGTTATTCTAGGCCTAAGTCAACACTGCAAACAGGTCTTTGATGATTGCCCAGGTAGCCACTTGTCTCTGTGATCTGTTGCATGTTTTGGAAGTTCTTTGATTGCACTTCCTAATTTTTCAGGTAACATTATTTCCCTTCTCGGATCTTCTATGGGGTTGAAGACTAGATAAATGTAGCTACTTCCCTCTCATGACTTGGCCAAGTTATTTATTATACAAGACTTTAGCTAGTTAGAATAGGATATTTGTACTTATTGTATATAATTGTGTATGTTTGTTCTTACTGTATATAATTTTGTAGTAGACTTATAACTCTCTTACTTAAACAAAAGGGGGAGGTGCTGCGGTAGTATCTTCTGCTGCTTCAGCCAATAGTCACTGAAGCACGAGCCCATGGTGTTGTGGGAGCGCCTTCCGCTCCCTCAGCCAATAGCTGCTGAAATACCAGCACACTGGGGCTTGGTATATTTCTCTTTTAGAAAGAGCCACAGAGCTCGACTCAACCTTCTTGTTTCCGGCGCTCGGTCCCGGCTCCTGCTCCAGCGACTAGGCTCCCTTCTTGACGGTTTATGGTGTATGTAAGTTTTACCCCCCAAAATAAATAAGTCCTTAAAACATAACTGGTGTGGAATTGATTCGCCGTTACCGCCATACTGATTTTCACAGTGGCTGCACAAGTTTGCATTCCCACCAACAATGGATGAGTGTTCCCCTCATTCCACATCCTCTCCAGCATAGGCTATAAGTGGTGTTTTTGAGTTTAGCTATGCTGACAGGTGTAAAATGGTATCTCAAAGTTGTTTTGATTTGCATTTCCCTGATCACTAAGGAGGTTGATCATGACCTTAAGTGTCTTTTGACCATTCGAAGTTCATCTATTGTGAATTTTCTGTTCAGTTCAGTACCCCACTGTTTAATTCGGTTAATTAGAGTTTTAGTGTCTAGTTTCTTGATTTGTTTGTATATTTTGGAGATCAGACCTTTGTCTGATGAGGGGTTGTTGAAGATCTTCTCCTAGTCAGAAGGTAGCCTTTTTGTCTTACTGACAGTGTCCTTTGCTTTTCAGAAGCTTCTCAGTTTCAGGAGGTCCCATTTATTCATTGATTCTCTTATTGTCTGTGCTACTGGGGTTCTACTTAAGAAGTGGTCTCCTGTGCCTATGTCTTGTAGATTACTTCCCACTTTCTTTTCTATCAGGTTCAAAGTGGTCAAATTAATATTGATGTCTTTAATCCATTTGGACTTGAATTTTGTGCATGGTGATAGATATGGATCTACTTTCATTCTTCTACAGGTTGATATCCAGTTATGCCAGCACCATTTGTTAAAGATGCTTTCCTTCTTCCATTATATACCTTTAGCTCCCTTCTCGACAATCAGGTGTTCATAGGTTTTTGGATTAATATCCGGGCCTTCTATTTGATTCCATAGGTCGATTTCTCTGTTGTTATGCCAATACCAAGCTGTTTTTAATACTGTAGCTCTGTAATAGAGTTTGAAGTCAGGGATGGTAATGCATCCAGAGGTTCCTTTATTGTATAAGATTGCTTTGGCTAGTCTGGGTTTTTTGTTTTGCCATATAAACTTGATTATTGTTCTCTCACGGTCTGTGAAGAAGTTTGATGGGATTTTGATGGGGATTGCATTGAATCTATAGATTGCTTTTGGTAGAATTGCCATTTTTATTATGTTGATCCTCCCAATCCAACAGCAAGGGAGATCTTTCCATTTTCTGGTATCCTCCTCAATTTCTTTCTTCAAAGACTTAAAATTCTTGTCAAATAGGTCTTTCACTTCCTTGGTTAAAGTTACCCCAAGGTATTTTATGCTATTTGTGGCTTTCGTGAAAGGTAATGTTTCTCTGATTTCCCTCTCTGCTTCTTTATCCTTTTTGTATAGGAGGGCAACTGATATTTTTGGAGTTGATCTTGTATCCTGCCACATTACTAAAGGTGTTTATCAGCTGTAGGAGTTCTTTGGTAGAGTTTTTGGGGTCGCTTATGTACACTATCATATCATTTGCAAATAACGAAAGTTTAACTTCATCGTTTCCCATTCGAATCCCCTTGATCCCCTTATGTTGTCTTATTGCTATTGCTAGAACTTCAAGCACTATATTGAAGAGGTATGGAGAGAGTGGACAGCTTGTCGTGTTCCTGAGTTTAGTGGAATGGCTTTGAGTTTCTCTCCATTCTATTTGATGTTAGCTGTTGGCTTGCTGTTTATAGCTTTTATTATATTTAGGTATGATCCTTGAATCCCCAATCACTCCAACACCTTTATTGTAAAGGGGTGTTGAATTTTGTCAAATGCTTTTTCAGCATCCAATGAAATGATCATATGGTTTTTTTCTTTCAGTTTATTTATATGATGGATTACATTGATAGATTTGCATATGTTGAACCAGCCCTGCATCTCAGGGATGAAGCCTACTTGATCATAATGGATAATTTTTCTAATGTGTTCTTGGATTCGGTTTGCCAGTATTTTATTGAGAACTTTCGCGTCGATGTTCCTGAGTGAGATTGGCCTGTAATTCTCTTTCTTGGTTGTATCTTTGTGTGGTTTTGGTACCAGAGTAACTGTAGCTTCATAAAAGGAGTTTGGCAATGACTCTTCTGTTTCTATATTGTGAAATACATTAAGGAGTATAGGTATTAGCTCTTCCTTGAAGTTTTGGTAGAATTTTGCATTGAAACCATCTGGTCCTGGGCTTTTTTTGGTAGGGAGATTTTTGATAACAGCTTCTAATTTGTCACGACTAACAGGTCTATTTAGATTGTTCACCTGTTCTTGGTTCAACTTTGGTATATGGTACTTATCTAATAAAATGGGCATTTCTTTTATATTTTCCAATTTTGTGGCATACAGGCTTTTGTAGTAAGATGCAATGATTCTCTGAATTTCCTGTGTGTCTGTGGTTATGTCCCCTTTTTCATTTGTGATCTTATAAATTTGCATGTTCTCTCTCTGCCGTTTGATTAGTTTGGATAAGGGTTTGTCGATCTTGTTGATTTTCTCCAAGAACCAGCTTTTTGTTTCATTAATTTATTGTATTGTTTTCTGTATTTCTATTTTGTTGATTTCAGCCCTCAGTCTGATTATTTCCAGTCTTCTACTCCTCCTGGGTGAATATGCTTCTTTTTTTTTCTTGTGCTTTCAAGTGTGCTGTTAAGTCTTCAATGTGTGCTTTCTCTGTTTTCTTTAATTGGGCAAATAGTGCTATGAACTTTCCTCTTACCACTGCTTTCATAGTGTCCCATAGGTTTGAGTATGTTGTGTCTTTATTTTCATTAAATTCAAGGAAGACTTTACTTTCTTTCTTTATTTCTTCCTTAACCCAGGGGTGATTCAGTAGTTGACTGTTCAGCTTCCATGAGTTCGTAGGCTTTTTGGGGTTAGAATTGTTTTTGAATTCTAACTTCATTCCATGGTGATCCGACAAGACACAGGTGGTTACTAATATTTTTTTGTATCTGTGGAAGTTTGCTTTGTTACCAAGTATGTGATCAATTTTTGAGAAGATTCCATGAGCTGCAGAGAAGAAGGTATATTCTTTCCTATTTGGGTGGAATGTTCTATAGATGTCTGTTAAGTCCATTTGATTCAATACCTCCAATAATTCTCTTATTTCTCTTTTAGGTTTCTGTCTGATTGACTAGTCCACTGGTGAGAGAGGTGTGTTTAAGTTTTCTACTATTAGTGTGTGTGGTTTGATGACTGCCTTGAGATCTAGAAGTGTTTCTTTTACATAAGTAGGTGCCTTTATATTAGGGGAATAGATATTCAGGATTGAGACTTCCTCCTGATGAATTGTTCCTGTTATTAATATGAAATGTCCATTTCCATCTCTTCTGATTGATTTTAGTTTGATGTCAATTTTGTTAAATATTAAAATGGCCACACCTGCTTGTTTCTTAGATCCGTTTTCTTGGAAAACCTTTTCCCAACAATTTACTCTGAGTAGGTGTCTGTCTTTGTGGTTGAGGTGTATTTCTTGTAAACAGCAGAATGTTGGATCCTGTTTTTGTATCCAATCTCTTAGTCTGTGCCTTTTTATAGGTGAATTGAGTCCTTTGATATTAAGTGATACTAATGACCAGTGGTTGTTGTGTCCGGATATTTTCTTTTTTCTTTTTTTTTGGTAGTAGAGTGTGTGTTTCCCTTCTTTGAGATGTGCTTGTGAAGGGTCTCTAGTTGTCTGAGTTATTGTAGGCAGTATTGGCAATGTTGGATTCCTTCGGTTGTGATTTTCCTTCTAATACTTTCTGTAAGGCTGGATATATGGCTACATATTGTTTAAATTTGCTTTTATCCTGGAATATTTTGTTTTCTCCATTGATAGTGAACGATAGCTTAGCTGGGTATAGTAGTCTGTGTTTGCATCCATGGTCTCTTAGTTTCTGTAGTACCTCTATTCAGGTCCTTCTGGCTTTTATGGTTTCCATAGAGAAGTCCGCTGTAAGTCTGATAGGTTTACCTGTATAAGTTACTTGACCTTTTTCCTTTGCAGCTCTTAATATTCTTTCTTTAATCTGAATGTTTTGTGTTTTGATTATTATATGGCGAGGTAATGCTTTTTTTTTGATGCAGTCTATTCGACGTTCTTTATGCTTCTTGAACCTCCATAGAGATATCGTTCTTTTGGTTGGGAAAGTTTTCTTATATAATTTTATTGAATATATTTTCCGGGCCTTTGATCTGCAGTTCTTCTCCTTCTTCTACGCCTATTATTCTTAGATTTGGTTTTTTTTTATTGTGTCCCAGATTTCCTGAATGTTTTGTGATGAGAATTTGTTGGATTTGCTGTTTTCTTCGGTCAGAGCGTTTATTTTCTCTATGGTGTCTTCAGAGTCTGAGAGTCGTTCTTCTATCTCTTGTATTCTGTTGGTTATGCTTGTTTCTGAAGTCTCCGTTCATTTACCTAGGTTTTCCGTATCCAGCCGGTTCTCATTTTGTGTTTTCTTCATTGCCTCCATTTCAGTTTTCAAATCTTGAACTGTTTCCATTACCTGTTTGATTGTTTTATCTTGGCTTCCCGAATTTCTTTTACGGATTTACTCATTTTTTCAAACTTTTTGTTATAATTCTTTTCCATTTCTTTTCCATTTCTTTACTCATTTCTTCAATCTTTTTTTTTAATACTTATCCTCCATTTCTTTATGGCAGATATTCACCTCCTGTTTAAGTTCCTCTATTATTTTCATAAAGCTCTGTTTAGGGTTGATTTCTTCCATTTCTTCTGGAGTAGGGTGTTCAGTTCTTCTAGTTTCTTGATCCCTGAATTCTGGTGATGTCATGTTGCATTTCAGGTTGTTGGAGGAATTCTTGGATTGGTGCCTGCCCATCTCCTCCTCTCTGGATGGAACTCCTCAGCACTGAAGCAGGGACAGCTGATACTCCAAGGACATGGAGACCAAAGGACGACAGTGGGCGCAGGAAAGCGTCCTGTGGAACACCGAACACCCTGCTGCCAACACTGAGGGGGGGCTGTGCTCTCTTCCGGGACAGACCACCCCAGCAGCACCCACTCACCTCTCTGGATAGAACTTCTCAGCACTGATACAGGGACAGCTGGTATTCCATGGACACAGGAGACAACAGGGCGATAGTGGGGGCAGGGAGGAGATCCTTGGAACACCGATGACCCTGCCACAGAAGCTGAGGGGTGGGGGCTGTGCTCTCTTCCGGGACAGACCACCCTGGCTAGCACCCACTCACCTCTCTGGATAGAACTCCTCAGCACCGAAACAGGGACAGCTGGTATTCCAAGGACACAGGAGACAAAAGAGTGGCAGTGGGGGCAGGGAGGAGATCCTTGGAACACCGAAGACCCTGCCACATAAACTGAGGGGTGGGGACTGTGCTCTCTTCTGGGACAGACTGCCCCGGCCAGCACTCACTCACCTCTCTGGACAGAACTCCTCTATTGATACAATTTTAGAATAAATTTATTATATTGCAGTATACATTTCTACCTCTGATCAAGATAATTATACATTGTTTACATTTGGATGTTATTGTCCTTATTTGCTGCATAGTTATCTAAAGATTGTTTAATATTTTAATACGAAGTCTTAGTCTTTAAGCTATATAGGTATTATTAGTTATAGATCAATAGTCCTTCATGTTTGTCATATTTATATTTAGACTAATCAGTTCTTTAGATTCATAGAAATTTTATTCCCTAGATAGATAATCTTCAATCACTTCAAATAACTATAGAATATGGTATTTAAATAGCTTATGATTATGTTAATGTGAGCCAAGATTGCTCCTGGCAGCGCTGATCTATTACTGACAGAAAGTTGGTCACCAAAAACACTCCACTTGGAGCTTATTTTCTTCTTAGCAAAACTGGCCTTTGGGCAAAGTACTCCCCCTGCCTCTACCACTGTCAAAATGCATGTAGTCTAGACTGTAGTCAAGCAGGATATAAGCAAAAAGACTGCCAAATCTTGCCAAGTCAGGGTAAGACCATTTTGAATTTTTTTCTGCCTCAGAAAATGGTCTGTCAGTTATTCTAGGCCTTATCCAAAGTTGGTTGACCCAACATTTCAAATGAGACTTTGGGTTATTGCCCAGGTAGCTGGTTGTCTCTATCATTTTTTGCACTTTTTGGAAGTTACTTGATTGTACTTCCTGTTTACTCACATAATATTATTTCTCTTCTCAGGTTTTTGATGGGGTTGAAAACTAAAGAGTTATAGTTACCTTCCTCTCATGACATAGCCAAGCCATTTCTAATATAAGACTTAGGCAACTTTGGATAGGGTAACTATTGCAAATTTTAGCATATGTTTCTTGGTTGATGTTGCTCATGCTGGTTGTAATTCTAATTTTTATATTTGATATTTTTTCTTATTATTGTTTCTTATTATATTTGATATATTTGATATATTTTCTTATTTGTACTAGACTTAGAACTCTTTTAGTTAGACAAAATGGGGAGGTACTTTGGAAACTCCTTCAGCCAATAGCCTTTATGATACTGACTCACTTTGGGCATGGTCACATGCACTATATATGCAGATGTAAAAGTGGCACAACACTTTGGTTGCCGGATTTGGTTCTGGTTCCCTGCTCAAGCAGAGGACTGTTGATATGTAAGTCTACCCCTAAATAAAGAAACTTTTATTATACACCATTCTGGTTTAGTTTGACACTATTTTATTATAGTCTGCAGAATTCACTATTAATGACTCTACTTCCTTGAGGCTTTGGGCTGCTTTGATTTACTCTTACTTTCCTGTAAACAGTAGTGCAGAAACTGTTGTTGAGCCAATATTGGGATTCTATATTGGTTTTCCAAGGCTGTCATAGAAAAACAAAAGATGGAATGCTTTCAAGAGCATATATACAATCCCTCAGTGCTGAAGAATGGAAGTTTTTTGTCAGGGTGGCAGCAAGGTTGATTTGCTTTGAGATCTTCCCAACTCCCATTGGCTCAAAGATCAAACTTTGTCCCTGTGTTCCCACTTTTTTTTTCTTTATAGAGACAGTATTAACTTTTTTTGCTACTATAACATAATCTGACTTAAAGAAAGATTTATTTTAACTCATGGTTTCACAGAGTTCAGTCCATGACTGCTTGACTCTATTTACTTATGCAGAAATCAAGGAAGCAGAAAGAGTAGCAGTTGCTCTTCACCTAGGGGACAAGAAGAAAATAAGGAGAGGATCTTTAGACCTGTTCTATTTCTTCCAACCCTTCTCTTCCTCTAAAGTTTAGAGCCTCCCAAAACAGTAGCACCATCTGGGAACCAAGAATTTATTACATGAATTGGGGTATATTGTTGACTATTTCACAGTAAAGCCATAAAAGGGATGGTAGTCATACCTGATGAAAGCCTGTTCTACTGACTTTATTTAACAGTGAATTGCCTGGTCTTCTTTTTATATTCCCAGATATATATGGTTACAATATGAACATGGGAATTGAATGATCTATAAATAATATTATAGCATGTTTCTAATTCCTGTTTACTCACTTCCTCTGTTTTTTCCCCCAGCAGTTCTCCATTATTTTATCACATGATTTTTAAACTAATTTTTCTTTTTCCTTATTCCAATTTATCACTCTGTATCTTTATAATCACCTTTTTAGTATCTACCTCCTCTTTCCCCCTCTGGACTCTTAATTTCTATGAATTTTATTAATACTTTACTTACCTCATGTGCATGCATGTTTGTGTGTATGTATCAGCATATGAATATGTGAGTGGAGGTCACAGGGCAATCTTGGGTCAAAAGCCTATTTGTTTATTTATATATCATACTTCCATCAAAATGAATGGTATAATACTTGCATTGCCCTCTTACTTACTGGATCCTCTGAGAATTTGATTTCATCAATTAATCCCCTAGCAAACCAACTCAAATCAGTGTCTTTCTTTAGTTTTACCCCTATCCATATTTTTCCATTTTCCTGTTTTTATGGGCAGATATACCAGGAAATGTTACCTACATGTTTTGTGTATTTTCTTTCTCCCATAAAAAAATTACCTTTATGTAGGTGGAGAGATTTTTTCTGCTTGTTGGTAGTTGTGTCCATCTTGTTTTTATTCTGGGAATCTTTCTGAAACAATCCCTCCACACCAATGAGAGTGAAAGAGAGATGCCACTGGTAGACCTAAACCAGATAACTTGTGAAAAGTTACAATCTAGGCATCTAGATTGTATTGTCATTTTATATTTTGAAGCCACAAGTTAGGATGGGCAAGAATGCAAGATTGGTCAGAAGTTTACATGGTATTCAGAAAGTTGGTGAGGGCAATGGCCCATTGTATCAGCTATTTCTCCAGGTCTTTTTGTTCCAGGTAGCAAGTGAAGTCATGCTTGACCAAGAGACAATGCAAATAGTGCTTTAAGTAAATCACTAATTAAATCAACATCAGCATCTAGTAATTAGTCTTTTCTACTTTGTTCTACTTCACTTTGAGCACAATCTCAATAATTAACTGATGAAAATTTGAATTCCTTCATGCCTTTATAATAATCTTTCTGAGATGCTTTAATGGTTGTTTGCATATCAGTTTGTCAATCTTCCTTTTATAGTAGAGCATTATACCAAAGAGATTTTCTTACATGTGAGGATTCAAATTACATATATTAAAATAAAAATGCTAGCATTTATACTAGTGATATAATGCTTGATATAAATGATATCTGATATAAATGCCTTGTTTAAAATATACATAAAGTATCAACCACACAAAGTACATGCTATTATAAATGTCCATTTAACTAATTACATGACCCAAAACTTTTAAATGTCATAGAGAATAAATGGTAGATTTAGAATCACTTGAACCTTAGGATCTGGTTCTAGAGTCTGCATTTTGAACAGTAGTAATTTGCCATTTGTGAAAGTGTCTATTGTTGTGAAAAGATACCATGACCACAGCAACTCATAAAGCAAATCTTTAATTGAGGTGGTCCATTTTCAGAGCAGAGGTTTAGTTCATTATCATCATGACAGGGAGCATGGCAATGAGCAGTCCAATGTGGTGCTGGAACTGAGATTGCTACATCTTGCAGACAAGAGGAAGTTGGCTGACACATTGGTTGGTATCCTGAGCATAGGAAACCTCAAATTTTGCCCCCTTAGTGACACCCTTCTTCACACAAGGCCATACCCATTCCAACAAGACACTCCCTATCACTCCCTATGTGATTATGGGGACCAACTACATTCAAGCCACCATAGAGAAACAAGTGCGTTGTTATGCATTATGGTACCCTCTCTTCCATAAACAATGTATGAAGGCTTTAATTTGACTAATGGAAGTCAAGCTTTCTTAATGTTGGAGTCAGTATTTTTTTACAGAAACATATCAATTCACATAGTAATATGTAGAGAAACTCTGGATGAGAGAACTTTGGTTTTTTGTTTGTTTGTTTTTTTATAATTTGATATAGACTAGGAGATCCCTTACCGCATGGAAGTTCTTGGCTAGATGGCAATTCTTAACATCGAGAGAGACAAAACAACAAGGTTTAATTTGTAGAAATAAACAAGAGAAATGGTTCTGCTTCTGTAATGTAGGAAATATTAGACTTTGTTCTGACACAGAGAACTTTCTCCCCAGGAAGTTACTTCACAGATGAAGTGAATAGGAATCTCAAGAAAGCTTCAATCATTTTAGACAGAAAGTGCTCTCAGCTAAGTGTTCTGCCTCCCTGAAAGGTCTTTGAGGAAATTTTCTTTCATGAAAACACAGTTCTCAATGCTTGCTCTTCTTTTTAGCCTTGCCATTATTTCTAGAAGTTTCTGACCTGACACACCTACTGACTTTACATTCATCATCATATAAGATGAAGGAGTTGCACCTTCATCGATGCTCTGGAAAAATTCTTGGGCATAGTGAATAAATGACAAAGAATGCAACCTCAGGGTTACAGCCTCTCTTTCAACTGCCTTCCTACCATGGTAACTGCTAACACTCAGTAAGTATACTTCCAACTTATAGAAGCTAGGTTATCCAGTTGCCATCATATGGACATCACATGACTCTCATGAACTCACAACAGCTGTGTTTTTCCTATTCAAGATTAAGACTCTGAGGACTGCAACATGGCTGGGGAGAGTCTTATAAATCCACACCCAACTACTCAGTGAGTTCTTGGCAATTAATGGCTATTGAAAAAAGAATCATTCTTTCTTGATGTTATCACTGGTAAGTTACCCATGCTCCAGTGAATAACTGCACATCAATGCTTATGACTCAGTGGGCCATTAAAAAAATACATACAAGGAATATTTACTGGGAGTATCAAAGGAGTATAAAGAAAGAAGGATAGGAATAATAGCAAGTAATTGTGAATGAATATGATCATTTTACAAATGTATAAATTATCAAAGAAAAAGTCATAAGTAAACATGAGGAATTAAAAAGAAACACATAAAACTGAGTTCAATTAGTGTTGACTGTGTGTGTATGTGTGTGTATGTGTGTGTGTGTGTGTGTGTGTGTGTGTAGAATAATTATAGATAATGTCATGAATTTGAAAAGGAATGGTGGAGTGGACTTGAAAGGAACTGGAGGGAATAGAGTGAAGGGTTGAAATTATGAAAAAGTAAAAATAAAAAACCCAGTTATACTCATCACAAATGTTCTTTTATTGACTTTCTTCAAAATAATTTTTCATTCTGATTCATCATACCTTTAATATCATCATGATTTATATATACTATAAATCATTTAATGGCATGAATCCTTCCTTGTTGATCTGTGTATACTGAGACTTCACTGTGCCTGACATGATGAAGATTTAAATATGCTTGATAAGTAGATAGATCACTGAATAAATTCACAGATGGAAAATAGCAATAGCTTTATTTGCAGATTAACATGTCACTACTGATTAAAATTTTGTTTCTAACAAAATCTCATCAAGGAATGGTGCCATAATTGAAAGAGGGTTTGTAGCAGGTATTTTGGAATAATCTTTTATTTTTAAAGTTTTTCATATGCCTAAAATGTTGTTTCTTTTATACAAAGGAGGTGTTGAATATGTTTATGCCAATTAATTGAGTCGAATATATGGACCAATAGAAAAAGCAATGTATAGATGAACAGAGCTGGTTACAATCTTGTATTTTGCATATGCTTTACTTGAATAGTGGGGTTAACTTTTAGTTTTCTCTTTTTGAGTTCTACAGTTGTATAAATACAAGGAAGAATGTATCTAGTCTCTAATAAAATCTAAGAAGCACAAAGAAAACATCCAGCATATTCAAAATGCCATGCATTTTTCACCCAAAAATATATTGGCTGTATTGTAAATTTTCATTTGCAATTGTGACATTAGCCTTGAAAAAGCTATTGCTCAAATATTTGATTTTTGGTAAATATAAATAGAAATAAATATGCATTCTGTTGCTCAGATGATATTATTCTACCTTATTCAGAAAGCCTCAGATTATTTGATGACTTCTATGATTCTAGCAATAAGATCATAATGTAACTTTTGTCTAATCTCAGTCTCTTGTGGCTTTCAAAGCTAAAAGATGAACATATTTTGGTCAGCTGGATATATATGAGACTACTAACTCGTACATTTGTATAAATTTGGCTGAAAATGCCATATTTGGCGATTATAAAATATTGTATACCTGGGCTCTTAGCTTTGTATTATAGAAGGATCCTTAATTTTAAGAACTGTCAGGAAAAGAGGAGAAATAATCCCAGTCTCCAGCATACCTGCTGTAAACTGATGTCTGTCTCTATCCTCCAGTCATTGAAAAGTGGTTGTCAAACCTTAGGAAGTGTGAAAGTTTGAATGTAATTTGCCCCCGTAAGTTCAGAGGGAATGGCACTACAGAAGATGTGGCTTTTTTGGAATAGGTCTGGCCTTGTTGGAGGAAGTGTGTTATTGTGGAGGCAAGTTTTGAGGTCTCATATGTGCTCAGGTCATGACTAGTGTCTCAGATCACTCTCTGTTGCCTTTGAGTCAAGATTTAGAGCTCTCATCTACAGTACCATGTCTGCTTGCATGCTGCTGTTTACCAACATGATAATAATGGACTGAACCTCTGAACTATAGGACATCAATTAAATGTTTTCTTTTATCAGAGTTTCCATGGTCATGTTGTCTTGTTACAGCAATAGAAACCTTAATTAAGATAGAAGTTGGTACCAAGGACTGAGGTACTGTTGTGATATGCCTGACTATGCTTTTCTTTGAAAGAATATGGACCTAGGAACTGTGAATTAGAAAAGCGGTGGAATGCTCTAAGTGCTGCTTAATGGGCTATTCTGGTAGAAGTGTGAGAGACAGTGGTGCTGAATATGATTTGAACTGCAGGTGTCTCGATCAAGAGGTTTCAGAGGGGAAGCATGTTAGTATGGGGCCTGTAAACCAGTATGGTGATATTTTGGTGAAGAATGTGCCTGTATCATTTTGCCACTGTTCAAAGAGTTTGCCGAAGGCTAAAGTGAAAAGATTTGGATTAATTCTTTTGACAGAGGAAATCTCAAAACATCCTAGAATCATCTCTGTCAAGTGGTTACTAGTGTTCATACTTATAAAGATTCATGATGAAAAGCAGCAAGCTGAGGACAAAAGGAGCATTAGGAAATAGATTGGAGTTAAGTCATTTGTTCAAGGACACAAACAGATTAAGACAAGGAATAAAGGGATTGTTGATCTCAGGGCAAAATCCCATTCAGCTAAATTTCCAGCTTGTGAAAAGAAATAAAGAAAACCATGGAGCCTGGTGAGGCATGGTGGTACACTGTAGTAATTTGGTGTTCTCTTGTTCTTTGGACTCTTTTGGGATGCCAATGAATTGCACACACTGACTCTTACTCTTATTTATAAACACCTGGCCTTAGCTTGGCTTGCCTTTTGTCTGCTTTTCTTAAATTATATTTTTCTGTCTACCTTTTGGCCTCTGTGTTTTTCTTATTCTCTTACTTCTTTAAATCTTATTCTTACTCCATGGATTGCTCTGTACCTGGGTGCCTGGCCCCTGATGCCTTTCTCCTTCTTTGTCTACTACTCCAAACCCCTTTACCCAATTTTCTCCTTCTATATATTTTCTCTGTCTGCCAGCCCTACCTATCTTTTCTCTTGCCTTGCTATTGACTATTTCAGCTCTTTATTAGACCATCAGGTATTCATGACAGGCAAAGTATCGCAGCTTCACAGAATTAAAGAAATGCCACATAAACAAAAGTAACACACCTTAAAATAATGTTCACACATTTTTTACCTTTATAAACAGTGCACACCTTTAATACCAGCACTCAGAAGACAAAGGCTGGTAGATCTCTGAGTTTGAGGCTAGCCTGATCTAGAGAGCAAGTTTAAGGACAGCCAAGCTTAGGCAGTGCAGGTAGCCATCTTAAACAGAAAGCTGGTGAATTTGAACAAATGGGTCATGCCCCATTGCCAGCAAGCACCAAAACTTGGCAGCTTCAGATATATATATATATATGGCTTAAGAGATAAGGATAGAACAAAGGGGCTATAGAATTTGTCTCTGTGTCTAAGAAATGCCACTAAGGCTAGGCATGTGTAAGGGGTGACCCTAAAAGAAGGCCTAGAGAGAGAGTTTATTGCATGAAGCTGTAAAGGTAAAACCTGGATTACCTTGGAGAACGCAAGATGTTGGAGACGCCAAAACTGTGGAATACGTGTCAAGTAAAGCTGATAACAGGGAGAAGAAACAACTTAAAAAAAAGAAGTGTGTTGCAGTCAACAAAACTGAAAGGAACTGGAGAGATGAAAAGCATTTGACAGCTGTTTTTTGGTCTTGCTTTGGTCCAGTATTTTCTTACTATGCTTTCTTCCCTACATTTTGGAATGGTAATGTAAATCTTGTGCCATTTATTTTGGAAGTATGTGACCTACTTCTTTTTTTAAAAATTGTTTTTATTGAGCTATGTTTTTCTCTACTCTCCTCCCTCACTTCTCCCCTCCTTTACCTTCTCCCATGATCCCCATGCTCCCAATTTACTTAGGAGATCTTGTCTTTTTCTACTTCCCATGTAGATTACATCCGTGTATGTCTCTCTTACGGTCCTCTTTGTTTTCTAGGTTCTCTGTGTTTGTAAATTGTAGGCTGGTTTTTCTTTTCTTTATGTCTAAAAGCCACTTATGAGTGAGTACAAGTTATATTTGTCTTTCTGGGTCTTAATTATCTTACACAATATGATGCTTTCTAGGGCTTTGCATTTGCCTGCAAATTTCAAGATATTTTCCACTGTGTAGTACTTTATTACATAAATGTACCAATTTCCTTATGCATTCTTTGGTCAAGGGGCATTTAGATTGTTTCCAGGTTCTGGCTATGACAAATAATGCTGCTATGAACATAGTTGAACACATGTCCTTGTGGTGTGATCTGCTTCTTGATTTTGATTTTTAGGGGATGACAGCTAAAAGATTTCATGAATCTCAGAAGAGACTTTGAACTTTAAAATTTTGATGAGACTGTGATAGACTATGGAAACTTTTGAAGTTGGACAAAATGCATTTTGCGTTATTATGTTTTACATAATATGTTTATGTTTTACAAGTTTATGGGGACCAAGGAGTATAATGTTGTAGTTTGAATTTAATTGGTCCCCATAAGCTCATAGGGAATGATATATCTGGGAATAATGATTTTTTTTTATGAAACACCATATAGAATTTTTAATGTTTCTATTTAATACTTTTTTCTTACACAAGCATTATCAAAACACTAAAGTCTTACAAAACCTGTGAGGAAGTAGTTAGTCACATAATAAATGTGTTTAATCATTAATAAATATAAATTATTGCTGATTTGATGAATAGTTTGAAGATCCAGATCATATTCTGTGTTCTTATTTCTGAGAATTGAAGAAATAAAAATTGTTTTCAGTAAATTATTTCTAGAATAAAAGTGGTGAGAAAATAGTGAAGTTAAAAAGACACACTTTGACTTGCACCTTATTAAATATCTAGGGAATTCAGGGGTAAAGTTATAGTGTTTTCCAAACACCAGAAAGAAAACGTTCAAAGATGTGTTTTGTCATGGGTGTGGTAACTAGAAGGGATTACAGATGTTCAGTGTGCTAAGAGTATAGGAACAGATCTAAAAAGAATCCCAAGAAGGAATCATTTAGCTATACTGCTGGATCTGTGGTAGAGATTTTATGCCATGCTAACACATATTTCACGGTTCTGGGATTCTGCACAATCAGAATGGGATTAAACATACCCAGTACTATAAATTTCATTAAGAGCTCCTGAACCTATTTATCAATAAAAATAAATAAGATGACAAAACCATATCAATGATTGATATCGAAGACCAAAGAGATGGCACTATAGTCAAAGACCCGGGAATCATAATTTTGTTGGGGTAGGTATGACCTTGTTTAGGAAGTGTGTCACTGTTGAGGCAAGCTTTGAGTTCTCATATATGCTCAAGCCATGTCCAATATCTTGTTTCACTTCCTGTTGCCTACAGGATCAAGATGTAGCTCTATCTTTACTATCAACTCCTTTTGAATAACCATTTATTCCACATGCTCCCATGTCTTGCCATAATAGTCATGGGCTAAATCTCTAAAACTGAAAGCCACCCATCCAATTAAATGTTTTTCCTTTATAAAAGTTGTTCTTGTCATGATGTCTCTTCATAGTAATTTAAACCCTAAAACAGTAAGTATTGGAGAACTTTAAGAATATACAATATTACAGCCTTCACCCTCAAATTTTCAGATCATATCAGTGGGGCTGGTCTGGGGCTAAGACGTCCACATTTCAAACAAACAAACTGTTTAGTGGAAAATTTCATTAAAATGGACTTTACCCCCTTTAAAAGAAATTGGTTGTAATAATATCTCTTCAAGAGAGAATAAAGATATGCTTCTCCTGTTTATCACCTCAGGCTTTAAGAGCACTAGGTGTCCTGTTCTCTACTCAAAGGATGCTCGTATTGTCTTGTAGTTGAATGTCTTTGGTTCTTGGGGTCGAATCTATGAGGGTTAGAGTCCAGAATGGCAAAAATACAATTCCTAATGTATGTACATATATATCCAGAGATGAGTTAATTTTATTATATTTATAATAGGAAGCAATCAGAGGGATTCTAAGCTGTGAATGACTTTGATGATTAACAAAACTTATTATTACTCAAAAATCTTCTCTAGTCCATTGTCTGATTTTTCTGAGGTGAGAAGGAAGATTTCATAAAGATACTTTGGAGAAATTGAACAAAATCAGTGTTGTTGAAAAAGATGAGTTGATCCATTGATAGATTGGTCCTGTTGACACTGGGTCACTTGGAGGTGGCCACATTTTCTGTTTACCATTTTCCCAAAAGCTATGCTTAGACATTTTTTTTCCAAAGGATAGTTATGTGGATCCATGAAAACATTTACAATTGTTTACAAATCTCACAAATCTTAAGGAGGCTGACTTTGGAAGTGAGGAAATTCACTAAATGAAAGTAAAGACATTTGTTTTCTAAAAGCTTGGTCCATGTACACCACACATCCAGTCCAACCTAACACAGCTTCTATTTGTACCAGTAAAATACATGGAAGATATTGGAAGTGCCACGGTGCTTACACTTTAAACTATTTTTTTTTAAAAATTCAGGTCTAAGTGTTAAAAATTCACTGCAAACTATTAGGATCATAAAATATTCTACGTAAACCTGCTCCTTTGTCGAGGGGATCCAGACAGAACCCTGCAAGAGACCCTGCTGCCATGCTGAGGGGATCCAGACAGGTGAGTAAGTGGCTGCACAAACCAACAGCCTGAAGTGCCACTCTCTCAGACAGTCCAGGGGACTGAATCTAGGCCCCCTCCATTTCCCTAAGATTTTCTGGCCATCCAGCGGGGTGTGTTCCCTGTTGCTGGCTTTCTGTTCCCCATCCCACCCTGCCCCCAAGTCTGCCATTTCATCTGCGAGGTCCTTGGATCCCCCAACACAATCTTCTTCAGGGTGGAGGGATCCAGAGAGCCAGCGGGGAGTGTTCCTGCCGCTGGGACTTTTTTTCTACCATCCCTGCCTGCCTCCAAGCCAGCCTTTTTGTCTGCAAGGTCCTTAGAACCCCTTGAAGAGACCAGGCCCCCATGCTGAGGAGATCCAGACAGGTGAGTGAGTAACCACAATGCTGGGCAGCCTGAAGTGCCACTCTCTGGGACAGTCTGGGGGACTGAATCCGGGACCCCTCCAATTCCCTAAGCTTTTCTGGCCATCCAGCGGGGTGTGTTCTCTGCTGCTGGCTTTCTTCATCCCATTCTACCCTGCCCTCAAGCCTGCCTTTTCATCTGCAAGGTCCTTGGATTCCCCCAACACAGCCTGCTTCAGGGTGAGGGGATCTGAGAGCCTACTCCAGAGCTGAAGGAACCTAAGAGAGGGCAGACCAAGTAAAGATCCCAAGTACACAGTTAGCAACCGCAAAAATTGGACCAAGATGCCAAGACTCTGTTGGCCTCATTTGAAGGAAGAGATGGGCAGGCACCATGCAAGAATTCCTCCAACAACCTGAAAAGCAGTTTGGTAACACCAGAATCCAGCAAAAAAGCAATGGGAAGACTTGAACATCCAAACCCAGAAGAAGTAGAAGAAATCGACTTTAAATGTAATCTTATGAAAATGATGGAGATGCTTAAACAGAAAGTGAAAAACTCCCTTAAAGAAATGGAAGAGAAGATAAACAAAAAGAAGAAATTAATATATCCCTCAAAGATACCCAAGAAAACCAAGAAAAAGCAATCATACAGGTAAAGGAAACAGTTCCAGACTTGAAGACTGACATGGAGATAATGTGGAAAACACAAAGTGAGGGATGGCTGGATATGGAAAATCTGAGTAAATGATTAGGAACTACAGAGAAAAGTATAACCACCAGAATACAAGAGATAGGAGAATCTCAGGTGTTGAAGATACTATAAAGAAAAGAGACTCATTGATCAAAGAAAACATCAAATCCAACAAATTCTTAACAAAAAACATTCAGGAAAGTTGGGACATCATGAAAAGACCAAACCTAAGAATAATAGGGGCAGAAGAAGAAGAAGAAGAACTTCAGCTCAAAGGCCCAGAAAATATATTCAACAAAATTATAGAAGAAAACTTTCCCAACCTAAAGATGGATATTCCTATGAAGGTTCAAGAAGCTTATTATACGGTGAGGGGATTTTTTTTTGATCCAGTTTATTTAGTGTTCTGTAAGCTTCTTGTACCTTCAAAAAAATCCCCTCACCATATAATAATCAAAACACAAAACATACAGAATAAAGAGAGAATATTAAGAGCTGCAAAGGAAAAAGGTCCTTTTTGAAGTAACATATGACAGTAAACCTATAAGAATTATACCTGACTTCTCAATGGCAACCATGAAAGCCAGAAGGTCTTGAATACATGTGCAGCAGACACAAAAAGGCCATGGATGCAAGCCCAGACTACTATTCCCAGAAAAGCTTTCTTTCACTATCGATGGAGAAAACAAGATATTCCATAACAAAACCAGATTTAAAAAATACGTATTAACAAACCCAGCCTTACAGAAAGCACTTGAAAAAAAAAACCTCAGCCCAAGGTAGCCAACAACACCCACAATAGCACAGAAATCTGATAACTCTCCACCAACATAACTCAAAGAAAGGAAACACACAAACACTACCACCAAACAATAACTGGAGTCAATAACAACTTGTCATTAATATCACTTAATATCAATGGACTCAATTCACCTATAAAGAGGCACAGATTAAGAGAATGGATACAAAAACAGGATCCAGCATTCTGCTGTTTACAAGAAACACACCTCAACCAGAATGACAGAGACTACCTCAGAGTAAAGGACTGAGAAAAGGTTTTCCAATCAAATGGACCTAAAAAACAAGTGGGTGTGGCTATCCTAATATCTAATAAAATTGATTTAAAATGAAAATCAATCAGAAGAGATGGAGAAAGACACTTTATACTCATAATAGGAACAATTAATCAACATGAAGTCTCAATCCTGAATATCTTTGCCCCTAATATAAAAGCACCAACATACATAAAAGAAACATTACTAGGACTCAAATCACACAGCAGACCCCACACATTAATAGTAGGAGATTTCAACACTCCTCTCTCACCAATGAACAGGTCCTCCAGACAGAAACTTAACAGAGAAATAAGAGAACTAACAGATGTAATGAATCAAATGGAGTTAATAGACATCTATAGAACATTCCACCCAAACCGGAAAGATATACCTTCTTCTCAGCACATTATGGAACCTTCTCAAAATTTGATCACATACTCGGTAACAAAGCAAACATCCACAGATACAAAAATTTGGAGTAACCACCAGTGTCTTATTGGATCACCAATGAGAATTTAGCAATAATACCACCCCCAGAAAGTCTACAAACTCATTCAAATAGAACAGTCAACTACTGAACTACCCCTGTGTCAAGGAAGAAATAAATAAAGAAATTAAATCTTCCTTGAATTCAACGAAAATGAAGACACAAAAGACTCACCCAGGTGGAGTAGAAGACTATAAATAATAAAACTGAGGGCTGAAATCAACAAAATAGAAACACAGAAAACAATCCAAAGAATCAATGAAACAAAGAGCTGGTTCTTTGAGAAAATCCACAAGATTGACAAACCCCTATTTAAACTAACCAAAAGGCGGAGAAAGAACACTAAAATTAACAATATCAGAAATGAAAAGAGGGACATAACAACAGACACTGAGGAAATCAATAGAACCATTAGGTCTTACTACAAAATACTGTAGTAAAATGTAAAAGAAATGGAAATTTTTCTTAGATAAATACCATATACCAAAATTAAATCAAGATCAGGTGAGCAATTTAAATAGACCTGTTTGTCATGATGAAATACAAGCTGTCATCAAAAATCTACCACCACCACCACCAACAACAAAAAGCCTAGGTCCAGATGGTTTCAGTGCAGAATTCTACCAGAACTTCCAAGAAGAGCTGATACCTATAATCCTTAATGTGTTCCACATAAAAGAAACAGAAGAGTCATTGCCAAACTCTTTTTATGAAGCTACAGTTACCCTAATACCAAAACCACACATAGACTCAACCAAGACAGTGAATTATAAACCAAACTCACTCATGAACTTCAATGCAAAAATTCTCAATAAAATACTGGCAAACCAAATCCATGAACACATCAAAAAGCCATCATCCATTATGATCAAGTAGGCTTCATCCCAGAGGTGCAAGACTTGTTCAACATACAAAAAAAATCTATCAATGTAATCCACCATATAAATAAACTGAAAGAAAAAACTATATGATCATTTCATTAGATGCTGAAAAAGCATTTGACAAAATTCAACACCCCATTATGATAAAGGTGTTGGAGAGATTAGGGATACAAGGATCATATCTAAATATAATAAAAGCAATATACAGCAAGTCAACAGCTAACATCAAGTTAAATATTGAGAAACTCAAAGTGATTCCACTTAAATCAAGAACAAAACAAGGTTGTCCACTCTCACCATATCTCTTCAAAATAGTGCTTGAAGTTCTTGCTATAGCAATAAGACAACATAAAAAGATCAACATCATTCAAATTGGAAAGGAAGAAGCCAAACTTTCATTATTTGCAGATGATATGATTGTGTACATATGAGATCCCAAAAATTCTACCAGAGAAATCCTACAGCTGATAAATACTTTCAGTGATGTGGCAGGATACAAAATCAACTCAAAAAAATCAGTAGCTCTCCTATACAAAAAAGATAAAGTAGCTGAGAGGGAAATCAGAGAAACATCACCTTTCATGATAGCCACAAATACCATAAAGTATCTCGGGGTAATACTAATTAAGGAAGTGAAAGATCTATTTGACAAGAAATTTAAGTCTTTGAAGAAAGAACTTGAAGTGGATGCCAGGAAATAGAAAGATCTTCCGTGCTCTTGGATTGGTAGGATCAACATAATAAAAATGTCAGTTTTACCAAAGGCAATCTATAGATTCAATATAATCCCCATCAGAATCCAAACAAAATTCTTCACAGACCTTAAGAGAACAATAATTAACTTTATATGGGAAAACAAAAAACCCAGAAGAGCAAAAAAAATCCTATACAATAAAGGAACTTCCGGAGGCATTACCATCCCTGACATCAAACTCTATTCCAGAGCTGTAGTAATGAAAACAGCTTGGTATTGGCATAAAAACAGAGATGTTGACCAATGGAATGAAATTGAACACTCAGATGTTAAGTCACAAACTTATGAACACTTGATTTTTTTTTACAAAGAAGCTAAAATTATACAATGGAAGAAAGGAAGCATCTTTAACTAATGGTGCTAGTATAATTGAATGTCAACTTGTAGAAGAATGAAAATAGATCTATATCTATTCCCATGCACAAGTCTCAAGTCCTAATGGATTAAAGACCTCAATATAAATCTGACCACACTGAACCTCATAGAAGAGAAAGTGGGAAGTAGCATGCAATACGTGGGCACAGGAGACCACTTCCTACTAGAACCCCAGTACCACAGACAATAAGAGCAACAATGAATAAATGGGACCTCCTGAAACTGAGAAGCTTCTGCAAAGCAAAGAACATTGTCATTAAGACAAAAAGGAAGCCTACTGAATGAGATAATATCTTCATCAACCCTATATCTGACAAAGTCTGATCTCCAAAATATATGAAGAATTACAGAAACTAGACTTTAAAATTCTAAATAACCCAATCAAAAAATGGGGTACTCAACTGAACAGCAAATTCTCAACAGAATAATTTAAAATGGCCAAAAGATACTTAAGAACATGTTCAACTTCCTTAGCTATCAGGGAAATGTAAATCAAAACAATTTTGAGATACCATCTTATACCTGTCAGAATGGCTGCTAACAGATGTGGAGTAAGGAGAACACTCATACAGTGCTGTTGGGAATGCAAACTTATGCAACCACTTTGGAAATAAGTGTGGTGGTTTCTCAGAAAATTGGTAGTCAACTTTCCTTAGGATCCAGCAATACCACTCTTGGGAATATACCCAAGAGATGCCCAATAATACTACAAAAGCATTTGTTCAACTATCTTCATAGCAGCATGAACCTGGAAACAACCTAGATGCCCCCAATCAAGAATGGATAAAGGAAGTGTGGAATATATACACATTAGAGTACTACTCAGCGGCAAAAAACAATGACATCTTGAATTTTGCATGCAAATGGATGGAAATAGAAAACACTATCCTGAGTGAGATAACCCAGACCCAAAAATATAAATATGGTTTGTACTCACTTACTCATTACGGGATTCTAGCCATAAACAAAGTACAATAACCCTATAGTTTGTGATCCTAGAGAAGTTAAGAAATAAGGTGAACACAATGAAAAACATATATAGATCCTCCTGGAAATTGGAAGCAGACAAGATTGCCAGGCAATAGTTGGGAGCATGGGGGTGGGGTGGGGGCAAAGTGAGAGTGTGAGAGAGAGGGGAGAAGGGAAGGTTTGGGAGAGCTTGGAGAGTGGGATGGTTGAGATGGAGGAAGGACGAATATGGGAGCAGGAAAGAAGATATCTTAATTGAGTGAGCCATTTTGGGGTTGGCAAAAGGCTTTGCTCTGGAGGGGTTCCCAGGAGTCCATGTGGATGACCGAAGCTAGGACCCTGGACAGTAGAGGATACGGTACCCAAACTGGCCTTGTGCCATAATCAGACTGATGACTATGTTGAATATCACCATAGAACCTTCGACAGGCAACGGATGGAGATAGAGACAGAGACCCACTTCAGAGCACTGGACTGAGCTCCCAAGGTCCTGTTGAAGAGTGGAAGGAGGAAGAATATGAGTAAGGAAGTCAGGACCATGAGGGTTTAGTCCACCCACTGAGACAGTGTGCCTGAGCTAATGGGAGCTCACCAAATCCAGCTGGACTGGGTCTGAACGGGATCAAATGGACCTTCTGAATGTGGCTGACAATTGGGGCAGACTGAGAAGAAAATGGCACTGGGATTTGTCTCTAGTGCATGTACTGTTTTTTTGGGATGCTATTCTATTTGGATGCATATCTTCCTAAGCCTGGATGTAGAGGCGAAGGACTTGGACTTCCTACAGGGCAGGGTGCCTTACTTTCCCTTTCGACTTGAAAGGGTTGTGGGAAGGGTGTGTAGGGGGGGTGCGAAGGTAGCGGGAGGAGGAAGTGGAAATTTGATTGGTATTATTTATAAAATAATAAAAATGTGGAAAAATTCTATGTAAGTGTATTATTTTGTGCCTGATTTGTGTTATATGCAATTATCTAGTTTCCTGTAATACAACATTTCTATAATGCTGGTCTAGCAGGTATCATCACTCTTACTGCACAGACTACTCAGGACTCCTGTACTGCATTTTTTTTTTGCTTACAATGCCCAAGCAGAGCTGGAACCACTTAGATTAGTTACATACTTCAGAAAGGAGTCCTTATGTGTAATTTGAAGCCTCAAGACACAACGATAAATGATAAACCTGAACTCCTGGACTATGTTCTATATCAGAGAAGTCATACAAATAAGACTCCCTGAATTAGAGTCTTGAAGTTTGGTTGTTAAACTGCCTGTCACACAAGAATAGGACTGGAGCGAAGATTCCCAATACCCAGGTAAGAAGCTAGACTTGGCATCCAGTGTCTACAAACCCAGGCAAGGAGTATAGAGACAGGCAATTCCCTGGAACTCACTGGGCAGTCATCCTATCCCAAATAGTGAGATCCAGGTTAAATGAAGAGACAACATGTAAAAAAAAATGCTTAAAATGCCTAATGTTATCCTTGGGCCTTCATAGACTCACAGATTCTTGCCCCTTCCTGGCAGGTTACAATCATCCTTAACTCCATTTCCAAGGGACCCAATACTCTATTCTGGCTTCTGAAGACATTGGGCATGAAAGTGGTGTATACACATATACAAACAGAAATACTACTACATACAAAATGAAGATAAACCAGGTAAACCTTTTAAAAAAATGCAAATTACTTTGAGGTATGCATCACGTGGGAGGATCTAGAGAGGGTGGAAGAACCAAATGTAAATAAGTCATAAATTATTGAGAGTGTTCAGGAAAGTTTGCTGCAGAAAGTCTGACAGTAGGAGGGAGAGATGTTTATGGAAAAAGAGGTGTAAGTTTCTTGTGATAAGTGGAAAGGCCAAGACTTTATCCAGAAAACCATATATTAGAATGCCTGTTAAGATGGAGGATCTATTTGCATATTCATAAGCTGTGTGGAGGATCAAATAGAAAAGATAGTAAGCTTAGGATAGATTATGAAGCTTTGGAGTTTCTAAATGATGCCAATGAGGGTCAAATACTTTGAGTGTTGAATGGAGATCCACAGTTGAGGAGACAGAATACATGACAATAATCCTTTATCAATTTTGCATCTCTCTCCTGCATTATTCCTGAATGACCACATTCCCCCCTCCCTTTGAAGTTGTCAGTCCCCATTTTAGGACCTTATTATTCTCAGGAAGTTGGTCCTAGAGTTGTCCACTTCCCTTGTAGCATTCCTTCCTTCTCTGACATTTCCACATTGATCCCAGCCTAAATGTATCAAAATTAAACTCCATTCATAATATGCCTCCATTTTGGAGGCTCTAAAGCAATACAGAGGTTATAAAAAGCCCATTTATCAACCATACACCCTATAAAAATCACATTCTACTTTCCAGTGCTTCCCTTCCTTGCCTACTAATTTTTCCTACAGCAATAAAGGTCCAATTTTCCCTCAGCAAATTCTGTAGCCCATGGTGGTAGAAAATTCAGGGCCAGTAAGGAAGTTTTTTCTCCTTTTAGATCTATCTAGTGGAGACAATTATTTTCCATCATACATAAAAACAAATTTATTGCTATACATGGGGACATTTTACTTAGGAGATACATACATGGCATACATAATGCATGCTCATATTTTGAAGATGCATGCATTTCTGTGCATGGCAACTCAATGTAGCAGAACCAGAAAGAAAGAAAAATTATAACTCAACATCCTTAATGCTATTTTAACAAAAAGCCTTAAATTACATTTTTTCCAGTTGATGGTTTAGAAATAAAAATGAGAAAAAGTACATGTGTTTTATTGGAATGAGCCATTGAAGATCTGAATAAATGAACCAAATGAGTTTTGTTAAAATATTTCCCATTTACACTGGATTACACATTCAAATGAAACCTTATAAATTTATTTGAATATGTAATCAAGGCACTGAACAAAAGTGCCACTTACTTCCAAATATAGTTTTCCTGGTTTACATGTAGGGGTACTTTGCTGTGTTGTTAAAAAGCAGAAACTGGTGCTTTCTAAATACATTTTAAGCAAATTTCAAAGTTAGTGTTCTGTTCATCATCCTCTTTGCTTATTATGAACACGAGCACCTGCACATGTTATTAGCAATGCTGCTGCCAAGTAGAAGGCTAACTTTAATTATTTCTGTTGAAAGAGAAAGTCTGAGCTCATCTATTTCATTTTTAAAATATTTATTTTTATGCTGTTTAAGTATGTTTGTGAGGCAGTGGGTATTTGTAAAGGAGTATATGTGCCCATGGAGGCCAGAGGTATTGGAGTCTGTCTGGAGCTAGAGTACAGGCAGTTAGGATGTGGGTGTTTGCTGCTGAACTTGGGTCTTCTGCAAGAGCAGTATATGCTTCTAAGGGCGAAGATATACACAGCCCCCATGTCATTATTTTGATATGACAAATATTTGTATACCTCTAGGCAATGTGTTAACATACAAGGATACTTTAATTATCTAAGTATTTTAGTGAACTAGACATTTTATTATATAATATTGCCATTTTAATATAAAATCTTATTGTTTTTACACTGATAGTATGGATAATCCTGTACTGGTTCTTGACGTAAATCCTTTCATGCCAATAATTTAAGTTATCAGTTGATTCTTAATTCTTTTTTTTTAATTTTTAAACAAACAAAATATTTTATTTTTAAAATTATTTTAATATTTTAATTTAATTTAAAAATTTAATATTTTAAATATAACATATTTTGTTTGTTAAAATATTTTGTTTGTTTAAAAACAAAAAATATTTAAAATATGGTATGATACAGCTTGAAAATTTTGTCAGTCTTGTTTAAGTGAAACCTCTTTTTTATTTTTATTTTTATTTTTATTTTTTCCATTCAAAAATTTACTTTTACTCCCCTCCTCCCATTCTCCTCCTGCTCCCCCACTCCCCCTCCTCCCTCCTTAAGAGAGGTCAAGGAACCCTGCCCTGTGGGAAGTCCAAGGCCCTCCTCCCTACATCCAGGACTAGGAAGCTTTGCACCCAAATAGACTAGGGTCCCAAAAAGCCAGTATATGCAGTAGAAACAAGTCCCAGTGCCTTTATCAATGGCTTCTCAGTCAGCCCCCGTTGTCAGCCACATTCAGAGAGTTTGGTTTGATCGCATGCTCATTTAGTCCAGTTCCAGCTAGATTTGGTGAGCTCCCATTAGAACAGGTACACTGCCTCAGTGAGTGGACCAACCCCTTGTGGTCCTGACTTCCGTGCTCATCTTCTCCCTCCTGCTCTTCAACTGGACCTTGGGAGCTCAGTCTGTTACTCTGATGAGGGTCTCTGTCTCTATCTCCATCCATCGCTGGACGAAGAATCTATGGTGATATTCGAGATAAACATCAGTGTGATAGTGGGGCAATGCCTCTACTCTGCTGCCCAAGACCTAGCTGGGGATATCCCTGTGGACACCTGGGATCCCCTCAAGAGCCAAGTCTCTTGTCAACCCTAAAATGTCTCCCTTAATGTAGTTATCTTCTTCCCTGCTCCATCTCCCCCTTCCATCCCCCCAAGCGCTCTCCAGTCTTTCCTTTCTCCCTTCTCTCTCCTCCTCTCCCCTTGCTCCACCCCCACGCCCATGCTCACAACTTTTGCCCCGCATTCTTGTTTTCTTCCAATTTCCAGGAGGATCTATATATGTTTTTCTTTGGGTTCACCTTGTTATTTGGCTTCTCTAGGCTTGTGAACTGTAGGCTTAATGTTCTTTGTTTATGGCTAGAGTCCACTAATGAGTGAGTACATACCATATTCATCTTTTTGGGTCCGGGTTATGTCACTCAGGATAATGTTTTCTATTTCCATCCACTTGCATGCAAAATTCAAGATGTCAGTGTTTTTTTACCACTGAGTAAAATTCTAATGTGTATATGTTCCACAGCTTCTTTATCCATTCTTCCATTGAGGGGCTTCTAGGTTGTTTCCAGGTTCTGGCTATTACAAATAATGCTGCTATGAAGATAGTTGAACAAATGCTTTTGTAGTATTATTGGGCATCTCTTGGGTATATTCCCAAGAGTGGTATTGCTGAATCCTGAGGTAAATTGATTCCCAATGTCCTGAGAAACCACCACACTTATTTCCAAAGTGGTTGCACAAGTTTGCATTCCCATCAGCAAGGTATGAGTGTTCTCCTTACTCCACATCCTCTCTGGCATAGGCTCTCATTGGTGTTTTTGATTGTACCCATTCTGACAGCTGTAAGATGGTATCTCAAAATTGTTTTGATTTGCATTTCCCTGATCATTAAGGAGGTTGAACAAGACCTTAAGTGTCTTTTGACCATTTGAATTTTGTCTGATGAGAATTCTCTTTTTAGTTCAGTATCCCATTTTTTAATTGGGTTAATTAGAATTTTCATGTCCGGTTGAGTTCTTTATATATTTTGGAGATCAGACCTTTGTCTGATGTTGGGTTTTTGAAGATCTTCTCCCATTCAGTAGGATGCCTTTTTGTCTTAATGACAGTGTCCTTTGTTTTACAGAAGCTTCTCAGTTTTTGGAGGTCCCACTTATTCACTGTTGTTCTTGTTGTCTGTGCTACTGGGATTCTACGTAGGAAGTGGTCTCCTGTGCCCATGTGTTGTAGATTATTTCCCACTTTCTCTTCCATCAGATTCAGTGTGGTCAGATTTATATTGAGGTCTTTGATCATTTTGAACTTGAGTTTTGTGCATGGTGATAGATATGGATCTATTTTCATTCTTCCACAGGTTGACATCCAGTTATGCCAGCACCATTTGTTGAAGATGCTTCCTTTCTTCCATTGTATACTTTAGCTCCAGCTCCCTTGTCAAAAATCAGGTATTCATAGGTTTTTGGGTTAATATCTGGGTCTTTGATTTGATTACATTCGTCAAGTCTCTGTTTTTATGCCAATACTGAGCTGTTTTCATTACTGTATCTCTGTAATAGAGTTTGAAGTCAGGAATGATAATGCCTCCGGAAGTTCCTTTATTGTATAGGATTGTTTCGGCTATCCTGGGTTTTTTATTTTCCCATATAAAGTTGATTATTGTTCTCTCAAGGTCTGTGAAGAATTTTCTTGGCATTTTGATAGGAATTGCATTGAATTTATAGATTGCCTTTGGTAGAACTTCCATTTTTAATATGTTGATCCTACCCATCCAAGAGCATGGGAGATCCTTCCATTTTCTGGTGTCCTCTTCAATTTCTTTCTTCAAAGCCTAAAGTTCTTGCCAAATAAATCTTTTACTTCCTTTGTTAGTGTAACCCCAAGATACTTTATGCTATTTGTGGCTATCATGAAAGGTGAAGTTTCTCTGATTTTCCTATCTGCTTTTCTATCCTTTGTTTATAGAAGGGCTACTGATTTTTTTGAGTTGATCTTGTAACATGCCACATCACTGAAGGTATTTATCAGCTGTAGGAGTTCTTTGAAAGAGTTTTTGGGGTCACTGATGTACACAATCATAGGATCTGCAAATAACGTAAGTTTGACTTCTTCCTTTCCAATTCAAATCCCCTAGAACTCCTTATGTTGTCTTATTGCTATTACTAGAACTACAAGCACTATATTGAAGAGATGTGGTGAGAGTGGACAGCCTTGTGTTGTTCCTGATTTTACTGAAATGGCTTTGAGTTTCTCTCCATTTAATTTGATATTAGCTGTTGTTTTGTTGCATATTGTTTTATTATATTTGGATATGACCCTTGTATCCCTAACCTCTCCAATATTTTTTATCATTAAGAGGTGTTGAATTTTGTCAAATGCTTTTTCAGCATCTAATGAAATGATCATATAGTTTTTTCTTTTAGTTTATTTATATGATGGATTACATTGATATATTTTCACATGTTGAACCAGCCCTGCATCTCTGGAGTGAAGCCTTCTTGTTCATAATGGATATTTTTTTTCGATGTGTTTGTGGATTCCGTTTGCCAGTATTTTATGGAGAATTTTTGCATCGACGTTCCTGAGCGAGATTGGTCTGTAATTCACTGTCTTGGTTGAGTCTATGTGTGGTTTTGGTATCAGGATAACTGTATCTTCATAAAAAGAGTTTGGCAATGACTCTTCTGTTTCTATTATGTCAAACACCTTAAGGAGTATAGGTATCAGCTCTTCTTGGAATTTCTGGTAAAACTCTGCTTTAAAACCAACTGGTCCTGGGCTCTTTTTGGTTGGGAGGTTTTTGATGACAGCTTCTATTTCCTCACTACTTATAGGTCTATTTAAATTGTTCACCTGGTGTTTATTTAATTGTGGTATATGGTATTTATCTAAAAACAGCTCCATTTCTTTTACATTTTCCTACTTTGTGGCATATAAACCTTTGTAGTAAGACCTAATAATTCTCTGAATTTCCTCAGTGTCTGTTGTTATGTTCCCTTTTCATTTCATATCTTTTTAATTTGCGCGTTCTCTTTCTGCTTTTTGATTAGTTTGGATAGGGACTTGTCATTCTTGTTGATTTTCTCAAAGAACCAGCTCTTTGTTTCATTGATTCTTTCAATTGTTTTCTGTGTTTCTATTTTGTTGATTTCATCTCTCAGTTTGATTATTTCCAGTCTTCTACTCTTCCTGGGTGAGTCTGCTTCTTTTTTTTTTCTAGAGCTTTCATCTGTGCTGTTAACTCTCTAATGTGATCTTTCTCCGTTTTTTTAATGTGTGCACTTAGTGCTATGAACTTTCCTCTTCGCACTGCTTTCATAGTGTCCCATAGTTTTGGGTATGTTGTGTCATTATTTTCATTGAATTCAGGGAAGACTTTAATTTCTTTTTATCCCCGACCCAGGTGTGGTTCAGTAGTTGACTGTTCAATTTCCATGAGATTGTAGGCTTTCTGGGGGTAGAATTGTTGTTAAATTCTAACTTTACTCCATGGTGATCCGATGATACACAGGTGGTTACTAATATTTTTTTGTATCTGTGGAAGTTTGCTTTGTTACCAAGTATGTGATCAATTTTTGAGAAGGTTCCTTGAGATGCTTAGAAGAAGGTATATTCTTTCCTATTTGGGTGGAATGTTCTATAGATGTCTGTTAAGTCCTTTTGATTCATTACTTCCATTAGTTCTCTTGTTTCTATGTTAGGTTTCTGTCTGGTTGACCTGTCCATTGGTGAGAGAGGAGTGCTGAAGTCTCCTACTATTATTGTGTGAGGTTTGATGTGTGCTTTGAGTTTTAGTAATGTTTCTTTCACATATGTGGGTACTTTTATATTAGGGGCGTAGATATTCAGGACTGAGACTTCCTCCTGATGAATTGTTCCTTTTATGAGCATAAAGTGTTCATCTCCATCTCTTCTGATTGATTTTAGTTTGAAGTCAATTTTGCTAGATATTAAAATGGCCACACCCGCTTGTTTTTTAGGTCCGTTTGATTGATAAACCTTTTCCAAACCCTTTACCTTGAGTAAATGTCTGTCTTTGTGGTTGAGGTATGTTTCTTGTAAGCAACAGAATATTGGATCCTGCTTTCGCATCCATTCTTTTAACTTGTGCCTTTTTATAGGTGAATTGAAACCATTGATATTAAGTGATATTAATGACCTGTAGTTTTTAACTCTGCTTATTTATTTATTTATTTAATTTTTTTGTGTTAGAGTTTGTGTGTTTCCTTTCTTTGGGTTGTGCTTGTGGAGGGTTATTAGATGTCTATGTTACTGTGGGTGTTGTTGGGTTCCTTGGATTGTGATTTTCCTTCTATTACTTTATGTAAGGCTGGGTTTGTGGCTATGTATTGTTTAAATTTTTTTTATCCTGGAATACCTTGTTTTCTCCATCGATGGTGGAAGAAAGCTTGGCTGGGTATAGTAGTTTGGGCTTGCATCTATGGTCTCTTAGTTTCTGCAGCATATCTATCCATGACCTTCTGTCTTTCATGGTTGCCATTGAGAAGTCAGGTGTAATTCTAATAGGTTTATCTTTATATGTTACTTGACCTTTTTCCTTTGCCGCTCCTAATATTCTTTCTTTCTTCTGTATGTTTTGTGTTTTGGTTATGATATGGTGAGGGGATTTTTTTTTATTTGATCCAGTCTATTCGGTGTTCTGTATGTTTCTTGAACCTTCATAGGAATATTCTTCTTTAGGCTGGGGAAGTTTTCTTCTATAATTTTGTTGAATATATTTTCTGGGACTTTGAGCTATAATTCTTCTCCTTCTTCTACTCCTATTATTAGGTTTTGTCTTTTCATGGTGTCCCAGATTTTCTGGATGTTTTGTGTTACGAAGTTGGATTTTCTGTTTTCTTTGATCAATGAGTTTATTTCCTCTATAGCTTCTTCTGCGTTTGAGATTCTTCTGTCTTGTGTATTCTGTCTCTTGTATACTTGTCTCTGTAGTCGCTGTTCATTTACCCAGATTTTGTATATCCAGTCGTCCCTCGGTTTGTGTTTTCTTCATTACCTCTCATCCATTTCTTTAAGGAAGTTTTTCACATCCTATTTAAGGGACTCTATCACTTTCATAACGTTACGTTTAAAGTCTATTTCTTCTACTTCTTCTGGATTTGGTTGTTCAAGTCTTCCTGTTGTATGTTCGCTGGATTCTGGTGTTATCATGTTGTTTTTCAGATTGTTGGAGGAATTCCTGCATTTGAGCCTGCCCATCTCTTCCTTCAAATGCAGCCATCTTGGCGTCTTGGTCCAATCTATGCTGTGACTGACTCTCTGGGTGGATCTCCTCAGTGCAGGAGCAGGAACTCTTCCTGGGCCAAGAATATTGCAGATAATCGGTCAGGCTTGGGGGAGGCAGGGTCATGTGGAACAGATAAGCCCCTGCAACAGGCACTGGAGGGGCCTTGTGCTCCCTTCTCGAACAGTCCGCCCAGAGATGGCGCACACTCAACAGTCTGGATGGATCTACTCAGCATAGGAACAGGGAGTCCTGGTAGTTCAAGTACCCTGCAGACAAAAGCGATTGTTAATTCTTTTTTTAAAATATATTTTATTTTATTTTTTAATTAATTAATTATGTATGCAGTGTTCTGCCTGTGTGTGTGCCTACAGGTCAGAAGAGGGCACCAGACACCATTACAGATGGTTGTGAGCCACCATCTGGTTGCTGGGAATTGAACTCAGGACCTTTGGGAGAGCAAGCAATGCTCTTAACTGCTGAGCCATCTCTCCAGCCCGCGATTCTTAATTCTTAAGGAATAGAAAAGTGTAGAGGGTGCTTCAGAAGGATACATGATATAAGTATGTAAAGAGAATATAAATATTCAAAAAGTTAGTAACGACATAAAATAATAAATATATACTATACTGTCTTTTCAAATTGTTTCTGTCTTGACAATGGCTGAAAAGTCATTTGTCTATGTTGAGCATGAGGAAGTACAACCTTAAAGTCAAAGCCATAAACTTCTTTCATTCTTCACATGTACTTTATTCTGTCTGTCATCGCAACATTCATATGGGTGGACACCATGATCAACACATTCAAGCTCCGCCTATACCCCATAGACAGTTGCTCTGGATATAGTGAATAAATTTAAGTACCCTTGAAGAGATATGAAGCCACTTGTGAAGGGAGATTTGAGGACCCACATACCTGGCAGGTGGTCTAGAACAGGAAATGCATAAAGTCTGGGTTATGCCCTGTTGTCTTAGTCCACAAGGAAAGGTGAGGAACTATCATGTGTGTATATATATATATATATATATATATATATATATATATATATATAATCACACTATTATATTACTAAGTGGATCTTCAACTGGAGGCTCTTGCCTGGGTGGTATATACATATCAGGAATTTTTGTACTTTTTAATTTAAAACAAGTTATAAATTTAAATATATTTTGATCATATTCTTTCCCTTCTCTAATTCCTGCTAAATCCTCTCCCATTCCCTACCCACCCAATTATAACTTTTTTCTCAAAAATGAGCAAAATGCCCCAAAATAAAAAAACCAAATGAAACAGCAACCCAAGCCTTTGTTTTTCATCCTGTTCATTCTTTTTGCCCACCAGCAAATCCTTTTTTTGCCTTTATCAGACTATTAGATACCTTAGTCAAGTAAGGTGAAACAAATGCGCCACATCTTTACATAGTTAAACAAATACAGAGTAAACAAAAATAACACACCTTTGCATGGTAAAATAATATTCCTCATTAAATTTCTCTGATAATGGTTAAACAAGGCACTAATCTATAAGTATAGTAATATACCATTAGGAGTAATTTTATTGCTGCATTTTTTTCTTCATTTTTAGACCAGTATTCGTCGACTTTACCCTAGGAATACCCGGGCTATATTATCTCTGGGTTTTCGTCATCCAAGCAGTGTCAAATATGGGTTTCATCTCATGGAGTGGGCCTTAAATCAAATCAGTATTGACTGATTACTCCGATAAGCTTTGTGCCATCATTTTTCTAGTATATCTTGCAGGCAGTATACCATTGTAGATGAATGAGTTTGTGGCTGGCTTGGTGTTAATGCTTTTCTTTTGGTAGAGTGCAGAATACTTTCTTATACCAAAGATACTGGAATGTGTTTATGAAAGCTCTATGTAGGTACCAGCTTAATATCTTCATGTTCAGTGAGTTTTGTAGGTGTCTTCAGCAATGGCAACTTGCTTTCAGTTTGTGAATAACAACCTTTAGTTCTGACAAGACCCTGGGTTATGTAGGGGTACACATGAGGCCCCTTTGGCCAACATTTCAATTACGTGTAATCCAATCCTGGTACTTGAAGCTTCATTTGGTGTCAAGAGAATATCAGAATTTTTTTTACCACAAGTATATATTTATGATTTTCCTATACTTGTGTCTCTATATTTCCTGTAGTACAACTATACTTTTAAGTGGGAGGAAAAGGAAAACAGTATAGAAAAGGAAAACTCTGATTACCCTTTTTATTTTCAACTGCAACCCATCATGCTGACATATATGTAGCATGAGGGCATAGTGTTGGAGGGGAGGAATTAGACTGGTCTGGAGGCTGCAAGGACAGGGGTGTTCTGAGCATTCACTCTCTGGTAGGAAATAGATTTTTGGAACATTAAGAGACTGCTATCTAATTTCTTTGACTAACCCTGAACAAAATGTTGGTGGTGTGGTGGTTTGAATTAGAATGGCTTCATATGTTTGAATATTTGATCTCCAGTTGTTAGAATTTGGGGGGAAGGATTAAGAGGTATGGCCTTGTTGGAAGAGGTGTATCACTGGGATTGAGTGTGAGGTTTGAGGTTTCAAAAGCCCATGCCATTTCTAGCTAGTTCTCTCTCTCTCTCTCTCTCTCTCTCTCTCTCTCTCTCTCTCTCTCTCTCTCTCCCTCCCTCCCTCCCTCCCTCCCTCTCTTCTTCCCTCCCTCCCTCCTTCTTTCCATTCTTCCCTTTTCCCTCCCTCTCTCTCTCTCTCCTCCACCCTTATCAATCTGTCTCTTTTTTTCTCTGGTGCTTGTGAATCAGAATCAGATATCAGATGTATACTCTTAGCACATGCCTGCTTGCCTGCTGCCATGCTCCTCATTATATGATCATCTACTATTAACAGTTTGAAACTGAAAGCAAACCCCAATATCCTTTTTTCTCCAAGTGGCTCAGCCATGGTATATCTTCACAGTAACAGAAAGCTGAGACAGAAAGGACTTGAAAGGGCAGAGGAGCAGCAGATGGAGAGATGACACTAGAGAAACATAGCCACAAAGTGCTTTTCCACTTGAGAAGAGAAAGCACTTCATCTAGATATTGTTTTAAAATAATGTGAGCTGTCAGTGTCAAGAAGAAAAAAGTATGATTGACTTGAGGATTAAAGAGTTGAATGTTAACAAGAAAGGCAAATACCAAGCTGAAAATTTTGTGAAAATATATCTACATAACAAAAATGTATGTGAATAAGTGGCATAATGTGACAAGATAAGGATGATGTAGAAGAAAAGTGGGAAGTACACTTGAAAGTCTTGGCACAGGAGACTACTTCCTAAATATAACCATAATAGCACAGACACTGAGAGAAACAATCAATAAATGGGACCTCCTGAAACTGAAAAGTTTCTGTAAAGCAAAGGACATGGTTAACAGACAAAAAAGCAGCCTACAGAATGGGAAAAATATCTTCACCAACCCCACAGAAGACAGAGGGCTGATCTCCAAAATATAAAAAAACTCAAGAAATTGGTCATGAAAAGAACAAATAATCCAATAAAAAAATGGGCACAGACCTAAACAGAGAACTCTCAATGGATGAATCAACAATGATTGAAAGACACTTAAGGAAATACTCAACATCCTTAGGCATCAGAGAAATGCAAACTAAAACAACTCTGAGATTTTATCTTACACCTGTAAGAATGGCCAAGATCAAAAACACTGATGACAATTTATGCTGGAGAGGATGTGGGGTAAAGGGAATACTCCTCCATTGTTGGTGACAGTGCAAACTGGTATAGTCACTTTGCTTATCAGTGTGGTGATTTCTTATAAAAGTAGGAAACAACCCACAACAATTCCACTTTTGGGAATATACCCAACGGATTCTCAATCATACCACAAGGGCATGTGCTCAACTATATTCATAGCAGCATTATTTGTCATAGACAAAACCTGGAAACAACCTAAATGCCCCTCAAGTGAAGTATGGATGAGGGAAATGTGGTACATTTAAACAGTGGAGTAATATAAAGAGAAAAAAAATAATGAAATTTTGAAATTTGCAGGCAAATAGATGGATCTAGAAAACATCATATTGAGTGAGGTAACCCAGACCCAGAAATACAAATATGATATGTTCTTACTTGTAAGTGGCTTTTAGACATAAAGCAAAGAAAAACCAGCCTACAGCTCACAATCTCAGAGAAGCTAGACAGCAAAGAACACCATAAGCAAGACATACATGGATGAAATCTACATGGGAAGTAGAAAAAAACAAGAACTTCTGAGTAAATTTGGAGCATGGGGATCATTGGAGAAGGTAGAAGGGGAGGGGAGAGAAAAGAGGGGAGTGGAGAAAAAATATATTGCTCAAAAAAAACAATTTTGAAAAGCATTGAATACCTAGTTCTGAATATTAATAAAAAAGATAAGGATAATGATGATAATTGATATTTATTTGCTTTTTTCCAGGTACTAAAAATGTATTTACAGGATTATGAATATATTAAATCACTTTTCACAAATTTCTTCTGTCAGATACAATTAGTAACCTCATTTTGCGAATAAAAAATTGGGTTGAGAGCAGCCCAGTCATCTGGGTTAATCATAGAGATCATGAGCAGTAGAGCCAGGGCTGGATCTGAAGCTTGTGCTTTTAACCACTGAGTACACAATGAAAATGTTTTTACCACCGTATTAGGCTGGAGTGGCTTTTGTTTTATGATGGTCTATTTTTATATTTTCTTGTTATATAATTCATGGAATGGTGACCTGTTAATCAAGAAAACAATTAATTTCTTTGTGTCACTGATATCTTAATAGTGATTTATTTTTTCTTGGGATGGCTGTGATTGCTCCTCCTGGATGTCCTGGAATTCTCCATTTTACTCTTCACCTTTATTAGATGTTTTGCCAGAGGAGGTGACAGATCTCTCAATGCTTCTTATGCTTAAAGTGTGTGATCTAATTAGTTATTATAAGAAAAAGTCTAGTTAAGAGAAGAATGGAGTACAGGGCTGAAATAGGGATGCAATGGCAGGAACACAGACTGGCCTAGGAAAACAGTAATTTTTCTTAGGCATATACAACTCTGACATTTTTCTTCCTTACTACAGAGCAGATGCCTATAATTAAGAATTCTATTTTTTCTCCTTTTTCCCTTATTTATTAAAAAGAAAACAAATTATCTTTTTTTCATTATACATACCAATCCAAGTTCCCACTCCCTCCCCTTCTCCCATTCCCTCCATATACCCTGATCCAGTCCTCAGAGAAGTTAAGGCACACTGCTTTGTGGAAGGTCCAAAGCCCTCCCTACTATATCTAGGCTGAACAAGGTATCTTGTTCAATCTATCCAAAGAGAATATGTTCCCCAAAAGTAAGTACAAGCAGTAGGGATGAATCCTGGTGCAACTGTTGGTGGCCCCTCAGTCTGCCCCAGCCATGTAAATGCCAACCACATCAGAGGGACTAATTTGGTCCTATGCTTGTTCTTCCTAGGCCAGCTGGAGTTTGTGAGCTCCAATTAGCTCAGGTAGACTGTTTCAATGGCTGTACCCATCATGGTCTTGACCTCTTTGCTCATATGCTCACTCCTTTCACTCTTCAACTGGACTTTGGAAGCTCAGTCCAGTGCTTCGATGCAGGTCTCTGCCTCTGTTTTCCATCAGTTGCTGGATGAAGGTTCTATGGTGCTATTTAAGATATTCATCAGTCTGACTACTGGACAAGTCAAGATCAGGCCCTTTATCTTTTATTACTTAGGGTCTAAGCTGGGGCCATCCTTGTGGATTCCTCGGAATTTCTCTAGAGCCAAGGTTCTTGCTAACCTTATAATGGCACCCACAATCACAATATTTCTTCCCTTGCTCCTATCTCTGTCTTTCCTCCTTCTTGACTATCCCATTCCCTCAAGTTCTCCTCAGGCTTCTCGTTCTCCCCTCCTCTTTTCCTTTCACCCTCCCTTTCCCCCGCAACTCCCATGCTCCAAATTCTGTGAGGCGATCTTGTCTGATTCGACTTTCTAGATGGATCGATATATGATTTTCTTTGGGTTTACTTTATTACTTAGCTTTTCTAGGATCATGAAATATAGGCTCAATATACTTTGCATAGCTAGTGTTCACTTATGAGTGAGTACATACCATATTCATCTTTTTGGGTCTATGTAACCTCACTCAGGATAGTGTTTTCTAATTCCATCTATTTGCAGTCAAAATTCAAGATGTAAATTTTTTTTACAGCTGAGTAGTACTCTAATGGGTAAATGTGCATCATTTCTTTATCCATTCTTCAGTTGAGGGGCATCTAGGTTGTTTACAAGTTCTGGCTATTACAAATAATGCAACTATGATCATAGTTGAACAAATCCCTTTGTAGTATAATTTTCTTTTGGGTTATGCCCATGAGTGATATTGCAGAATCCTGAGGAAGGTTGATTTCCAACTTTCTGAGCAACCACCATACTGATTTCCAAAGTGGTTGTACAAATTTGCATTCCCACCAGCAATGTACGAGTGTTCCCCTTACTCCACATCCTGTCCAGCATAAGCTGCCATTGGTGTTTTGGTCTTAGCCATTCTTACAGGTGTAAGATGGTATCTCAGAGTTGTTTTGATTTGCATTTTCCTGATGGCTAAGAATGTTGAACATTTCCTCAAGTATCGTTTGGCCATTTGAGATTCTTCTGTTGAGAATTCTGCTTACTTCTGTACCCCACTTTTATTGGGTTATTTAGAATTTTGATGTATAATTTCTTGAGTTCTTTATATATTTTGGAGATCAGTCCTCTGTTTGCCCTTTCATTGGGCTGCGTTTTTGTGCTTCTCTGTTTCAAGAAGTCCTTTTTCTTTTCTTTTTGCTCTCATTGTCTGTGATACTGTGGTTATATTTAGGAAGTGGTCTCCTGTGCCCATGCATCGAAGACTACGTTCCACTTTTTCTTCTATTAGGTTACTGTGGTTGGATTTATATTGAGGTCTTTAATCCATTTGGACTTGAGTTTGGAACATGGCATTCTTCTACATGTTGACATCGAGTTTTGCCAGCATCATTTGTTGAAGATACTTTCTATTATTCCATTGTATAATTTCAGCTTCTTTGTCAAAAATCAGGTGTTCATAGGTGTGTTGATTAATATCCAGGTCTTTGATTTGATTCCATTGGTCAACCTTTCTGTTTTATGCCAAGTACCAAACTGTTTTCATTAATGTAGCTCTGTAATTGAGTTTGATGTCAAGAATGGTGATCCCTCCAAAAGTTCCTTTATTATACAGAATAGTTTTGGCTATTTTGGGTTTATTGCTTTTCCATAAGAACATGATTATTGTTCTTTCAAGGTCTTTGAAGAATTGTGTTGGGATTTTAATGGGAATTTCATAGATTGCTTTTCATAGGATTGCCATTTCTACTATGTTGATCCTACCATTTCAAGAGTATGGGAGATATTTCCATTTCCAGGTATCTTCTTCAATTTCTTTTTTCAAAGACTTAAAGTTCTTGTCAAATAGGTCTCTCTCTTCTTTGGTTAATGTTACCCCAAGTTATTTTATGTTATTTGTGGCTATTGTTAAAGGTGATTTTTCTCTGATTTCCCTCTCAGCTTCTTTATCATTTGTATATAGGAGGGCTACTGAGTTTTTTGAGTTGATTTTGTATCCTGCCACATCTCTGAAGGTATTTGTGAGCTGTATGAGTTTCCTGGTAGAGGTTTTTGGGGTCACTTATATATACTATCATATCATCTGCAAATAATAGGGATTGAAGAAGAATACCAGATCACAGGAACAGATATATCATATCTTAATTCTTTATTTCTTCTTTGATCCAGGGATGGTTTAGTAGTTCACAGTTCAGTTTCCATGAATTTGTAGGCTTTCTGAGAGTAGTGTTATTGTTAATTTCTAACTTTAATACATGGTAATCCAATAAGACACAGGGGTTTACTCTAATTTTTTGTATCTGCCGAGATATCCTTTGTTACAAAGTATGTGATCAATTTTCAAGAAGGTTCCATGAGGTGCTGAGAAAAGGTATATTCTTTTATGTTTTGATGTAATATTCTATAGGTGTCTATTAAGTCCATTTGATTCATTACATCTGTTCTCTTATTTCTCTATTAAGTTTCTATGTGGTTGACCTGTCCATTGGTGAGAATGGAGTGTTGAATTCTCCTACTATTGGTGTGTGGGGTTTGATATGAGATTTAAGTTTTAGTAATGTTTCTTTCACATATGTGGTTGCTCTTGTATTAGTGGAATAGATGTTCAGGATTGAGACTATATCTTGATGGATTGTTCCTGTTATGCATAAAAAGTGTCCTCCATCTCTTCTGATTTATTTTCAATTTAAATCTATTTTGTTAGATATTAGGATAGCTTCACCTGCTTGTTTCTTACATTCATTGGATTGGAAAATTTCTAATTTCTAATTTTTGTTCTAATCCAGATTACTATTCACAAAATACAGCTTCTGATGTGCCATTCTTTGGTTGAAAGTATGTCAGTGGTTCTCAATGCTTATATTATATCTCAATCCATTTGCTACATGCCAAAGAGTCTCTTTTAAACTTACTTTGTCATGGAAAGTTTTTATACCCTCCTTATTACCTTTTTACTTTAAATAGATAAAACTTATTGCTTTTGTTATTGTATTGCCTGTCATTTTTCACCTGAAGCACCTCTGTAAATCCCACTCTTGATTTTACAAGTTCAGATTTTAAGGTTAAATACTATCATTTCTATCACAATATTTCTAATTTATTAGGTGGTAGGAAATAATGTCTTTTTTCTCTGAATTCTTAAGAATGTGTTTATGCCTTTTATTATAAATACCAGTTTTGGAAACACAAACTTGTGCAACTACTTTGGAAATCAGTATGGTGGTTTCCCAGGAAACTTGGAATTAACCTGCCTCAGTTCAGCAATTCCACTCTTGGAAATATACCCAAGAGATGCCCAATCATACTACAAAAGCATTTGTTCAACTATATTCATAGCAACATTATTTGTAATAACCAGAACCTGGAAACAATCTAGATGCCTCTCAGTGGAAGAGTGGATAACGAAGATGTGCAATATAAATACATTAGAGTACTACTCAACTGTGAAAAAAAATGACATCTTGAATTTTGTGTGCAAATGGAAGGAAATAGAAAACACTTCACTGAGTGAAATAACCCAGACCCAAAAAGAGGAATATGGTATGTACTCACTCTTTAGTGGATTCTAGCCATCAACAAAGGACATTGAACCTATAGTTAGTGATCCTAGAGAAGCTGAATAAGGTGAACACAAAGAAAAAAATATATTTATCCTTTTGGAAATTGGAAGCAGACAAAATCTCTGGGCAAAAGTTGGGAGCATAGGGGTGGGGGTAGAAGTAAGAAAAGAGGGGGAGAGAGAAGGGAGAAGGGGAAGGGTGGGAACAGTTTGGGGGAGTGGGATGTTTGAGATGGAGGAAGGGTAGATGTGGGAGCAGGGAAAAAGATATCTACATTAAGGGAGCCATTTTAGGATTGGCAAGAGACTTGGCTCCAGAGGGGTTCCCAGGTGTCCAGGGGGATGTTCCTAGCTAGGTCCTTGGGCAGCAGAGGAGAGGGTGCCTAAACTGGCCTTGTCCCATAGCCACACTGAAGAATATCTTGAATATCAGCATAGAACCTTCATCCGACGTTGAAAGGAGATAGAGACAGAGACCTACATTGGAGCACTGAACTGAGTGCCCAAGGTCCAGATAAAGAGCAAAAGGAGGGAGAACATGAGCAACGGAGTTCGGACCCCGAGGGGTTCGTCCACCCACCGAGAGAGAGTGACTGATCTAATGGGAACTCACCAAGGCCAGCTGGACTGGGACTGAATGAGCATGTGATCAGACCAGACTCTCTGAATGTGGCTGACAAGGGAAGCTAACTAAGAGGCCAATGATAATGGCACTGGGAGTTGATTCTATTGCATATACTGGCTTTTTGGGATTCTAGTCTGTTTGTATGTATTCCTTCCTAGGCCTGGATGTAGGGGGGAGGGCCTTGGACTTCCCACAGGGAAAGGTACCCTGACTTCTCTTAGGACTGGAGGGGGAATGGGAGAAAAATGGGGGGAGGGAAGGAGGTGGAAATTTTGAATGGTATTATTTATAAAGAAATAAAAAAAGAAAAAAATACCTTTCCTACATTGCACAATTGGTAATCATGTCTCTCTCAATCTTGCCTTCTTGAGAACTGGGTATCTAAGGCAATTTAATATTTCCCATGGTGCTTTATGTAATATTGACTACATTAGAGAGTTAAATATGTGTCACAGAGAATTGAGATAATGACTAGAACATATGTTCTCACATTCTATTTGAAACAAATTTAAGTCCCTTTGGTTAATGGTAAACATTGCAGTAGAGGCTTTGTCACCACCTATTGACTCCTGCACAACCAAGGCGCTTGTTTCTTCATTTGAGAATATTGGTTCCCAGTGGTAGAGTTATCTTATTCAAGGTTGTACAACTTTCTACTGGGATTATTCAGCATCTAGTTTAACAGGTTTAGATGCTGTTCAAGACCTACCCTACAATCTGAGGTTGAAACATCTGTGCCTGAGGTTTTCATTGCAACTGAATAATAATTCAGCTTCTGCCTCTGTCCAGTATGTATGGGCAAGCTTCATATGAGAATTTCATGTTAGATTTTATCCATATTCCAAAATTACAACTCAGTGTCAGTCCCTGGGTAACCAATTTAACAGCTCCTTCTGCCTATCAATCCTCACTGGATTATCATTCCAAACGTCTGTCTGCACAAGGTTTCAGCTTTGATTTTGATCATGTTGAACTTAGCATAATTGTTTACCACATTGGCAAACTTGGGTCAAGTATGTTTTCTTATAGTTGCAATTTTTGGTTTATAATCAGAATGACTTTTCTGTTAATAAAACTCCAATGCTGGCTAAATTGTGTAAATTTTTTGTTTTATTATTTTATATCTATATGTACGTTTTGCTTGCATATATGTCTGCATGTGGCATGTGTGCAGTACTCACATAATTCAAAAACAGGCATCAATTTCCTGGGACTGAAATTACAGATGGCTGTGAGCTGCCATGTGGATGCTGGGAATTGAACCATGGTCCTCTGGAAGAGCAGCCAGTGCTCTTAGCTGTTGAGTCATTTCTCCAATACCCTAAGTTGTAGTTTAAAATTCTGATTTTTTTCATACAAGAGAAGACAGGATATATGCTTATGAAGCCTTTATGTAGCCAAAGCTGGTTTTCAATTCATGATTCTCCAGCCTTAGACTTCTGTGCTGGAGCATAACTATGCTCAGTGTGTATCTTGATTTTTATATTATGTTATAAATAAATGGTTAGGTTAGTAAAATCTATTTTTATCATTAAGATGAGATAATGATGCTTATCTTTTAAAAAATCTATTGAAATGAATTTAAATGTTTCTTAGTTCATTCAATCCTACATTCCCAGACAAACCTGTTTCTGCTCAATATCATTGCTTTTGAAAATATATTTTTTGGTTTACTTAAGCTGTTAAACAAGTTAGCTTGATCTTTATGTACATTTTTAAGAAAAGGAGACCTGGTTTGTGTGTGTGCGGTGTGTGTGTGTATTTTTCCTTAAAGCTGAAAATAGAATCAAGAGTCTGTTAGACTATGGCTCAATGGGTAAAAGCACTTCCTGTGCAATAATGATGACCAAAGTTCAAATCTGTAGTACCCACACAAACTTTTGGATATAGCTGCATGCGCCTGTATCTCTAGAGCTGTGGAATTTGAGACAGGTAGATCCCTGGGGCCACTTTAGTCTCAGTAAGAAGCTTTGTGTCAAAAGAATAGAGAGTGATAGATCAGGATGTCCAAATTTTTCAATGGGTGTGTACACCATAATGAAGGTGCTCATATACACCCCAACCCCTCCAACAAACTTTTTCTAGGAACACACACACAAACACACACACACACACACACACACACACACACACACACGATTATGCAAATTTAACAAAAACTATATATATCTTTTTGTTTGGTTTAACCAAATAATATAGGTCAGTGTGTTTTCAACAGTTTTTTATTTGAATCAATATTGAAAAAATATTTTATACATTGAGTTTTATGCACATATTTTCAATCATTCCTTATATTTATACATTACCTTGCAACAATTTATTATTATTGTTGTTACAAAAGTAATTAAATCTTTCCTGAAATTTTAACTTGGCTTTTAGGTTCACTTTTAAAAAATCTACTTCTACCTTTTGAGAATTAGTATTCATTCATTCATTCATTTATTTATTCACTCGTTTATTCATTCATATTTGCTGACTCATGGTTGTGATTTCATTTCTACAAAGCAAACTACATTAAAGTAAGCTTAGGTCTATACTTTTTCTTGCTAATTTATTTGATTTTATTCTTTATACTCTAAAAGTTGTTCTTGTTTTATTTTAAGATTAAAATATATATGACCTATTCTCTGACTCTGGTGATTGCAACCCTGTTGCAGTTTTTAAATCATTTATCACCATATTATGTTTCTTGTGAATTGGGAAATAGACCTGGAGCATACATTCTCTACACAGGTCATGTCACTCTCAAGAGGGTGGTAATTTGTTCTTACTGGGTAGGAACAACATTTTACTGCATTTACCTCCATACTACAAATTAAATTATAGCATATTGCTTTCATAATCACCATGCAAAATATTGAATTTCCACCGTGATTTCCTTGTGAATATGCCATTTTAGTATTCTAAAGTATTCATTTGAGTTCCATTTTTGTTTCTCTTTTATATTTTACTCTTTTATATTCAGTATATAACCCTAAATCTGGGGCAGAAAGAATGGCTCTCAGAGGCAATGAACAGACCTCTGTCATGTTGGACTGGGTGGGACCAAAAGGCAAAGCAGTCTTAGTCATAGTAATGCTGCTCCTTAGCATTTTAAGAAGCACTCCTAAACAGAAAAGGATTTTAGATACACAATAGGACAGATTTAGACATAAAAGACCTCTAAATGAGACACAGTTTAAAAAATATACATAGGCTTGGGAGAGAAAAGAAAAAGAGTAAAGAGATAGTAAATGTAATATAAAAGAGTATCGGCAGTTAAAGATTAAAGAGGTAAAGATAATATAATAAATATTAAACTTATAGAAAAAGTAATAGAGTTAGAAAAAATAAGCCCCGTAAAGATGGAATATACACACAAACTCTAGATTATGTGCATTATTGTGGTTTTTTTGGAGTTTTTGACTGCAGAGAAACATTTGATTCTGGGGACTGCTAAGCTAAATCAACATATATATTTTAAAGTTATCTTGACTTCAGAATTAGGGTCTAAGGATTTGTTGCTTTGGAATAAAGTTTCTTCTTTTTTTCCACAGAGGATGAGAACCTGTGGAATTCTTCCAGACTTATGTGGTTTGATGGACCAAACCCCCCTGAAGGGTCATTGTCATTGTGAACCTCCGCCCCCCAATAAAAATACCTTGTTCAACAAGAAACAAGAAGCAGTTTGGAGAGAACTATGCACAAATTCCCTAAATGATTATTGATAAATATTGTTTATATTTAAAGGGGATTATGCTATAGAGATCAATACTTTGCATTGGTACTGATCTTGGTATTGTTAAAATTTAAGGTCAATTTTGTGTTATATGTATATATATATATATATATTTCTGCTGTTGATTAAGGTATTGTGTTTATGTAGCTCATTTAAAATGTAATGTATAATTAAGAAATATAGGTTAATAGATAGTCATCTATAATAGTCAAGTTTGTTGTCATGTTAGCTAGGTTTTCTAGATATATAGAGATATATTTCAGTTAGATATATATTTTTTGTTCGTTTGTTTTGTTTTTTGAGACAGGGTTTCTCTGTAGCTTTGGAGTCTGTCCTGAAACTAGCTCTTGTAGACCAGACTGGACTCAAACTCACAGAGATCCACCTGCCTCTGCCTCCCAAGTGCTGGGATTAAAGGAATGCATCACCACCACCTGGCTTAGATATGTATTCTTCAATTCTTTCAGATGTAGGGAGCCGCCTGGATGTGGCCTTGGCCAGATAGTGCCAGCATTCCTACAGCCTGGAGGTATACATATCCTTTGATGTTGCCGCCTTAGGCCGGTGTGCTGGAGCCTTGTTTTGCATTTTAAGAGACTCGGTCTCCTGACCTGTCCCGTGGCCTTGGATCCTAGTAGAATGGCATCAACCAATCAGCATTCGAGCCTCTCACCCTAGAAAAGCGGCTGTCTTTGGATTTTTCGCTCTCTCTCGTCATCCCTGTTCCCCATTCCCCCATTCAAGCAAGGAGCTCTAATAAATTGTGATTGAGAAGGATTCTTGATTTTGTGACCGTCCATTCCTGCTGGTCAGGGAGCGCGTCGCATTTTGGTGCCGAAACCCGGGAATAGCTATAGCAGCTTCCCCCAGAGAAAGGATTTCTCTTGCACTCTTTACACTTAATTTTTTAATTCAAAATATTGCTGGAAAAACAGCAGCAGACAGGCATGCCCTGTTTGAAAGCTCTACAGAGCGAGATTTGGTCATGTGGAAGGATGTATTGATTAATAAATGGTGTGGACCGGATCAGGTAATTACCAGATCCAGGGGAGCAATTTGCATTTTCCCTCAGAATCGTGAAGATCCAATCTGGGTGCCAACGAGACTGACAAGAGAAATAAAGAAGAAAGATGATCCAGTGGATGCTGAGTGTCCTGCTGTGGAAGATTCGTGCGGAGGCAGCAGTGATGACCCTCTGGGCGGTGTCAAGAGCAACTGTTTCACGTTATCACCTTGAGCAGCACCCTGTGCAACCTCTTATCTCTTAACAATTTTCTGACTGACTCTATTCTGCCTTTCTCCCTCCTTGGGGATGGGTGGGAGCAGAGATATCCTTGGCATGCTGTGTCTAGGTGGAAGTGCTGTATGTCTTTGATTAGTGTGCTACCTGCTAGCCCAAGTGAGGAGGGACAAGGTCTTTGTGGCACAAGCCTTGGCAGTCTTGGAATGTGTATCCTCACCCCAGGTTTGGCTCTCAGCCTCAAAAGAGCTCACAGGCAATTAGCCATGCATAGCCTTTGCACCCTCTAGGGACCAGATAGTCCCACGGCACAGAGGAAGGTATGCATAGGCGGAGGGTGTGCAGACACAGCCCTAGCACTCCCAGGGAAGTAATTGTCCCATTGCACGGGAAGGGTGTGTCTTGCTTTTCTTTTCTTTAATCAGTCCACACATCATGAGGTGGGGACCAGATTGGAAAATAGTTTTGCCTTATTGCTCTAAAAGACAATAAAAGGAGGAGCTGTAGGGAGCCGCCTGGATGTGGCCTTGGCCAGATAGTGCCAGCACTCCTACAGCCTGGAGGTATACATATCCTTTGATGTTGCCGCCTTAGGCCGGTGTGCTGGAGCCTTGTTTTGCATTTCAAGAGACTCGGTCTCCTGACCTGTCCCGTGGCCTTGGATCCTAGTAGAATGGCATCAACCAATCAGCATTCGAGCCTCTCACCCTAGAAAAGCGGCTGTCTTTGGATTTTTCGCTCTCTCTCGTCATCCCTGTTCCCCATTCCCCCATTCAAGCAAGGAGCTCTAATAAATTGTGATTGAGAAGGATTCTTGATTTTGTGACCGTCCATTCCTGCTGGTCAGGGAGCGCGTCGCATTCAGAGACTTTCAGAATATGGCATTTAAAATGTTTTACAAGCTTAGGACTTTTTATGACTGTGAGACATGTCTGCTTCTGGCATCAGCAATCTACTTCAAGAGGATGATGGACATCCTCTTGTTAGTCATTTAGACAAGAAACTGGTGTTCCCTGGACTGTTTGATGCTATGCTGTGTGAATTGGAAATGCAGGACCCACAAAAAAATGATTGCTCAAGTTGCCAAAAGAAGGTGAGACATTCCTTTAGGGTTCTTGTTTCATGAAAAAGTCTGCCAGACTTTCTGCAGGATATAGAAGAAAGCAACTTTGCCATTACAAGGTAGAACAGATGTTTAAATTTCCTGCTTCATGGGAACATCTGCCAGATACTATGGGCCTGTGGTCTGAAGACTGGATGCCCCAACAATACAGAGGAACCTTGAGCAACTATTCAGGCAGCCAGATGTATCTGTCAATTCTATAGTTTTGGAAGTTGCCTGCAATGTACTTTCTGTTTACTTAGGTAATATTATATCCTTCTGGTGTCTTTGATAAAGTTGAAGAACAGATAGTTATAATTATAGTTTTCCTTAGTTATGATAAAAGATAAAGTAGATATACATGTTGTATCTGTAATTCTTGCTTGATAACTGTTTTGTTATATATAATGTTACTATGTTAAAGATAAAACATTTCTTTTTATTTAAATCAAAAAGGGGAAATAATGTGGGAAATCCTTCTGTATATGTGTTGCTTTTATTGGTTAATGAATAAAGAAAGTGCTTTGGCCTGTGGTAGGGCAGAATAGAGCTAGGCAGGAAAAATTAAACTGAATGCTGAGAGAAAGGAGGCAGATATTAAGGAAGCCATGTAGCTGCCACTATAGAAAGATTCACAGGAAACTTGCTGGTAAGCCACAGCCATGTGGTGATACACAGTTTAATAGAAATGGGTTAATTTAAGATGTGAGAGCTAGCTAGAAATAAGCCTAAGCTACTTTCCAAACAGTATTGCAAAATAATAGTTTCTGTGTGATTATTTTGAGAGTTTGAGCTGCTGGGAAATACAAATAGTCTCTCTCAGCATAACATCTTGCCTCTCATTGATTCTTCCTTTGGGTCAGAATATATGGTCAAGTCTTAGAGGTATTCCCCAAGTGTCTTAGTGTGTTGAGTGTAGGTTTCTTTCTCATGTAATATGTATGCAGTTCGTTGTGTAGTTCTATCAATGGCTTATTGTACAATCAAATGATGTTAATGGCTATATATACTATTTGTTTTTAATAGTGTATGGTATTACTTTGTGCCATTTTGGGACACATACACACACATATTTGAGACAAAATTTTACTGTATATCCCTGGGTGGCCTGAAACTCATAGGCTAGAAGGGAACTCATAGATTAGGCTGGCATCAAGTTCACAGAGAACTACCCTTCTCTGCTTCCTAAGAACTAGAAATAAAGGCATGTAGTACCACATCCTTTTTTAAAAAAGTAAATATTTACTTACTTTTTATGTATATGAGTATTTTGACTGTATGCATGTGTGTGTACTATATGCACAATCTGCTGCCTAAGAAGGCCAGAAAAGGGGTTATATCCCATTCAACTGGAGTTGGATCTCCTCTTACTTCAACATATGGTTGTGAGATGCCACATGAGTGCTGAAATTAAACCTGGGTACCCTACAAGAGCAGCTAGTGTTCTTAACTGCTAAATAATTTCTCTCTCTTTTACTTTAAATTTTTTTCCTCCCATCTATTATATATGACTTCAGTTTCCCTTCCATATCTTCCCCTCAGTCTCTCTCACCTCCACACTCCCCTCAGCCAAGAACAGGAATCCTAGGAATAGCAACCAAACATGGTATAACAAGCTACAATAAGACTGGGCAGATACCACCACATCTAGGCTAGAAGAGGCAATCCAGTAAGAATAAATAGGCAAAAGAGCCAGAACCAGTCCCTGCTTCCACTGTTAGGAATACTACAAGAACACCAAACTACTCAGACATAACACATGCAGAGAACCTAGGTCAAGCTCTACAGGCTTCCTGATCTTTGTGAGCACCCATGTTTCTTTGGGCCATGTTCTTGTGGCATCTCTTATCCCTCTTGTTTTTCTCACGCCTCCTTCGCAGGACACCTGGTTATCCACCTAATGTTTGGCAGTGGGATTCTGCATCTGCTCCCATTAGCTGCTGGATGAAGTATCTCTGGTATACCTGATGATGATTGTTAGGCTCCAGTCCCAGGATACTGCAGGCAGGACCAATGGTAGGTTTTGTGACTGGATTGATAGCCCAAAATCCCACTTAAGGCCATGTTTGATTACAAAAGATGGCCAATTCAGACTCCATGTCCCTCATTACTTGGAGTCTTTGCAAAAGTTACTCTTGTAGGTTCCACAGAGTTTGCATTGCAAGAGATTTCTATCTCCCATTCTTAAATGTCCCCAATTCCAGTTGTTCTGAGCCATTTCTTTAGCCTAGATTTTCTCATATTTTGTTATTATGTTTGCTTTTTTCTGTTTCATATTTTTTGATAATTAAAAGAAGTTCAGTCCAGTACTTGGCTGTTTATCTCTGCACCTGGGTCTACCAGTTGCTGGATGAAGCTTCTATGATGTCAATTAGGGCAGTCAACAATGTGATTACCAGAGGAGGCTGGTTCATTCACCTTTTCCACTATTGCTAGGAGTCTTAGGAAGGGTCATCCTTTGGATTCCTGGGAAGTTCCTTAGCACTAAGTTTCTTCCTAACCCCATAATGGGCCCCTCTATCAACTTATCTCTTCTACTTTTCTCCCTCTCCATCTTTCCTCCAACTCGACCATCTGTTTCCCCATGTTCTCATTCCCCATCCCTGTCCCTTCTTTCTCTCACCTCCAGTTTATCCAAGAGTTTTCCCCTTCTCAGGGTGATTCATGTCTGACCCTCTTAGGGTCCTTCTTATTACCTAGCTTCTATGTGGTAATGGATTGTAGCCTTATTATCTTTTGCCTTACATCTAATATCCACTTATCATGCCATGTTTGTCTTTCTGGATGGGGTTATCTCACTCAGGATATTTTTTTTTCTAGTTTTATCCTTTGTCTGCAAATTCCATGATTTCATTGTATTTTACAGCTGAGTGATAAGCCATTGTGTAAATGTACCACATTTTCTGTATCCATTGGTTAGGTGCAGGCCATCTAGGTTGTTTCCAGATTCTGTCTATTACAAATAATGCTGCTGTGAACATAGTTGAGCAAGTGTCCCTTTGATATGATTGCACATCCTTTGGCTATATGCCCAAGAGTGCTATTGCTGGGTCTTGAGGTAGATTGATTCTGAATTTTTTGAGAAAATGTCAAACTGATTTTCAAACTGGCTGTATAAGTTTGGACTCTGAGCAGCAGTGAAGTTGTGTCCCCTTTACTCCACATCTTCTCCAAGATAAGCTGTCATCAATGTTTTGATGTTAGACATTCTTACAGATGTAAGATGGAATCTCAGAGATGCTTTGATTTACATTTCCCTGGTGACTAGGGATTTTGAGCAATTCCTTAATTGTCTTTTGGTCATTTGAGATTCTTCTGTTGAGAATTCTATGTTTAGATCTGTACCCCATTTTTAATTGGATTGTTTGGTATTTTGGTGTCCATCTTCATGAGTTTATATATTATATATTATATCAGTCCTCAGTCATGTGTAGGGTTGGTAAAAATCTTTTCCCATTCTGTAGGGTGCTGTTTTGTCTTATTTACCATGTCCTTTGCCTTACAGAAGCATATCAGTTTCAGGAGGTCTCAGTTTCAGGCTGGTCTCAGTGTCTGTGCTACTGGCATTATAGTTAGGAAATGGTCTCCTGTGCCAGTGCGTTCAAGGTTGCTTTCCTACTTCCTCTTCTATTAGGTTCAGTATAACTGGGTTTATGTTGAGGAATTTAATTCACCTTGACTTGAGTTCTGTGCATGGCAATAGATATGCATCTATTTGCATTTTTCTACATGTTGACCTCCAGTTATGCCAGCACTACTTGAGGGTTTCTTTATTCCATTGTAAAATTTTGGTTTCTTTCTCAAAAATAAGGTGTCTATAGGTGTGTGAATTAATGTCACAGTCATCAATTTGATTCCATTGATCCATATGTCTTTTTCATACCAATGCTAAGCTGGTTTATTACTATAGCTCTATGGTAGAGTTTGATTTAAGGGATGGTGATGCTTTTGGAAGTTCCTTTATTGTATAGAATTGTTTTGGCTATCCTGTGGCATGATTAATAAAAACCCAGAAGTAGAAATTGGGGTTCAGCCTGAAGATTAGAAAAGAAAAACAGCCAAGCATTAGCTTTTACCTCTACCTCTGTCCAAAATGGTGATCCTGTCTCCAGGAATCTCAGAATAAGACTGTCTGTGAGAGCTGTCTCCTGCTGTATCTATTCCTCTCTAGTGCTGGGATTTAAGGTGTGTACCACTACTGCCCAGTTTCTTTAGCAAACTATTGTGGTTACTGGGATTAAAGGTGTGTGTCACCACTGTCTGCTCTGTATTGCTGTTTTTCTCTCTGAACTTCAGTTAGGCTTTATTTATTAAAATACAAATGAAATATCACTGCATTATTTTTGCTTTTGTTTTTCTATATGAAGTTGAGTATTGTTTTTTTGAGGTCTGTTGTAACATGAGGGGCCGGCTTGTTGGGGTATCTGTCCAACCCAGTACCCCACAGCCAGCAAGCCCCAAAGAAAATCACACACAGGACTCCATAAGATTATAAACTGATTGGCCCATTAGCTCAGGCTTCTTGTTAACTCTTATAGCTTATATTAACCCATTATTCTCATCTATGTTAGCCACATTTTCCAGTGGGGAAGGTTACATCTTGCTTCTCTGTGGTCTGGACAGGAATGGAGGAATGGGCTTCCTCCTTCCTAGCCTTCTCCTGTTCTCATTGCCCCGCCTCTACTTCCTGTCTGGTTTACCCACCTATACTTCCTGCTTGGCCAATCAACGTTTTATTAAAATACATGATTGACAGAATATAGATAATTCTCCTGCACCACACTTCCCCCTCTTTAAAAAATAGGAAAATATACATAGTCCATTTTTTTGGGAATCTGGGTATAGTGTTCCAAGCTACTTCCTGCTGACTGGGGACACTGATAATCTTATGGGGACCTAAAGAAAATTTAGAGTTATAATCAAGTCCTGACTGGAGTATCATGTGAGACCTGATCTCAGGCAGCATCTTGAATCTGTTCTGGATGTAGAACTCAGATATCTGGGCCATCTTTTCCTATCAGAGATTTCTCAGGTGGTCTTCCTTGATCAAATTATATTTTTTTTTAACTCAGAATGAATCCACAGCCTCTCATCTTCTGTGGAAACAAAAGCAAAATCTCTTCTCCAAAGTAACAAACCTTTTGACTTCAGTTTTGAAGCCAAGGTATTTTCAAAATACCTATCTTGGGTTAGTTCAGCAGCATTTATAAATAAAAGTCTCTTCAAGGTGTCCCAGATTTCTAGGATGCTTGTTTTAGATTTTTTTTGGAATTAATGTTTCTTTAACCAATGAATCTATTTCCTCTATCGTATCTTCAATACCTCAGATTTTTTCTTTCATCTCTTGCATTCTGTTGGTTATGCTTACGTCTTTAGTCCCTGAATGTTTACTCAGATTTTCCATTTTCAGAGGTCCCTCAGGTTGTTTTCTTAATAACCTCTATGTCAACTGTTAAGTCTTCAACTATTTTCTTTACCTGCTTTATTGTTTTTTCTTGAATTTTTTAAAGGGATTTATTAATATCTTCCAATTTTTTGTTTGTCTTTCCCTCCATTTCTTTTTTTTTAGGTAATTTTATTAAATTATAAAAAGTTTCCATTTACGCCCCTCCTCCCAATGCCCTCCCACTCCCCCCTCCCTCTCCTCCTCCCTCTTTGTCCCCAAGGGAAGTCAGGGTCTCCTGCCCTGTGGGAAGTCCAAGTTCCTCCCCCCTCACTCCAGGTCCAGGAAGGTGAGCATCCAAACAGACTGGATCCCAAAAATCCAGTATATGCAGAGGAAACCAGTCCCAGTGTCATTGTCAATGGCTTCTCGGAAAGACTGCAGGCCAGCCACATTCAGAAAATCCGGCCACATTCAGAGAATCTGGTTGGATCACATGCTCGTTCAGTCACGGTCCATCTGGCCATGGTAAACTCTCATTAGATCCGACCCCTTGTATCAGTGGGTGATAGTATTCCTCGTAGTCCTTCGTCATTTTCTTCCTCCTTCTGCTCCTCATTTGGATCTTGGGGGGCTCAGTTCGGTGCTCCAACGCGGGCCTCCATCTGTATCGTCATCCAACGCCAGATGAGGGATCTATGGTGATAAGCAAAATATTCATCAGTATGGTCACGGGCCAAGGCCGGTTCAGGCACCCCCTCCTCTGTCCAGAGAACAATCTGGGGATCTCTCCTTGGACCTGGGATCCCATATATAATCAAGTTTCCTGTAAACTCTAATATGACTCCCTTAGTTGAAATATATTCTTCCCTGATCCCACATTCATCCTTCCTCCCTTCCCCCCATCCCGGTCAACCGAGCTTTCTCCATTCCTCCCCTACTCCCTTCTCTCTAACCCTCTCCCCTTCCAACAACCCTCCCACCCCCCCCATGCACCCAAGGTTACCTGGGACTCTTGACTATTTCCTACCTCCTGGCGGATAGGTAAATAATCTTCATCAGGGTCGTCTTCTTATTTAGCTTCTCTAGGATCACGAATAATAGGCTCAAAGACCTTTAATTATGGTTAGAATCCACTTATGAGTGAATACATACCGTGTTCCTCTTTTTGGGTCTGGCTTACCTCACTCAGTAAAGCGTTTTCTATGTCCATCCATTTGCATGCAAAATTCAAGATGTCATTATTTTTTACCGCTGAGTAAAACTCTAATGTGTATATGTTCCACACCTTTTTTAACCATTCTTCTATTGAGGGGCACCTAGGCTGTTTCCAGGTTCTGGCTATTACAAATAGTGCTGCTATGAACATAGTTGAACAAACGCTTTTGTAGTATGTTTGGGCATCTCTAGGGTATATTCCCAAGAGAGGAATTGCTGGGTCCTGAGGGAGGTTGACTCCCAGTTTCCTGAGAAACCGCCACACTGATTTCCACAGTGGCTGCACAAGTTTGCATTCCCACCAACAATGGATGAGTGTTCCCCTCATTCCACATCCTCTCCAGCATAGGCTATCATTGGTGTTTTTAACTTTAGCTATTCTGACAGGTGTAAGATGGTATCTCAAAGTGGTTTTGATTTGCATTTCCCTGATCGCTAAGGAGGTTGAGCATGACCTTAAGTGTCTTCTGGCCATTCGAAGTTCATCTGTTGTGAATTCTCTGTTCAGATCAGTACCCCATTTTTTAATTGGGTTAATTAGAGTTTTAGTGTCTAGTTTCTTGAGTTCTTTGTATATTCTGGAGATCAGACCTTTGTCTGATGAGAGGTTGGTGAAGATCTTCTCCCAGTCAGAAGGCAGCCTTTTTGTCTTACTGACAGTGTCCTTTGCTTTACAGAAGCTTCTCAGTTTCAGGAGTTCCCATTTGTTTATTGTTTCTCTTATTGTCTGTGCTACTGGGGTCCTACTTAGGAAGTGGCCTCCTGTGCCTATATCTTGTAGACTACTTCCCACTTTCTCTTCTATCAGGTTCAAAGTGGACAGATTGATGTTGATGTCTTTAATCCATTTGGACTTGAGTTTTGTGCATGGTGATAGATATGGATCTATTTTCATTCTTCTACAGGTTGACATCCAGTTATGCCAGCACCATTTGTTAAAGACGCTTTCCTTCTTCCATTGTATACCTTTAGCTCCCTTGTCAAAAATTAGGTGTTCGTAGGTTTGAGGGTTAGTATCTGGGTCTTCTATTCGATTCCATAGGTCGACTTCTCTGTTCTTATGCCAATACCAAGCTGTTTTCAATACTGTAGCTCTGTAATAGAGTTTGAAGTCAGGGATAGTAATGCCTCCAGAAGTTCCTTTATTGTATAAGATTGTTTTGGCTATCCTGGGTTTTTTGTTTTTCCATATAAACTTGATTATTGTTCTCTCAAGGTCTGAGAAGAAGTTTGATGGGATTTTGATGGGGATTGCATTGAATCTGTAGATTGCTTTTGGTAGAATTGCCATTTTTACTATGTTGATTCTCCCAATCCAAGAGCAGGGGAGGTCTTTCTATTTTCTGGTATCCTCCTCAATTTCTCTTTTCAAAGGCTTAAAGTTCTTGTCAAATAGGTCTTTCACATCCTTGGTTAGAGTAACCCCAAGATATTTTATGGTGTTTGTGGCTATCGTGAAAGGTGATGTTTCTCTGATTTCCCTCTCCGTTTCTTTATCCTTTGTGTATAGGAGTGCCACTGATTTTTTGGAGTTGATCTTGTATCCTGCCACGTTACTAAAGGTGTTTATCAGCTGTAGGAGTTCTTTGGTAGAGTTTTTGGGGTCGCTTATGTACACTATCATATCGTCTGCAAATAACGAAAGTTTCACTTCATCCTTTCCAATTCGAATCCCCTTGATCCCCTTCTGTTGTCTTATTGCTATTGCTAGAACTTCAAGCACTATATTGAAGAGGTATGGAGAGAGTGGACAGCCTTGTCGTGTTCCTGATTTTAGTGGAAAGGCTTTGAGTTTCTCTCCATTCAATTTGATGTTAGCTGTCGGCTTGCTGTATATTGCTTTTATTATATTTAGGTATGATCCTTATATCCCCAGTCTCTCCAACACCTTTATCATAAAAGGGTGTTGAATTTTGTCAAACGCTTTTTCAGCATCCAATGAAATGATCATATGATTTTTTTCTTTCCGTTTATTTATATGATGGATTACATTGATAGATTTGCGTATGTTGAACCATCCCTGCATCTCTGGGATGAAGCCTACTTGATCATAATGGATGATTTTTCTACTGTGTTCTTGGATTCGGTTTGCCAGTATTTTATTGAGAATTTTCGCATCGATGTTCATGAGTGAGATTGGCCTGTAATTCTCTTTCTTGGTTGTGTCTTTGTGTGGTTTTGGTATTAGGGTGACTGTAGCTTCATAAAAGGAGTTTGGCAGTGACTTTTCTTTTTCTATATTGTGGAATACATTAAGGAGTATAGGTATTAGCTCTTCCTGGAAGTTCTGGTAGAATTCTGCATTGAAACCATCTGGTCCTGGGCTTTTTTTGGTAGGGAGATTTTTGATAACAGCTTCTAGTTCTTCACGACTAACAGGTCTATTTAGATTGTTCACCTGGTCTTGGTTCAACTTTGGTATATGGTACTTATCTAAAAAAATGTCCATTTCTTTTACATTTTCCAACTTTGTGGCATATAAACTTTCGTAGTAAGATCTAATGATTCTCTGTATTTCCTCTGTGTCTGTGGTTATGTCCCCCTTTTCATTTCTGATCCTATTAATTTGCAAGTTCTCTCTCTGCCGTTTGATTAGTTTGAATAGGGGTTTGTCAATCTTGTTAATTTTCTCCAAGAACCAGCTTTTTGCTTCATTGATTCTTTGAATTGTTTTCTGTATTTCTATTTTGTTGATTTCAGCCCTCAGTTTGATTATTTCCAGTCTTCTACTCCTCCTGGGTGAATCAGCTTCTTTTTTTTCTAGAGCTTTCATGTGTGTTGTTAAGTCTCCAATGTGTGCTTTCTCTGTTTTCTTTAGGTGGGCACTTAGTGCTATGAACTTTCCTCTTAGCACTGCTTTCATTGTGTCCCATAGGTTTGAATACGTTTTGTCTTTGTTTTCATTATATTCAAGGAAGACTTTAATTTCTTTCTTTATTTCTTCCTTGACCCAGGGGTGATTTAGTAGTTGACTGTTCAACTTCCATGAGTTTGTTGGCTTCATGGGGGTACCATTGTTGTTGAATTCTAATTTTAATCCATGGTGATCTGACAAGACACAGGTGGTCACTAATATTTTTTTGTATCTGTGGAAGTTTGCTTTGTTACCAAGTATGTGGTCAATTTTCGAGAAGGTTCCATGAGCTGCAGAGAAGAAGGTATACTCTTTCCTATTTGGGTGGAGTGATCTATAGATGTCTGTTAAGTCCATTTGATTCAGTACCTCCAGTAAATCTCTTATTTCTCTGTTAGGTTTCTGTCTGATTGACCTGTCCATTGGTGAGAGAGGAGTGTTGAAGTCTCCTACTATTAGTGTGTGTGGTTTGATGACTGCCTTGAGTTCTAGAAGAGTTTCTTTTACATATGTGGGTGCCTTTATATTAGGGGCATAGATATTCAAGATTGAGACTTCTTCCTGATGAATTGTTCCTGTTATGAGTATGAAATGTCCATCTCCATCTCTTCTGATTGATTTTAGTTTGAAGTTGATTTTGTTAGATATTAGAATGGACACACCCACTTGTTTCTTAGGTCCATTTGCTTGGAAAACCTTTTCCCAACCCTTTACTCTGAGTAGGTGTCTGTCTTTGTGGTTGAGGTGTGTTTCTTGTAGACAGCAGAATGTTGGATCCTGTTTTCGTATCCAATCTCTAAGTCTGTGCCTCTTTATAGGTGAGTTGAGACCATTGATATTAAGTGATATTAATGACCAGTGATCGATGACTCCGGTCATTTTTTGGGGTAGTAGCGTGTATGTGTTTTCCTTCTTTGAGTTGTGCTTGTGGAGGGTCGCTAGATGTCTGAGTTAATGTAGGCAGTGTTGGGAATGTTGGATTCCTTGGGTTGTGATTTTCCTTCTAGTATTCTCTGTAAGGCTGGATTAGTAGCTACGTATTGTTTAAATTTGTTTTTATCCTGGAATATTTTGTTTTCTCCGTTGATAGTGAACAATAGCTTAGCTGGGTAAAGTAGTCTGGGTTTGCATCCATTGTCTCTTAGTTTCTGCAGTACCTCTATCTAGGACCTTCTGGCTTTCATGGTTTCCATAGAGAAGTCTGGTGTAAGTCTGATAGGTTTACCTTTATAAGTTACTTGACCTTTTTCCTTTGCAGCTTTCACTATCCTTTCTTTAGTCTGAATGCTTTGTGTTTTGATTATTATATGACGAGGGGATGTTTTTTTCTGATCCAGTCTATTCGGTGTTCTGTATGCTTCTTGAACCTTCATAGGAATATCGTTCTTTAGGATGGGAAAGTTTTCTTCTATAATTTTGTTGAGTATATTTTCTGGACCTTTGAAATGCAATTCTTCTCCTTCTTCTACTCCTATTATTCTTAGATTTGGTTTTTTTATTGTGTCCCACAGTTCCTGAATGTTTTGTGATGAGAATTTGTTGGATTTGCTGTTTTCTTTGGACAGAGTGTTTAATTTCTCTATGGTGTCCTCAGAGTCTGAGATTCTTTCTTCTATCTCTTGTATTCTATTGGTTAAGCTTGTTTCTGATGTCTCTGTTCGTTTACCCAGATTTTCCATAGCCAGCCGGCCCTCGGTTTGTGATTTCTTCATTGACTCCATTTCAGTTTTCAAATCTTGAACTGTTTCTATTACCTGTTTGATTGTTTTTTCTTGGTTTCCCAGAATTTCATTTACGGATTTACTCATTTCTTCAAACTTTTTGGTATATTTCTCTTCCATTTCTTTACTCATTTCCTCAATTTTTTTGTTATACTTATCTTCCATTTCTTTACGGCTGATTTTTACCTCCTGTTTAAGTTCCTCTATTATTTTCATAAAGAAGCGCTTAGAGTCGATTTCTTCTATTTCTTCTGGCATAGGGTGTTCAATTCTTCTAGTTTCAAGCTCCCTGGATTCTGGCGATGTCATGTTGCCTTTCAGGTTGTTGGAGGAATTCTTGCATTGGCGCCTGCCCATCTCCTCCACTCTGGATGAAACTCCTCAGCACTTTCTGGATAGAACTCCTCAGCACTCTCTGGGTAGGACTTCACAGCACTCTCTGGATAGAGCTCCTCAGCCCTCTCTGGGAAGAACTGCTCAGCAGGGCAACAGGGCTAGCTGGTCTTCCCAGGACTCAGGAGACAAAGGGCCCGCAGGAATCGGGGGAGGGGAGGGGTCCCTTGAAACACCGAAGACCCTGCCGCAGAGCTGGGGGGGGAAGGGCTGTGCTCCTTTCCCGGACAGGCAGGCAGGCTGCCCAGGCTAGCACCCACTCACCTCTCTGGGAAGAACTGCTCAGCAGGGCAACAGGGCTAGCTGGTCTTCCCAGGACTCAGGAGACCCCTCCATTTCTTTAAAGGAATTTTTTATTTCCTCTTTTAGGGCCTCTATCATCTTCAAAAATTTATTTTTAAGGTCTTTTTCTTCTTTCTCATCGGTTTTGGGATGTCCAGGTTTTGCTGTTGTAGAACCACTTGTGTCTGGTGGTGCCATATTGCTCTTTATATTACCAAATATATTCTTACTCTGGCATCTGTTAAGGAGAGGGTCATTGTTCACCACACCTGCCCAGAACTGAAATACTCAAAGAGAAGTAATTAATTAAACCACTGCATGGTCCATGAGCTCTAGCTTCTTATAGGGTAACTTTTACATATGAAGTTAACACATTTATATTAATCTGTGTCTTGCCGCATGGTTGTAGTTTACTGGCTAAAGTTTTGTCTTGCTCCAGTGGGGCTACATGGCTTCTCTTTGACTCTGTCTCCTTTCTTCCAGCATTCTTTTTAGTTTCCCCTGCCTAGCTTTGCTCTGTCCTGACCTGCTATGTGATAATTCATTAATGGTAATCATAGCATACAGAGGAAAATCCCACACCATCCATCTGTTGTGCCCAGATTATGACCCCCAGAGAGACCACCAGAAAGGCCCAGACTATAATAAGCAAGGTTTACTTAGTGTAATATGAACTAGTTTGGAATTTGTCTCCAGTCCCTGCTGCAGTGAGGAAGAGAGGAGTGGAGAATATAAGACTCTCACCCCTTATTCTCAAAGGGGCAAAAAGAAATTTCCTAGCAGAATGTTTTAAAAATAGAAACCCAGACTAGCTTGTTCTCAGGAAGATAGTGGCTTTCCCCCTCCCACCCATGAAATTAAACCTAGTCACCTGGTACAGGTTGATAAAGATGGCCTGACTGAGGAATAGGGTGGCCTTGCTCTAAGAACAAAGTACTTGCTGACACAACAGAATGGGACAGAGAAAAAGAACTTGTGCCCATGCCAAAGCAGCTTCAAAAGGCCTCTTTGTAGTTATACCTGTAAAAGCTTACCCCACAGAGGAGCTCAAATTCCTCTCTACCTCACTGCAGCAGTGGTTGGAGACGAGTTCTGAACTAGTTCATGTTACACTAAATAAACCTTGCTTGTTACAGTCTGGGTCTCTCTGGTGGTCTCTCTGGGTGTTGTAATCTGAGCAGAACAATCTACCCATCTAGGTTTTGGGTAATTCTAATACAGGTGTTTTTCTTCCTCCAGTCAGTACAGGTGGTGCACATGCCTCTGGTCGTCACTCTTCCTAAATTGTTTCAGATGGTGTCTGTGCTTTAGGGCTGTTTTTCCTCTAATCAGTGCAGGTGGTGCCTGAGCCTCTGACAACCTCTTCTGACTGGCTGCTGGTGCTGTGATGGGTGTGGGGGGTGACATGGTATATGCCCTGGAGTCTAGGGCCTAGAGATGGGGCTTTTCAGCTGTGAGATCAGTTGCTTATATCTTCCACCAATCAGGACAGGTGGATTCTGTGCCTCCAGGGGCCTCTGCTGACCAGCTGCTGGGGATCTAATGAGTGGGAGAGGGCCATTGGGGTGTGACCAGGGGTCTATGGCCTAGATACTAGTGCTTTCCAATCAGGAAACTTCCTCCAATCTGTGCAGGTGAAGTCCATGTCAAATAGTCACATCTTAAGGTGATCTGTAATTAGTCATGTCTTAGAGCATGAGAAACAAGAGGATTTTTATCATTTTCATATATTTACTTTTTTGTTCATTTAATGTGAGTGGGAAAAGGTCTTAGATGTGGGGGTTCCTCTGTGTGCTGTAATTACCATTAATGACTAAGTAAACCACCCCTGCCTGTTGATAGGGAAGAACTCAGGCAGGGAAGATGGAACTGAATGCTGGAAGAAAGAAAGACAGAATCTGGGGACGCCATGGAGCTGTAGCCACCAGAGACAGAAGTGCTGAAAATTTGCTGGTAGGCCATGACCTCATGGTGATGCACAGATTAATGGAGATTGGTTAAATTAAGATATAAGAGTTAGCCAGTAAGAAGTTAGAGCTAATGGGCCAACCAGTGTTTTAATCAATATAGTTTCTGTGTGGTTATTTTGGTTCTGGGCAGCCGGGATGAAGAAGTAGCTCCTCCCTGCAATATCTTAGGGGTTTTATTCCTGTGGAGGCACACCATGACTGCAATGACTGTTATGAAAAAGAACATTTAATTGAGGTGTCTCACTTACAGTTTCTGAGGTTCAATCCATTATCATCATGGCAGAGAGCATGGTAGAAGGCATCAAGACATGGTACTGGAGAAGTAAATGAGATTTCTTACATATTGCAAGCAACAAGCAGTCATCTGACTCACTTAGCAGCATCCTTATCATAAGAAACCTAAGAGACAACCTCCACAGTGACACACTTCCTCCAACATATCCACAACTCCTAATAGTGCCACTCCCTATAAGATTATGGGGTGCAATTACATTTAAACTCTCAAAGAGAAGTTCTTATGTTATGACCCTGACTGGCCTAAAACTTTCTATGAAGACCAAGCTGGCCTTAGACTTACAAGATTCAATTGCCTCTGCTTTCTGAGTACTAGGATTAATGTTGTGTATACTTAGCCTTTTACCTATGTATTGAAAACTCAGTTTTTCAATGTTTTTATATTCACTTAATATTCTAAAAATAATATCATTTGTTAATTATTAAAATATTTATTTTTTCTTCTTTTTATTCTATGTGTGTATGCCATGTATGTATTATTGCCCAAAGAGGCTAGAGAAAGGTGTCATATCCCTGGAAGATAGAGTTATAGGTGTTTGTGAGCTGCCTGAAATGGATACTGGATTTGATTCTTCTGGAATAGAAGCAATACGCTCTAAATCACTAAGCCATCTCTCCAACACCTAATAAGTTATTTTTTTTGGGGGGGTGAAGGTGGGGTATGTTTATTATAAAAGAAAAAAACCCAAAACTCCATTGGATTCCTAAGGAGGAAATGAATATTCTGCTGGTAGAGAAGACACTGGGATACAACATGACAAATGTTTTAACTCCAGGCCTGTCCTTAGTTCCTCCAAGAACAAAGTGGAAGGAGACACTGACACAAGCAGGCAATTCTGCAAAGTTAGAAACCCTACCCTACAAAGTTGATTAAAGGCTGAACTTGTTTTGCTTTACAAAATTTAATATATCAAAAAGCCTGCTTTAGTGACAGGCTAGTCCCACCCAAAAATAATTCCCACTCACCCTCATCAGTAACAATGTACAAGTTGACCAGCCAACTTATACTTCTAACTCATGTGTGGATACATATGCATCTTAGCCTGAGCATGGGGACTGGTGGTGGCAAGCACTGGCATCCCACCTGCTACCTATCCAGTATCTGCTCCTGCAGAGTGGACAGGGAAACCCTATGTAGTAACAAAGAAGCTGAGCCCCAGATTACCAACATTCCTAGTACTTCATCCCCATCCCTGCTCAAGAGATCCTTACTTCTAATCAAGATCTTCACTTAAACTTGGCAAACCCAGTGACTAGCGTGTTTTTTTCAATTAGAAATACACATATATCCATATGTGTGTGTGTGTGTGTGTGTGTGTGTGTATATATATATGTACCTTTTTTGTTTTTACATTTAAATATAAAAATACTACTCTGCTCTTTGTTATAAATGGAGGACCAAGAACTAATACCTTTTCTTCTGTTATAGTAGGGCTGTTCATCAAGTGATATGCTGAACTGTCTTCATGAAGGGCATAAACTCCCCCAAGCAAGGGAAACATGGTACAAGGGAACAGTCTCCAACTGCTCCTCACCTAACATCCTTTCAGAATAGAAAGTTGGTTTTACCTGAAGAACTAACAGCTCTCTGCCAACAGGAAATTGTCAATCCAAGTAGTGGACCTGCACTTTCAACTATCCTGAAGAAAAATTCCTCTTCCATAAGTACACCCGCTCTGAGACAGCTATGCATTCTGGACATGCATTCCTGATGAGATGAAGCAGTGGTTACTTTCCCTTCCCCTCTCCCCCACTAAAGCTAGATAGAAAAAATTTGAGGGTTGGATATGCAGAGGTTAAGAACTTGACCCTTCTATTCTGACCAATAAAAACAAGATTAAGTGGACATGAAGAATAAAAATACCTTGATAATCTATCCTTTTAGTTAGAATGGGGACAACTGGGACAGGAAAGAGTTGGAGAGGAATAATTTGGAAGGGCTCAATATCACTCAAAATCTAGTTCACTTAGTTCTTGTATTGGAAGGGCTCATCGCCAGTCTTGTTGAGAAGGCAAGTACGGACAATGGCTTCTGTCACAGCAGAGGGGGTCACAGTTGGCAGAAGGACGATCATCTTCACAGTAGCCCTTCTCCTGGCTGACAGTCTGGGGAATGCGGATGCTGGCACTGCGTTTGGCAACGCCAGCAGAAAAATTGATATTCGAGGATCAAGGAATCCAGTCAGATGCCAGGCATTGTCCAGGACCCTTTAGAGATTCTAGGCCCGAATGTGCTACTGGTGTCGCTTGTTTAGTTTCTCAATGACCGCCTCAAAGTACCTCAGACTGTTCTCCTCCCGCATGGCTTTGGTGCTAAAGTTGGTATGGCAGCCAGCACCATTCCAGTTCCCAGGAATGGGCTTGGGATCAAAGGTTGCTATCACCCGAGTCTTCACATACATGATGCAAGATGAAACGGGCCACCCAGAGGTGATCTCTCGTGTGGATTCCTTCACAGGGTCCTATTTGGAATTTCCACTGGGCAGGCATGACCCAGCATTTGTTCCTGTAATCTTGACTTCAGCATACAAGCAAGTCCAGTAGTGAGCCTCTATGATATCCCTGCCATAGGCTTTGTCTGCTCCCACACCACAGTAGCATGGACCATGGGACCCAGGGAAGCCATTGGGAGGCCAACCGAAAGGGTGTCCATCTTTTCCCATGAGAGTTTATTCCTGATACATTCCAAACCAGGGGTGCTGGTTGCTTGCATGTTCATTATTCATTTACATGTGTATCTTAAATTGGTCTCTGAAGGTTTCCGGTTATTCTTGAAAACTGCAGAATACCAACTTGTTGGGCTCTTTGTGGAAGGGGTACTAAAACATGGCAACAAGGCTGAGATACATATCACTGTTGGAGCCCTCAGACTGAAAGGTGATAAATCCATCAAAATTCCAGTCAGGTAGCTCTTCTATACACTTGAGCTCACAGTCCAGGGTGCAGGTCTTGCAACCATCAACCCAGATATACATGGCCTGAACTTTCTCACCCTGGGGTAGGGACATGTACATTTGCTTGATGCTTTTGTTCAGGTGGGAACTTGCTGAGGTGGCCATGGTGGAAAGTGTTCTGAGCAGTTGCCGGCAGAATAATGGATAGGGTGGACAGGCCACGAGAACAAGGCAAAGAAAGCAGAGAGGAGATTGCTGTGGGAATCAGACAGTGCTCTCTACTCCCATTCTTGAGTCTCACCTAATAAATTATTGTTAATTACAGTATTAATTAACATTATTAAGAATAATATTAATGTATATACATTAATTCTTAATGTATATTAAGAATAATATTGAAGTGGGGTCCAAAGGATCAAGTCACTTTATAGTTTTCAGAGAGGCGATAAGAAAGTGTGAAACTTATTTTTAATAGAAGTGAGATTTTAAAAATCTCACTATCTAATGTCTTAAGAGCTTTAGGTTATTTGTCTTTGTAAGGATGTAGATTAGTGAATTTAGTACACCAATTTGACTGGGTTAGAGTGTTTATAGACCTTTGGACAAATCTTATTCTGGATATGTTGTGTGATGATATTATTGGATGAGATCAACATTTGAATTGATAGACTAAGTCAAACAGATGGTCCTCATACATGTGAGTGCATATGCAGAGACTGCTCGTTCATTTCCCGGATGCCCATACCCAAAACGATCACACAGAAGCTATATCAATCAAAATACTGCTTGGCCAATAGCTTAGGCTTCTTATTAAATAACTCTTACATTTTAAATCAACCCATCTGCATGAATAGTGTATCGCAGAATGCAACCGGTAAGATTCTGTCTTCTTTTCTCCTTTATTTCTGCTTTGAATTCCCACTTTTCTCTGTTCTGCACTGCCAAAGAACCAAAACAGTTTCTTTATTAAGCAATGGTAATAAAACATATTCACAGCATACAGAGGAGAATCCCACATCATGCGTGGTCTTCATCATGTCAACTGAAAATCTGAATACAACAAAAGGTGTGAATCCTGCTTTCAGAAGTCATTCAGCCAAAAGCTTGGCCTTTTTACTTGTCTGTACTAGACACTGATGCATTGAATCTTTCTGAGTCACATGCTGATGACTTTTTAACTGATATAACACCTGGTTTCCTAGGTAGTAATCCTTAGCTTTTAAGACTTGAGATGACACTAAGATGGCCTTACCCAGCCAGGTCTCTAACTCAAGACTTCTCAGATTCAATAATTATATGAACCAATTCCATAGAACATCTCTAAATTTAGAGAAGCTTTGTTAGTCCTCTATAAAAGGCTTAATACCTGTATGTATTGAAAGATGGTAAAATCCTATATAGATATTCTATAATGAATAGGCACATGTAGAAAAACATAAACATTTCAATTAGATTTAAGTTCATCACTTACTATTTATCATTTGGCAAGAAATTTGGATTTGGGGTCCTTTAATTTTCTCATCTGTATAGCAAAACAATTATCACAATGAGCAAATGAAATGAAAAAAGCAAATAAATCCAATATTCAACTTATAGTGTTTAGAGACAGCACATCATATTTAACCAGGGATTACTTTGTAAATTTCCTTGCTTATCTTTATTAACTCTAGGGTCCCATTATTACTCCACCCTACATGTAAGGAAACTGAAGCACCAAGTACTTCACACAAGGTGGCATACCTAGAAACTGGAAGTAATAGAATTTAAACCATAGAGTTCTGAATGTGGAACAGCACTCCTGATACTGTACAGGACTGCTTTCTGCTCAAAGCAAATGCTACCTTCCTTTCCTGTCTTCTCTCATTCTATCTCCAAGCTTTGAAATGCTGCAAAGAGGATAAACACCCCAATCTATTAATCTATTCCCTTTTACATTGCAGCAACAGGCCTAGCCCTTGTGTGTTATCTGACATAAACCAATATGAAGATAGAGATCCAGAGACAATGACATCAAGAAAGAAACAGGAGCCCTACACAACTTCTTTTTCTTGTTAGGTTTGCTTAATGTAGCATCTTGGCAAATATTTACATAATGAAGGAAATTACTTCCTTGAGAAATTGGAATCTGCCCTGCAGCTACTGACCATGTATTTGCTCAATAGGAATTCAGTATTTATTTTTCACTAGCTGAAGATCCACTGTACATAGTACTCAAGTCTTAAATTTTCATAGTGCCTTAGGCAGCTTACTTTTTGGATCAAATCTTAGCCTTGGTACAATTAGAACAAGTGCTTCTATTTTACCATTTTGATTTCCAGAAGATATGTTTTAATTTCATGCATAATGGTAATTTTCCACCTTAAATGTTTTGTTTCATTTTAACAGGAGCCTAAGGTAAATTGTTTGTGAGTTGCAGCATGTTAACTTAATGGGGAAATGGCTCACTTTAAAAGACAATGTAATTGAGTTAATTAGAGTTTTTGTGTCTAGTTTCATGAGTTCTTTGTATATTTTGGAGATAAGACCTTTATCTGATGAGGGGTTGGTGAAGATCTTCTCTCAGTCAGAAGGTAGCCTTTTTGTCTTACTGACAGTGTCCTTTGCATTACAGAAACTTCTCAGTTTAAGGAGGTCCCATTTATTCATTGTTTCTCTTATTATCTGTGCTACTAGGGTTCTACCTAGGAAGTGGTCTCCTGTGTCCATGTCTTGTAGACTACTTCCCACTTTCTCTTCTAGCAGGTTCAATATGATCAGATTAATGTTGAGGTCTTTAATCCATTTGGACTTGAGTTTTGTGCATGGTGATAGGTATGGATCTACTTTCATTCTTCTACAGGTTGACATCCAGTTATGCCAGCACCATTTGTTAAAGATGTTTTTTTCTTCCATTGTATACTTTTAGCTACCTTGTTGAAAATCAGGTGTTCATAGGTTTGTGGATTAATATCTGGGTCTTATATTTGATTCCATAGGTCGACTTCTCTGTTGTTATGCCAATACTAAGCTGTTTTCAATACTGTAGCTCTTTAATAGAGTTTGAAGTCAGGGATGCTAATGCCTCCAGAAGTTCCTTTATTGTATAAGATTGTTTTGGCTATTCTGGGTTTTTTGTTTTTTCATATAAACTTGATTATTATTCTCTCAAGGTCCGTGAAGAATTTTGATGGGGATTGCATTGAATCTATAGATTTCTTTTGGTAGAATTACCATTCTGAACTGAACAGAGAATTCTCAAAAGAAGAACTTCGTATGGCCAAAAGACACTTAAGGTCATGCTCAACCTCCTTAGCAATCATGGAAATGCAAATCAAAACAACTTTGAGATACCATCTTACACCTGTCAAATAGCTAAAATCAAAAACACCAATGATAGCCTATGCTGGAGAGGTTGTGGAGTAAGGGGGACACTCATCAATTGTTGGTGGGAATGCAAACTTGTGCAGCCACTTTGGAAATCAGTGTGGCAGTTTCTCTGGAAACTGGGAGTCAATCTACCTCAGCACCCAGCAATTCCTCTCTTGGGAATATACCCAAGAGATGCCCTATCAAACTACAAAAGCATTTGTTCAACTATGTTCATAGCAGCCTATTTGTAATAGCCAGAACCGGGTAACGGCTAATCAGTCCCACACCAGTTATGTTTTAAGGGGTTATTTATGTTGGCGGGTAAAACTTACATACACCATAAACCGTCAGGATGGAGCCTAGTCGCTGGAGCAGGAGCCGGGAGCAGGAGCCGGGACCAAGAGGCCCGAGCCGAGATCTGTGGCTATTTTAAAAGAGAAATATACCACACCCCAGGGGACTGGTATTTCAGCGGCTATTGACTGACAGAGCAGAAGGTACTCCCGCAACACCTCCCCCTTTTGTTTAAGTAAGAGAGTTCTAAGCCTACTACAAAATTATATACAGTAAGTACAAACCTACACAATTATATACAATAAGTACAAATATCCTATTCTAACTAGCTAAAGTCTTGTATAATAAATAACTTGGCCAAGTCATGAAAGGAAAGTAGCTACATTTATCTAATCTTCAACCCCATAGAAGATCCGAGACGGGAAATAATGTTACCTGAGTAATTAGGAAGTGCAATCAAAGAACTTTAAAAACATGCAACAAATCACAGAGACAAGTGGCTACCTGGGCAATCACCAAAGACCTGTTTGCAGCGTTGAAGCACCCAACTTTGACTAAGACCTAGAATAACTGACAGATTACTTTTAACAGGCAAGAGATTTTTCAAAACCATCTTACCCTGTCTTGGCAACATTTAACAGTTCTGTTTATCCATTTCGGATTTTATCCATTTCCAGATTTTAACAGGCAAGAGATTTTTCAAAACCGTCTTACCCTGTCTTGGCTAGATTTGACAGTTCTGTTTATCCATTTCTGGATACCGTGTATTTTTCAGTAGTTGAGGTATGGGCAGTTCCTTACCCAGAGGCCAGTTTTGTCAAGAAGACAAGCTGCAGGTGGAGTGTCTTTGGTGCTCAACAATCTCTCGAGAATAGGTCGGTGTTGCCAGGAGTGATTGTGTCTCACTACACAGAACTCTAAGATTAAATTAAATGCCATTTTCTACAGCTCTTCAAAGAAGTTGAAGACTATTTATATATAATCTCTATGTATCTAAAGAACCTGATTAGTCTAACCATAAATATGACAGACATAGATGACTATTGATCTACAATTCTTAACATGTATCTAACTTAAAGACTAAGAGAATAAACAACTGTGCAATAAATGAGGACAATAACCTCCAAATGGAAACAATAAGTATCAATACATAAACAATATATGAGTATCTTAATCAGAGGTAGAAATGTACAGTGCAATATGGTATACATATATCAATACAATATTTATCAATACATAAAAATGTTTTAAACAGGTAGAAGCATGCTTACATACAATATTCAATATATGCCGATGTAATTATCTATAAACAATAACTCACAAATACCATTATCATCTATCCAATTATCCCCCCCTTTTTTTTCCCAAAAGATCACTGAGCTTATAAAATTCCTTTCCCAACTCTCAACCATATACTAATTATAATCAATCCCAAAATATTGTTGCTAAACCTGAGGACAAACTTTGCTGAGAGAGGGGATATCGTCCTCTAGAATTACTTTCAGCTGTCATGGGGGTAAGGTTCTTTCTGGAGGATCCTGTGAAACTAAAATAATGGTTAAATTTCAAGGTCAATGTCTTTTAAAATTGCAAATAGTCTTTGAGTATTTGGTGGAGTTCTGGCCAGAATGTTGTACAAGATGTGCACCATTTCAGCTAACCAAGTTGGAATCATCTGTGCAGCTGATACCCGGAGCAGGACTTGTAGTAGCACTATCAGTATCATGACGTCATATCAACCGAGTGGAGTTGTTGTTATGTTGTTATGGGGGTCCCATCTTCTTCCTGGAAACTTCAAATTTCAGTGCAGAAAGAACTCATTGTGGAAAACTTCAACATTAATTATATAGACATATACAAACATATATTCAATGAAAGGTATGATAGACATATTCAATGAAAAGTATGATAGACATATTCAATGAAAAGTATGATAGATATGAAGAAAAGCAAATATGTTTTCTAAACTCATATTTCTTTCTGTCTCATATCATGGCTCTTGACATAAGACAGAAACTCCAAAAACTCTGGGTTTTTCTCCTCACAACAGGCTTGGAATTAGAGAGGGACCGAGCCAAGAGTCCAACTCCAAAACCAGCTCTATAAATTCAGAAATATGATTTAGTATATTCCAGAGCTTCATACTCACAGAACCTATTCAGTTTTCTTGATAATCCATATTGGGTAGTTATTTTTCCATCTGTCAGTATTCAAACATCCAGGGTCCTTTGAATTTTTCAAAGATGAGTGTTTTCCTGTGGAGACAAGAACAGAATCCTGCCCCCATTTTATGTTTTTCTTACCACCTGTATGGTCATCATCATTGTAGAGGCTGTCATTTCTCCGTTCCAAGAGGTTTCTTCTCTTCAGATCTAACCTTTATTAATTTTGATGGTATCCACAATTTTTCTTCTACTGTGGAAACAAGAGCAAAACCCCTTCCCCAATGCAGCACATCTCCTGGCTTCCACTGTGAGGTCAGCACATCCTTGAAATAAATTGGTTGATTTAATTCAGCAGACTTTTCTAATATCCAGTGTCTTTCTGCAACCGTTGTCGCATTCTCATTAGCATTGAGAAAATTCAAGGTTAATAAAGCATTATGTAACCTATTCCTGGGGGTATTTTCCACCCCTTTCTGTTTGTTCAACATAACTTTTATAGTTCGATTTGATCTTTCTATAACTGCTTGACCTGTAGGATTGTATGGTATACCTGTAACATGCTTAATATTACAATAAGCAAAAAATCGTGTCATTTTCCTAGAAACATAAGCTGGACCATTATCCATCTTTATCTGTGTAGGTATACCCATGATGGCCATAACTTCTAATAAATGAGTGATTACTGAATCAGCTTTTTCTGAGCTTAAAGCAGTTGCCCATTGGGAACCTGAGTACGTGTCAATGGTGTGAAGTACATATTTTAATTTGCCAAATTCTGGAAAGTGAAAGACATCCATCTGCCAAACTTCATTCCTTTTAATACCCTTTGGATTAGTCCCTGCAGTCAATGGTGTTTGGTTATAAAAAGAGCAAGTAGGGCATTTCTTTACAATCTCCTTAGCTTGTTGCCATGTAATAGAAAACTCTTTTTTCAAGCCTTTGCTATTGACATGATGTTTTTTATGAAATTCAGATGCCTGCAGCACACTACCAATCAATAATTGATCAATATCTGCATTACCTTGTGCTAGAGGACCTGGCAGACCCGTATGGGATCGGATATGCATTATATACATAGGGCAGAGCCTGTTTCTGATCATGTCTTGTACCTGGATAAACAATGAGGTCAGTTCTGTATCATCAGGTATAAATTCAGCAGTTTCAATATGCAAAATAACTCTTTCTGCATATTGTGAGTCAGTAATAATATTAAGAGGTTCTTTAAAATCCCTAAGCACCATAAGGATGGCATATAATTCTGCCTTCTGGACAGAATCATAAGGACTTTGTTCCACTTTACTCAATTCTTCTGATTTGTAACCTGCTTTCCCTGATTTATTAGCATCAGTATAAAATGTACGGGCTCTGGTTATTGGAGCATCACGGACAATTTGAGGGAGGATCCATGAAGTTCTCTTTATAAAGTTAAGTCTCTTGCTTTTTGGGTAATTGTTATTGATTTCTCCCAAAAAAATAGCACAAGCTCTTTGCCATGGTTCATTGTGTTCCCACAACTTTTTTTTTTATCTCATCAGCAGTGAAAGGCACTAAAATTTCTGCTGGGTGTATACCTGTTAATTGACGAAGTCTCAATTTTCCTTTTATAATGAATTCAGAGACTTTTTCCGCATAAGTTTTAATTTTTTACTTGGTTTGTGTGGTAAAAAGATCCACTCTAAAATAGTATCTTCCCTCTGCATTAAAATTCCCATAGGAGAAATTATGGAAGGCAATATGACTAGAATGCAACTAAGATTTGGATTCACCCTATCTACATGTGCCTCCTGTAATTTTTCCTCAACCATCGTCAGTTCCTTTTCTGCTTCAGCTGTTAACTCTCTGGGACTATTTAAATCTTTGTCACCATCTAAGGTATGGTTTAAATGAATTATTAGATCAGGTGTTTGTAGGGGTCGTCCTTCCACGCCACCCACATCCCACGAGTTCCATATTGTCCTAGGGGTTAAAGCACAAGACCCACACACACAGATACAGAGTTCCAGTCATCCTCAAGAAGAGAATGCCTCTTTATTCAACTAAATCCAGGGTAAAATACCTTTGGCCCCAGTAAGGAAAACTCCTTCCACCCAGAGGGGGCTGGGGAAACTGGCCTCTGTGGGAGTTTTTCCCCAGGCAGGTGGTCGAGGGTTCAAGGCAATGTCAGACAGGATAGATGGGCCTTGGCGCCTGAGCTTCTTTGAGGCAGGTTGAGAAATTACCATTTTAAAGTAAAATAGATCCCTCAGGCTAATGTACCAGGCTGTAGCAGAACCAAGGACGGAACTAGCAGGAAGCTTAGCTGGTTACCGTAAACATTATTTGCAACCAGTATTTTGGTCTCAAGGATCAGGGAGGACAGGGTCCCACAAGTCCCCCTTTTATATAAAATATGATGACTAGCACCTTTTCTTAGGTGGTGATGGCCAGGCAGACTTTTTACCCATCGTGGAAAAAGTATTTCAGGTCAAAATACCTTTCTGTCTTAGGTCAGAGTCCCCTCCCATTCAATCCTTACCCATCTTTGGTTACTAGTCATACATTGAGTCCAGCCAGATTATGCTGAAAGATATTTTGAGGCGAATGCCAAAAGGACTTGACCTGAGTAGTCCTGACTCCAGCTTCATGAGATCATGAATGGAATGTCATGCTCCAGCATATACAAGCATTCCCAAAGGAGATTGTGCTTTGGCACAATCCTGAAAACTCTGCTCAGAATAGAGCCCCTTTAAGTAAGGTCTCAATAGCACTGGTGTAAGGTCCCTGGAAAGCTAACTAGAATAAATGACAGCCAATTAGTAAATTTTGTATTTCAGGGACCATGAAAAACAGTAAAAATCCTATTCTGTGACCAGCAAAGATCAAAAAACCATATCTAATCTGTCAAGATTAAAATCAGTATCCAATTCTTAATTTGAACAACCATGGCATTTAGCAACCTGCCTTGAAGATACCCATAGTGCTCAGCAGAAATAGCTGACAGGATAAGAAAAACTGATAGCAAGCAATAACTGACAAATCAAGGGGAAATCCAGCAGTACAGCAATTGTACAGCAATAACAATATAGCAATGTACAGCAATAACAGTACAGTAATAACTGATAGAACAAAGGTAGGAGCTGGATCATTTTTCAGGAACCCGCCAGCTCCGCAGCAATCAGGTTAGACAGCTCCATAGCAGAAGCTTTGTCCTCAGGCCTCTGGACAGATGAATCCACATCATGAACAGTACCCAGATGCATGTCAGCATTCCTAGAAAAAACATAAACAAAACTCTTCTCCCAAATTAACATTTAAGAGTACTAAAAAACTCAGTGTAAAAATTCAGCACAGTCAGTACTGGAAGTAGGCTGGTCTTGAACTTAGAGACCTGAAGGTCTCTGCTCCAAAGAGCAAATTCTATTGGCCTGTGCCATAGCAACCGGCATAAATATTGGCCTGAATTAGCCAACCTTAAAACATCATTTTTTATTGGCCTGCACCATCATAGCAGGTCTTGAACTGGGCTGAATGGTCAGCCTCAAAACATCTTTTAGAATTAGTTCTGCCTGGAACTTTTCCAGGGGCAGAAAATAATTTTCTGATCCAGTACATGAGCACTTACACAACTGGACAGAATTATAAAAATTGTTACCTTAATGGGGGCACATTGCCTCCCGCCAACATTAGAGAAATAATAGGATCGACATATCTGGCTACAGATTTGGAAATCTTTGTCAGTCATCAATCCATATAAAAAATATTAGGACTCCATAAATTAGTCCTCCAAAGAGCAATTAATCAAATAAAAATATATGTAACAAACCTAAACTGAAAACTCTCAATAGACAAACTTAAAATGACTGAAAGACATTTAAAAAATAACATCTTTAATCATAGGAGAAGTGTGAATCAAAATAACTCTTGACTCTATCTTATCCCTAAAACATGATTAAGATCAAATACTGTCCATAACTTTTACTTAAGAGAAACTTCTCCACCACTGGTGGAAATGCAAACTGGCACAGTTTGGATTTTTAGAAAATTAGGCAACAAACCATCCCAAGATTTAGCTAACCTCTTTTGGGTCTGTAAAACCTTTGAATCTATTACAGTCTCCACTTTAAACTGCTGAAGCTGCGCTGCACAGAGGGGGGGTGGGACACAGACCCCTTTGCTCTATTTGCAAACTGTCACCTGAGTTTAGGCGGGCGGATTTTAACTATTCTTTGTACCACCAAGGCCTGGCTATTGTCGCTTTTCGTGGGCTGTGTGCCCATGTCTCTCCGCCCTCCTCTTGGGGCACGTGTCCAGCGCTCCCCTTTCTGCGTTGCCGCTTGGCTAGTGCAAGTTCATCGCGCCCCCATCACCGTCGGCTGCCTCGGCCGCTGTGAGAGCCCGTGCACTGTTCTGTGACCTGCATTCAAACATGCATGGGAGCTTTTAAATCTCCCTGAAAGACAAGCTCTGTGAAGCTGTTCTTTTGTTACTCAAAAACTTTTAATAGAACTCATAAACATATCTTTTGAATCCTCTCTCAGCCCGTTCTCCTCAACCAAAATTAAAGCCCTGTGCTAGCAAAGCCAGGGATTGAATTCTATCATAAAAATCAGGCAAAATATCACCTCAAGAAGCAAACTGTCTTAATGAACTCTCATGTGGTGCCGTCTACCTTAAAATATTGGTGCTTCTCCAAAAGCACTGTCAATTGACCTCAATAGGCCTCCCAGTTCCGAACAAGAACAGAGATACTTACATTTCAAAATCCCAATACACCCTTCTGGCTAACCTTTTTCCTTTCAGGGTGACCCCATAGGTTTACCTTTCCAGAAACTCGTGACTGCTTCTTCTTCGTATCCCAGCGGGGTCTCCATCTGTAGGGGTCGTCCTTCCATGCCACCCACATCCCACGAGTTCCATATTGTCCTAGGGGTTAAAGCACAAGACGCACACACACAGATACAGAGTTCCAGTCATCCTCAAGAAGAGAATGCCCCTTTATTCAACTAAATCCAGGGTAAAATACCTTTGGCCCCAGTAAGGAAAACTCCACCCACCCAGAGGGGGCTGGGGAAACTGGCCTCTGTGGGAGTTTTTCCCCAGGCAGGTGGTCGAGGGTTCAAGGCAATGTCAGACAGGTTAGATGGGCCTTGGCTCCTGAGCTTCTTTGAGGCAGGTTGAGAAATTACCATTTTAAAGTAAAATAGATCCCTCAGGCTAATGTACCAGGCTGTAGCAGAACCAAGGACGGAACTAGCAGGAAGTTTAGCTGGTTACCGTAAACATTATTTGCATCCAGTATTTTGGTCTCAAGGATCAGGGAGGACAGGGTCCCACAGGTGTTATCCCAACAGCTGGTCATAGACTGGAAATGTCTCCTAAAAATCTTTGAAAGTCATTAAGGGTTCGTAACTGGTTTCCCCTAATTTGTGCCTTTTGAGTTTTAATTCTTTGTAAACCTATTTTATAACCAAAATAATTAACAGAATCTCCTCTCTGAATCTTTTCAGGAGCAATTTGCAATCCCCACCCATTTAGGTAATACTATTTTTACTTCTTCAAACAGCCTTTCTAAAGTGTCTTTGTTTTGATCAGATATCAGGATATCATCCATATAGTGGTATATTATGGACTTAGGAAATTGTTTGCGTATAATTTTCAATGGTTGGCTTACAAAATATTGGCAGAGGGTGGGAGAGTTTAACATTCCCTGTGGGAGGATAGTCCACTGGTACCTCCTTGCAGGCTGAGAGTTATTATAGGTAGGCACTGTGAAGGCAAACTTTTCTCTATCTTTTTCTTGTAATGGTATAGTGAAGAAACAATCTTTCAGATCAATAACTATCAAAGGCCATCCCTTTGGTAACAGGGAGGGAAGAGGAATTCCAGATTGCAGAGGGCACATAGGTTGAATAACCTTGTTGATAACTCTAAGATCTGTCACCATTCCCCATTTACCAGATTTTTTCTTAATAACAAATACAGGAGAGTTCCAAAGGCTGGCAGATTCTTCTATATGTCTAGCATCTAATTGCTCTTGTACCAGCTGTTCTAAAGCCTGTAACTTTTCCTCAGCTAAAGGCCACTGTTTAGTCCATATTGGTTTCTCAGTCAACCATTGTAGAGGCCTGGCTGTTGGTACCTCTGAAGGGCCATCAATTGTGTTGTGTTCTTGTATAGCTCTAATGGCTGGTTTCCACCATCTGTAATATCTTGTAATATTGTCCTTAGAAATATAGGCTCTGGAAGCAGCAGGAATGTTAATTTGGGTATTCCATTGCTGCAATAGGTCACAGCCCCATAAATTCACTGCAATATTTGCTACATATGGCCTTAGTTTTCCTATTTGTCTGTCAGGACCTATACAGTTGACTCATCTCGTGCTTTGTCTTACTCGAGACAGGGTTCCAATTCCTAAGAACTGAATATCTACCTCCTGAAGAGGCCAATGCAGATGCCAAGATTCTGGAGTAATGATACTTACATCCGCACCTGTGTCCAATAAGCCAGTAATAAATTTGCCATTTACACATACTCTTAGTTGTGGTCTTTGTTCATTTATAGAGGTCTGTTAGAATATGCGTTTACTTTGTCCTCTTAGATTTCTTGATTTATTCACCACATTTAACTCATCCTTCAGGCCGTTATTGCTTTTAACAGCAGGCATGGGGCATTCTAATTTCCCTGAAGAGGCATGTTCTCTGCAGTGATCGGAAATGACTGGACCACATATGCCATGGGGGCCTGTGTGAGGCCCCTCATTGAGTTTCCCAATGGCAACGGGTTGCCCTGTTTATCTCTTGTTGACCTACAGTCATTCGTCCAATGCCTGCCCTTTCCACATCTCCTACATAAACCTGAAGCCTGAGTCCTCCTATTCCTGTTATTCCTAGAAGAGGCATTATTCCTGGAAATCCATTATCTACAGTCCCTTTTCCTGTGTCCCATTTTGCCACAATGAAAGCATTTTGTAATCTGATGTCTCCTTTTACCTTTGGAAATTGCTTCTTGTACCCATGTTTCATTGCCATAATCAAATGTATCAACATTCATTGTATGTAAAACCCATTCATCCAAAGGTGCTGATCTGATCTTTAAAGGCCCCATGATCCTTTTGCATTCTACATTGGCATTCTCATAAGCCAAAGACTCAATTACTATATTTCTTGCTTCTGGATCAGGTATCCCTATTTGTACAGCCTTAGTTAGTCTTTGTAAAAAGTCACTAAAGGGTTCTCTCTGACCCTGTTTGACCCTGATATACGATTCTACTCTCTGACCTGAGTCTTGAACCCTGTCCCAGGCCCTTAGCGCTGCTGTAGCACATATGGATAAAATGTTTTCATCATAAAGAGCTTGTTCCTGAGGATCAGAGTAAAGTCCTTCCCCTAGAATTTGATCTAGAGAAACCTCAATTCCTTTCGCTGATTCTTGTTGTAAAAGTCTGGCCTCTTGTTTGAATAGGCATTTGAAATGCCATAAAGGTCCGTTCTTGAAGACAGCTGACATTAATTGATTCCAATCTTGAGGGGGGCCCTGCTGCTCACAGCCCAGGATTTTAACATCTACCTGACAAAGGATGAATGTAGTCCATAATTCACAATTGCTTGTTTAAATTCTTTCAGATCATTCATATGTATAGGCTCCCATGTATGTTCTTTAATGACCTTAGGGTTTTTTGAGCTGGTTATCTTTTCTGATGTCATTACTGGAAAGGCAGGTATAACTCTATGTAGACTGAGAGTTTTTTAGGTGAATGTTGCCTTTCTACCTTTTGCTCCTGTTCATCAGAGTCTATGATTTCCTCAATCTTATTAAATCTGCTCACCATTGCCTTCTGTAAGTCCTGAATCTCCTGTCCAGTATTATGCTCCAAAGCCTTCATTAACGATTCTTAGGCATGGAGCTTGTCTGTCAGAGACACCATTTCCTCCTTGGACACAATCCTCATGGCATGTACTGTGCCTTCTTGTATGGAAATCCTGTCAATTAATCTATCATACCCTTTTGACAAAGTCCGATTTTCACATTCAATGGTTATAATCCTCTCAGCTAATGTTTCAGCACTTACAGTCATGGACTGGAGATTACAAGTCATTTTAGTTGTCCCCTCCTCCAGAGCAGTGAAGCTCCCTTCTAAAGAAGCAATATCAGACTGTACCTTCTTGATATTTTGATCAGTCGACTGAGTCATATCAGACAAAGATCTAGTCTCCTGCTTGAAAACTCCGAACTCTGATCTAGTCTCCTGCTTGAAAACTCCAAACTCTGATCTATTCTCCTGCTTGAAAACTCCAAACTCTGATCTAGTTTCCTCCTTGAAATCTCCAAACTCTTTTTTGAGGAGGTTGGTATCAGTCTGAATTGTTCTTAAGGTTTTAATCTCTGCCCTCAGCATTGTAGATTCAGTCTGTAAGAACTGTATCTTTCTTATAAAATAGCCAAACACCAGAAAAGCAACAGATCCCAGGAATAACAAAGTAAGAGGAATATCAGAGACATCCTTCAGAATATCCTCCATAGTGCAATTAAAAAAACCATTGAACTTTTGGATAGTAATATTTTCTGACATTTTCAATCAAAAGAAATTGTACTTGTTTGTATGTATGTATTTTCAACCGAAAAGAAAAATCTTACCTGTAATGACCGTTGCCTGCCAGTAGGAGGTGGGGCGCACCTGAATCCACGTGGCAATGACATTGATTCAGGAAGTAAACTCTAGAATATATACGCTCACATCCAGAGATTAAATTCACAGATCACAAAAGGTCAGAGAGGTTCTAGTGTACAATAAACAAGGCAGCCTGGCCTACCCTGACCGGGCTCTCTTGCCCTGCCACTCTGTTCAACCCGATGCAGAGGGTCGTGACACAGCCACTGCGCTGTTGCTAAAGAGGCCTAGTGCTTTGGGCCCCGTGTCCCTGTGCTGGGATTAAGGGTCAAGCTGCTTGCAGCACTCCCAATCAGTTATGGCGGATGGCAGGGGTTTCAAACAGCTTGCTGGAACTTCAAAGGGAGCTTGTGCTGTGAGCTCTTTGACTCACATTGCAAGGAAAAATTTAAAAATCCATCCAGAACAGGGCAAAGTAGGCTGGCAGAGACTGTCTGGACCTGTGTATCCTGGGAGGCGTGAAGGTTATGGCTGAGGGAGGGTTAGTGCCAAGCCGAGCTGGAAAAGCAGAGCTGGCGGCAGTTAGACAAGCCAGAGGCTGAACTTGGGGTGGGGGGATGGGGTGGTTCTTCAATCAAATGCTGGGCGCCAAATAATGGCGAATCAATCCCACACCAGTTATGTTTTAAGGGGTTATTTGTTTTTGGGGGTAAAACTTACATACACCGTAAACCGTCAGGAAGGGAGCCTAGTCGCTGGAGCAGGAGCCGGGAGCAGGAGCCAGGACCAAGCGCCAGAACCAAGAGGCCCGAGCTGAGATCTGTGGCTCTTTTTAAAAGAGAAATATACCACGCCCCAGGGGGCTGGTATTTCAGCGGCTATTGGCTGACGGAGCGGAAGCCCCCCCCCCCCCGCAGACTGTGTGCTCATGCTTCAGTGACTATTGGCTGAAGCAGTGGAAGATACTCCTGCAACAACTGGAAAACAACCTAGGTGCCCCTCAATAGAAGAATGGTTAAAGTAGGTGTGGAACATATACACATTGCAGTTTTATTCAACGGTAAAAAAACAATGACATCTTGAATTTTGCAAGCAAATAGATGGAAATAGAAAACACTTTACTGAGTGAGGTAACACAGACCCAAAAAGAGGAATATGGTATGTACTCACTCATAAGTGGATTCTAGCCATAATTTAAGGACATTGAGCCTTTAATTTGTGATCCTAGAGTAGATAAATAAGAAGGTGAACCTAAAGAAAATCATATAGTTATCCTCCTGGATATTGGAAGTAGACAAGAATACCAGGCAAAAACTTGGATGCACGGGGGTGTGGGGGTGAATGTAAGGGGAAATGGTTAGAGAGAAGGGAGAAGGGAAGGATTTGGGAAAGCTTGGGGGAATGGAATGGGTGGAATGGAGGAAGGGTGGATATGGGAGCAGGGAAGTAAATATCTTAATTAGGGGAGCCATTTTAAGGTTTTCAAGAGACTTGATTCTAGAGGGGTTCCCAGGTCCAAGGAGAGGTCCCCAGGTTGTTCCTTGGGCAGCAGAGGAGAGGGTGCCTGAACTGGCCTTGTCCCATAGCCACACTGATGAATATCTTGCATATCACCAAAGAACCTTCATCTAGTGATGGATGGCGATAGAGACAGAAACCCACATTGGAGCACTGGACTTAGCTCCCAAGGTCCAAGTGAGAGGCAGAAGGAGGGAAAACATGAGCAAGTAAATCAGGACCTTGAGGGGTGCGTCCACCCACTGAGACCCTGGGACAGATCTAATGGAGCTCACCTAGGCCAGCTGGACTGGGAGTGATGGAGCATGTGATCAAACTGGATACTCTGAATGTGGCTGGCAATGAAGGCTGACTGAGAAGCCAGGGACAATGGCACTGGGTTTCGATTCTACTGCATGGACTGACTTTGTAGGAGCTTGGTTTGTTTAGATGCTTACCTTTATAGACCTGGATGGAGGGGGGAAGACCTCAAACTTTCCACGGGGCACAGAAACCTGACTGCTCTTAGGACTTGTGAGGGAGGAGGAGGTGGAGAGAGGGAAGGTAAAGGGAGGCGGGGAAGATGTGGAAATTTTAATAAATAAATAATTAATTTTAAAAAAAGGCAATGTATATCTTTTCTCCAAGACTTTACTGATGATTTCAGTCTCTGAGGAGATTAGATAGAAACTTATAAATTTGTGCTTGCACTGGAAAGGTAAATTAAAAGGAATTATTCCTTTTAATATTTATTGTTGAGTTATTTCTTTATTGCCTTGGAGGTTCGGATCTTATTTTATTGAAATTACAAAAGTTCACCTGAGAGACAAAGTGAACAATGATGAAAATTTTATTTTTCTGATATGATCATTATTTGGACTATACGATAGGCAAATCCTACAGTAAATATATTTAAAGTTCATTAATACTACAATTAAGAATTATTACGTTTATAATAGTTTGTTCTGATTCTATGCTAAAAAGAAACATGGACTCATTAGGTCATATATTCAATTAACTTTACTCCAAATAAAATAAGTAAATGTGCTTCAAAAAACCACCAAATCCATAGATACTGACTTTTCTGAGTTAGGAATTGCTAGTATTCTCCTTTCCCAGAGAAATAAAAGACATTTCATATTGTTTATTTTGTTGTTGTGGGAGTAACTTCCGCTGCCTCAACCAATAGTCGCTGAAATACGAGCCCACAGTGCAGCGGGGAGCGACTTCCGCTCCGTCAGCCAATAGCTGCTGAAATACCAGCCCACTGGGGCGTGGTATATTTCTCTTTTAAAAAGAGAAGCATATCCGGAATAGGCTCTCTTGGTTCCGGCTCTTGGTTCCGGTGCTCGGTCTCAGCTGCTGCTCCCGGCTCCTGCTCCAGCGACTAGGCTCCCTTCCTGACGGTTTATGGTGTATGTAAGTTTTACCCCCCGCCAAATAAATAACCCCTTAAAACATAACTGGTGTGGGATTGATTCGTTAATATTTTGTATCATCTATATACATTTCCTTGTGTTTAGAAATCCTTTCATTGTGGAAATTCATTGATCTGAAGAACTATCTAACAACTTGGTGTGGTAAAATATGGAGGGAAAGAGAAAGCTAATATAGAGACTTCAGAATATCACAAGCTGTATTGTTTCCATGTGCTTATACAATCAGGAATCATTGGTGTAGTGATGACCACAGTAGTTGCATACAAGAGATACACTAAAGTCTTCAGTAGTTGCAACAGAGATAGCTGGCTGGCTAATAATAAATGCTTTTTATCTACAAAACAGCTAGACATAACCAAAGAAACGTATAATATGATAGTAATAAGACAATATCTCAAAGTTTTAATTCTTATTACCCATATTGCTAAAGCTGTTGAATACTTTATAGATTATTATTCCTTCATTTTCTTAAGTCTCTGCTCAGACCCATAAGCCATTTATAAATATGTCACTTATTTTATTGGTTCTTTGTTATATTCTAGATACTAATTTCCTATCAAACATGTAATTGGCAAAACAATATAGTCATTGAATTCACCCTTGGCTACCTCTCAGAACTTGAAGGTTGATGGAGACAGCACACACTTCAGACTTGGAAGAATCAAACTCAAATTGACCTGGAAGTCTCCTAGATGGAGACTAGCTCTCATAGTATTCAAAGGTACCATGCAAGCTTCCAAAGAAGAAAAGCAATTAAAAGTGTTATCCATCTTCAACACCGATGAATCACAATGATCAACACAATAAGATATCCCCAAGGTAGCAATAGTGGCACTTACATCTTTTGAGTAATCAACAACTATCCAGTTGAACTTCAGGCCTGATCAATAGAAGAGTATCCATGCTTGGAACTATATATACTGAGATAGATCATGGGGTCTAGATGAGAAACTACTGCTGCCACTTTCCTAAGACAGTATAACTTGTAACTGCATTCCAAAGTTTCTTTTCCACAGCCTTACTGCCATTACTGTCCCTCTTACTGCCATTAAAGATGTGCCTGCTTTTTTTCCAGTAAAGACCTTTGTAAAAACCTACAACTGGTCAAAATGAAGAGAATCATTGACCATGGGACAAAGCCCATGTAATATATCTACAGCACAGTCTCTACTCATAAGAGTCAGGAAACATCATAGAAGAAGGAGCAGAATGATGGTAAAAGCCAGAACAGGACATCTGCTAAAGATAGTGTCTTTTATTTCTAACAGGCACCTTTACCCATAAACCCTCTACAGACACATAAATAATACCCATGCAGAGACAACATTTCAATGTAAATCAGGGAATCTTAAAGGTCTCTACCCTGTATGAAGAGCTATAGGAAGTTAATGGCTTTAATGAGAAGGGGAATCAGTCTTCTCCAGGGATATGCTTCCTGATAGATTATGCAACACCAAGTGGTCAGCCTTAAACACATACACAGCTATAACAACACTGAACAGATTTTCAAAGTTAATTTATATATACATACATAATTAAAGAAGAAAAAGTCATGAATTTGAGAAGTGGTGAGGAAACAAGGGAAGAAGTAGGAGTGGATGGAAAGAATGTCAATACAGTACTCATGTATGAGATTCTAAAAAGGTAAATAAAAAGTTTCTTTTACTGTACATTTAATACCACTTAAAATGTAATGAAAAATTAGATGCATATAAATTTATTATAAAATCAAAATGAAAAGTAAAAAGGATGTTAAATACTAATTTTGAATACTGCAATTTTAAAAATAAAGTTGCAATGTTTTCAAAATGAAGGAAAATGTGATTTAGTGGAAAGATTAATAAATTAAAAATCAGTTAATTCTAAATTCAAGCCAGTGTTTTTCATGTGTTGTCTCTATAATTTTTAAGTAAATTTCTGAATGTATCTGAGACTCTATAGCCCTGTATTTTAACTGTGGGTTATAATACCTATCTCTCATAGTCCTAAGTGCATATTAGATGAGTAAAGTGTAAGAGAAATCCCTGTATTATTAATATTAGGTGCATACACTCCTCTTTCTCCTTTTTTATTTAGAATATACAGCCTTAGGCAGTTTTAAAATTGATTATGTAATAAAAATAAGTGTTAATTATCAATCATAATCCTTCCTACACAATCCTATAAATCACATCTGAAGAATAGAACTAATAAATTATGGTGACTCATCTTGATGCTAATATTGGTATTAGTGTAACTGCTTGTTTAGACTTTAAAATTATTGACATTTTTAATTAAAAAGCTTTCTTGAATTATAGTGAGGATGCTTACTCATGTCAAGTAATTTACAGAGATCCCTTCTAACTGCAGATGTTACAGCTTCATTTTCATAGTGGAGTAGTAGGTTGCACCATATAACTCATGATCAATATAGAGTAAAGTGTCTCCTACACATTACTATAACTTAAATGTGATTAGGTTCCATATTGCTAAGGACACAAATGCTAAAATAAATACATTTTTCTTTTATGGAAAATATATTTTCTTTTCACATAATATGTTCTGTTTCTGCTTTACCTCCCTCTACTCTCAGCTACTCTCCATCTCCTTTCTCATCTTTACCTATCTGCTTTCTGTCTCTCTCTTGAAAACAAATAGATTTCTAAGAGATAATAATAAACTAAAATATGGGTCAGAGCCAGAGACTGCTGAGGGACCAGACATAAATCTGGGACCTTCAAGGGAGTAGACCTAAGCCAGGACGCCTGTGGGTCTAGGCCTGAGTCTAGGACCTCCCAAGAACTAGGACTGAGTCAGGACCTCAGCCAGTCTGGGCTCTAATCTGGGACCTCCATGGGAGTAGGCAAGAACCAGAGATCTCGGCAGAGCCAGGAATGAGTCTGGGACCTCAGAGGGAGTAGGCCTGAGCCAGGACCTCTGTGGGTCCAGGCATTGGTCTGGGACAACAAAGGGAATCGGCAGGAACATGTAACCTCTGTGGGTCTAAGTATGAGTCTGGGACCTCTGAGGGAGTAAGCCTGAGCCAGGTCCTGTGTGGTTCTGGTCATACCTAAGCCAGGAAACTTCAAGGCAGTAGACCAGAGCCAGAAACATTTGCAAAATCAACTTCAAGTCAGGGACTTCTGCAGGAGGGAATCCAGATCAGGATTTAGAGAAACAGGTCAAAGCCAGTAACCTAGGCCAAAGTAGACCTGAGATAGCAAACTCCAAGGGAGCAGAGCAAAGCACAGGAGTGCTGAGTTATCTCCAGGAACACAGAGTAACCAATGGAGTAACTAAAATTATGGCAATTGCTGAACCATGAGGAACAACCGTCTAAGCTTTGGATTTACTGGCACCTAGATTATTCACCAGATTCTCAGACAGCCCCAACCACGTCAATTAGAGCAAAACATGAGTAAAAAAGATAAGAATACACACAATACCACAAAGAGCAATACAACACCAGTAAAACCTAAAGACTTTAGAAGAGCAAGACCTGAACAAGCAAATAGAGATGAAGCAGAATAAAATGACCTAAAAATAACTTCAAGAGAATGTTTGAAACTCTGAAAGAGGAAATGAGAAATTCTCTTAAAGAAATGGAGGAAAAGACAAACAAAGAATTGGAAGATATCAGCAAATCCCTCAAAGAAAACCAAAAAATAGAGATCAGACATAAAAAAAATTCTTCAAGATCTTAAAACTGAAATAGAGAAAATAAAGAAGCTGATAGAATTATAGAAATAGAAATAATGAGAAAATTATCAGGAACTACAAATGCAAGAAAAAACAGCAGAATACAAGAGATGGAAGAGAGAATCTTAAGAGCTGAAGATACAACTGAGGAAATAGACTCATCATTTAAAGAAAACATTCAATCCAACAAAAGCTTAACCTAAAATATTGAGGAAATATGGGATACCATGAAAAGGCCAAATCTAAGAATAATAGATATAGAAGGAGAAAAAGTTCAACTCAGAAGCACAGAAAACAAATTTAACAAAATCATAGAAGAAAACTTTCCCAACCTAAATAAAGATATGCCTATGAAGATACAAGAAGCTTACAGAATACCAAATAGACTGGATCCAAAAAAGTCCTCTCACCACATAATAATCAAAACACTAAACATACAGAGTAAAGAAAGAATATTTAGAGACGCAAAGTAAAAAGACCAAGTAATATAGGTAAACCTATCAGAATTACACCTGACTTCTCATTGTAGACATGAAAGCCAGAAGGTCATGGTCAAGCATTATGCAGACATTAAGAGAAAATGGATGGCAGCCCAGATTATATACCAGGCAAAACTTTTAATCACAATAGAAAGACAAAACAAGATATTCCATGACACAATTAGATTTCACCAATACTTAGCCACAAACCCAGTTCTACCCAAAATACTAAAAGAAAAACTCCAACCCAAGGAAGTGGGTTACACCAACAAAACACAAACAATTGATGGTCTCATAGCAGCAAATCCCAAAGAAAAGAAAAACACACAAAGTAACATCACCAACAATAAAAACTAAATTTACAGGCGATAGCAATCACTGGTCATTTATATCCTTTAATGTAAATGGACTCAACTCACCTATAAAAGGCACAGGCTAACAGACTGAATACAAAAACAGATGTCATCATTCTTCTGCATACAACTTCAAAGACAGACATCATCTCAGATTAAAGGGTTGGGATAAAAACTCTGCCAATCAAATGAACCTAAGAAATAAACTGGGTTAGCTATCCTAATGTCTAACAAAATAGACTTCAAGCTAAAATCAGTCAAAAGAGACAAAGAAGGTCATTTTATATAAATCCAGGAAAAATCCATCAAGAGTAAATCTTAATACTGAATATCTATGCCCCAAATACAAGGGCACCCTCATATGTAAAAGAAACACTTCTAAAGATTAATTTATATATTAAACCCCACACACTAGTAGTGAACAACTTTTAACACTCTCTCTAACCACTAGACAGGCCAGTTAGACAAAAAATGAACAGAGAAATAAGGGAACTAACAGTTGTTATAACTAAAATGTACTTAACAGACATCTATAGAATATTCCATCAAAACAGAAAAGAATATACCTTCTTCTCACCACCTCATGGAACCTTCCCAAAAGTTGACCACATACTCAGTAACAAAACAAACCTCAATAAAGTAAAAAAAAAATGGAATGACCCAATATACCTTATCAAATCACCATGGTTTAAAACTAGAAGTCAATAGCAATACTAATTCCAGAAAAACCACAAACACATGGAAATTAAGCAACGCTCACCTGAATCATCATTGGATCAAGGAAGAAATAAAAAGAGAAATTTAAGACTTCCTAATATTCAAAACAAATGACCACACAACATATCCAAATTTATGGGACACAATGAAATCACTGTTAAAAGGAAATTTCATAGCACTAAATACCTACATAAAGAAGCTGGAAAAATCCCACACTCATGAATTAACAGACCATTTGAAAACTTTAGAACAAAAAGAAGCAAACTAACATAAGAGAACTAGATGGCAGGAAATAATCAAATTGAGAGCTGAAATCAACAAGATAAAAACAAAGAAAACAATACAAAGAAGCAATGAGACAAAGAGTTTGTTCTTCAAGAAACCAACAAAATAGACAAACCTTTATCCAAACTAACCAAAATACAGAGAGAGAGAGAGAGAGAGAGAGAGAGAGAGAGAGAGAATATCCAAATTAACAAAATCAGAAATGAAAAGGGAAACATAACAATAGACATGGAGGAAATACAGAGAATCATTAGGTCATATTTTAAAAAACCTATTTTCCTAAAAACTGGAAAACTTAGAGGAAATGGACAACTTACTGGACAAATATTGCTTACCAAAATTAAATCATGACCAGATAAGCAAATTAAACAGACCTATAAATGCTGAAAAAATAGAAACAGTCATCAAAAATCTCCCAACCAAAAAAAAAAAAAAGTCCAGGACCACACTGGTTGACCTCAAAATCCTTTTTTTTAACTAATTTATTTATTAAAAATTTCCACCTCCTTCCCGCCTCCCATTTCCCTCCCCTTCCCCATCTCCCCCTTCCTCTCTAGTACTAAGAGCAGCCAGTGTTCCCTGCCCCATGGGAAGTCCAAGGTCCTCCCCTCTCCATCCAGGTCTATAAAGGTAAGCATCTAAACCAGTCTCTCACAAAGTCAGTCCATGCAGCAGAATCAAAACCAAGTGCCTTTGTTCTTGGCTGCTCAGTCAGCCTTCATTGCCAGCCACATTCAGAGTGTCCAGTTTGATCACATGCTCCATCACTCCCAGTCCAGCTGGCCTTCGTGAGCTCCCATTAAATCAGACCCAACGTCTCAGTGGGTGGATGCACCCCTCGTGGTCCTGATATCCTTGTTCATGTTCTTCCTCCTTCTGCTCCTCATTTGGACCTTGGCAGCTAAGTCCAGTGCTCCAATGTAGGTCTCTGTCTCTGTGTCCATCCATTGCCAGATGAAGGTTCTATGGTGAAATGCAAGATATTCATCAGTGTGGCTATGGGACAAGGCCAGTTCAGGCACCCTCTCCTCTGCTGCCCAAGGAACAATCTGGGGACCTCTCCTTGGACTTGGGAAGCCCTTTAGAATTAAGTCTCTTGATAACCTTAAAATGGCTTCCTTAATTAAGATATTTACTTCCATGCTCCCATATCCACCCTTCCTCCATTCCACCCATCTCATTCCCCCAAGCTTTCCCGAATCCTCCCCTTCTCCCTTTTCTCTAACCATTTCCACTTACATCCACCTCCACACCCCTGTACACCCAAGTTTTGCCTGACAGTCTTGTCTACTTCCAATATCCAGAAGGATAACTATATGATTTTCTTTACGTTCACCTTCTTATTTATCTTCTCAAGGATCACAAATTATAGGCTCAATGTCTTTAAATTATGGCTAGAATCCACTTATGAGTGAGTACATACCATATTCCTCTTTTTGGGTCTGTGTTACCTCACTCAGTAAAGCTTTTTTAATTCCATCCATTTGCATGCAAAATTCAAGATGTCATTGTTTTTTTACCACTGAGTAAAACTCCAATGTGTATATGTTCCACACCTACTTTAACCATTCTTCTATTGAGGGACACCTTGGTTGTTTCCAGGTTCTGGCTGTTACAAATAGTGCTGCTATGACCATAGTTGAACAAATGCTTTTGTAGTATGATAGGGCATCTCTTGAGAATATTCCCAAGAGTGGAATTGCTGGGTCCTGAGGGAGGTTGACTCCCAGTTTCCTCAGAAACCACCATGCTGATTTCCAAAGTGGTTGCACAAGTTTGCTTTCCCACCAACAAACTCCACATCCTCTCCAGCATAGGCTATCATTGGTGTTTTTGATTTTAGCTATTCTGACAGGTATAAGATGGTATCTCAACGTTGTTTTGATTTGCATTTCCATAATCACTAAGGAGGATGATCACGACTTTAAGTGTCTTTTGGCTTTTCAAAGTTCTTCTGTTGAGAATTCTGTGTTCAGTTCAGTACCCCATTATGATCTCGTAGGCTTCTTCCCAGAGATGCAGGGCTGGTTCAACATACGCAAATCTATCAATGTAATCCATCATATAAATAAACAGAAAGAAAAAAAACCCATATGATCATTTCATTAGATGTTGAAAAAGCATTTGACAAAATTCAACATCCCTTTATGATAAAGGTCTTGGAGAGATTAAGGATACAAGGTACATTCCTAAATATAATAAAAGCTATTTACAGAAAGCCACAGCCAATGTCAAACTAAATGGAGAGAAACTCCCAGTGATCCCATTGAAATCGGGAACAAGACAAAGTTGTCCATCTTTCCATATCTTTTCAATATAGTTCTTGATGTCCTAGATAGAGCAATAAGATACCAAATGGAGTGCTGAGGAGTTCCATCCAGAGAGGTGAGCGTGTGCTATCCGGGGCGGACTGTCCCGGAAGAGAGCACAGCCCCCCCCCCAGCTTCTGCGTCAGGGTCTTCGGTGTTCCACTGGACTCTACCCTGACCCCACAGTTGACCTTTTGTCTATGGTGTCCTTGCAATACCAGCTGTCCCTATTTCAGTGCTGAGGAGTTCCATCCTGAGGGGTGACTGTGTGCTATCCGGGGCGGACTGTCCTTGTAGAGAGCACAATCCACCTGCCCAGCTTCTGCTGCAGGGTCGTCTGTGTTACACTCGACTCTGCCCTGCCCCCACGGTTGCCTTTTTGTCTCCTGTGTCCTTGGAATACCAGCTGCCCCTATTTCAGTGCTGAGGCGTTCAATTCAGAGGGCTATCCCTGTGTCTGTGCTGAGGAGTTCCATACAGAGAGTGCTGAGGAGTACCATCGATAGGGACAGGAACAGTTCCTGCTCCTGCACTGAAGAGATCCACCCAGAGTCAGTAACAGCAAAAACTGAACCAAGACACCAAGACTCTCCTGGCTCCATTTGAAGGAAGAGATGGGCAGGCACCAATGCAAGAATATCTCCAATAACCTGAAAGGCAACATGACATCACCAGAATCCAGAGATCACGAAAATAGAAGAATTGAACACCCTATTCCAGAAGAAATAGAAGAAATCGACTCTAAGCAAAACTATATGAAAATAATAGAGGAACTTTAAAAGGAGGTGAAAATCTGCCATAAAGAAATGGAAGAGAAATATAATAAAAAGATTGAAGAAATGAGTAAAGAAATGGAAGAGAAGTATAACAAAAAGTATGAAAAAAATGAGTAAATCTGTAATGACACCCTGCGAAACTAAGAAAAAACAATCAAACAGGTAATGGAAACAGTTCAAGAATTGAAAACTGAAATGGATGCAATGAAGAAGACATAAACCGAGGGCCGGCTTGCTATGGAAAATATAGATAAAGAAACAGAGACTTCAGAAACAAGCATAACCAATAGAATACAAGAGATAGAAGAACGAATCTCAGACTCTGAAAACACCATAGAGGAAATATACACTCTGACCAAATAAAACAGCGAATCCAACAAATTCTCATCAGAAAACATTCAGGAAAAGTGGGACACAATAAAAAAAATCTAAGAATAATAGGGGTAGAAGAAGGAGAAGAATTACAGATCAAAGGCCCAGAAAATATTTTTAACAAAATTATAGAAGAAAACTTTCCCAACCAAAAGAACGATATCCCTTTGAAGGTTCAAGAATTATACAGAACACCAAATAGACTGTATCAAAAAAAATCCCCTTGCCATATAATAATCAAAACACAAAACATTCAGATTAAAGAAAGAATATTAAGAGCTGCAAAGGAAAAAGGTCAAGTAACTTATAAAGGTAAACCTATCAGACTTACACCGGACTTCTCTATGGAAACCATGAAAGCCAGAAGGTTCTTGATAGAGGTACTGCAGAAACTAAGAGACCATGGATGCAAGCCCAGACTACTATACCCAGCCAAGCTATCATTCACTATCAACGGAGAAAATAAAATATTCCAGGATAAAAACAAATTTAAACAATACGTAGCCACAAATCCAGCCTTACAGAAAGTATTAGAAGGAAAATCACAACCCAAGAAATCCAATATTGCCAACACTGCATACAATAACTCAAACATCTAGCAATCCTTCACAAACACAACTCAAAGAAGGGAAACACACACACTGTACTACCCCCACCAAAGAAAGAAAATATTTAGAGTCAAAAACCACTGGTCATTAATATCACTTAATATCAAAGGACTCAATTCACCTATAAAAAGGCACAGACTTAGAGATTGGATATGGAAACAGGATCCAACATTCTGCTGTTTACAAGAAACACACCTCAACCACAAAGACAGAAACCTACACAGAGTAAAGGGTTGGGAAAAGGTTTTCCAAGCAAACAGACCAAAGAAACAAGCAGGTGTGGCCATTCTAATTTCTAACAAAATTGACTTCAAACTAAAATCAATCAGAAGAGATGGAGATGGACATTTCATACTCATAACAGGAACAATTCATCAGGAGGAAGTCTCAATCCTGAATATCTATTCCCCTAATATAAAGGCACCAACTTATGTAAAAGAAACTCTTCTAGAACTCAAGGCAGTCATCAAACCACACACACTAGTAGTAGGAGACTTCAACACATCTCGCTCACCAATGGACAGGTCAAACAGACAGAAACCTAACAGAGAAATAAGAGAATTATTGGAGGTATTGAATCAAATGGACTTAACAGACATCTATAGAACATTCCACCCAAATAGGAAAGAATATACCTTCTTCTCTGCAATTCATGGAACCTTCTTGAAAATTGACCACATATTCAGTAACAAAGCAAACTTCCACAGATACAAAAATATTAGTAACCACCTGTGTCTTGTCAGATCACCTTGGATTAAAGTTAGAATTCAACAACAGTGCCACCCCCAGGAAGCCAACAAACTCATGGAAGCTGAACAGTCGACTACTGAATCACCCCTGGGTCAATGAAGAAATAAAGAAAGAAATTAAAGTCTTCCTTGAATTTAATGAAAATAAGGACACAACATACTCAAACCTATGGGACACTATGAAAGCAGTGCTAAGAGGAAAGTTCATAGCACTAAGTGCCCAATTAAAGAAAATGGAAAAAGCACACATTGGAGACTTAACAGCACACCTGAAAGCTCTGGAAAAAAATGAAGCAGATTCACCCAGGAGGAGTCGAAGACTGGAAATAATTAAACTGAGGGCTGAAATCAACAAAATAGAAACACAGAAAACAATCCAAAGAATCAATGAAACAAAAAGCTGGTTCTTGGAGAAAATCAACAAGATCGACAAACCCCTATCCAAACTAATCAAACGGCAGAGAGAGAACATGCAAATTAATAAGATCAGAAATGAAAAGGGGGACATAACCACAGACACAAAAAAAATTCAGAGAATTATTAGATCTTACTGCAAAGGCCTGTATGCCACAAAATTGGAAAATATAAAAGAAATGGACATTTTTTAAGATAAGTACCATATACCAAAGTAGAACCAAGACCAGGTGAACAATCTAAACAGACCTGTAGGTCGTGAAGAATTAAAAGCTGTTATCAAATATCTCCCTACCAAAAAAAAACCCCAGGACCAGATGGTTTCAATGCAGAATTCTACCAGAACTTCCAGGAAGAGCTAATACCTATACTCTTTAATGTATTTCACAATATAGAAACAGAAGAGTCATTGCCAAACTCTTTTTATGAAGCTACAGTTACTTTGATACCAAAACCACACAAAGACACAACAAAGAAAGAGAATTACAGGGCAATCTCACTCATGAACATTGATGTGAATATTCTCAATAAAATACTGGCAAACTGAATCTAAGAACACATTTGAAAAATTATCCATTATGATCAAGTAGTCTTCACCCCAGAAATGCAGGGCTGGTTCAACATACGCAAATCTATCAATGTAATCCATCATATAAATAAACTGAAAGAAAAAAACCATATGATCATTTCATTGGATGCTGAAAAAGCATTTGACAAAATTCAACACCCCTTTACGATAAAGGTGTTGGAGCGATTGGGGATACAAGAATCATACCTAAATATAATAAAAGCTATTTATAGAAAGCTGACAGCTACCATCAAATTAAATGGAGAGAAACTCAAAGCCATTCCACTAAAATCAGGAACACAACAAGGCTGTCCACTCTCTCTATACCTTTTCATTATAGTGCTTGAAGTTCTAACAATAGCAATAAGACAACATAAAGGGATTGAGGGGATTTGAATTGGAAAGGAAGAATTAAATTCTCATTATTTGCAGATGATATGATAGTATACATAAGCGACACCAAAAACTCTACCAAAGAACTCCTACAGCTGATAAACACCTTTAGTAATGTGGCAGGATACAAGATCAACTCCAAAAAATCAGTTGCCCTTCTATACACAAAGGAAAAAGAAGCAGAGAGGGAAATCAGAGAAGCATCACCTTTCACGATAGCCACAAATAGCATAAAATATCTTGGGATAACTCTAACCAAGGAAGTGAAAGACCTATTTGACAAGAACTTTAAGTCTTTGATGAAAGAAATTGAGGAGGATACCAGAAAATGGAAAGATCTCACTTGCTCTTGGATTGGGAGGATCAACATAGTAAAAATGGCAATTCTACCAAAAGCTATCTATAGATTCAATGCAATCCCCATCAAAATCCCATCAAACTTCTTCATAGACCTTCAGAGAACAATAATCAAGTTTACATGGCAAAACAAAAAACCCAGGATAACCAAAACAATCTTATATAATAAAGGAAGTTCTGGAGGCATTACCATCCCTGACTTCAAACTCTATTACAGAGCTACACTGTTGAAAACAGTTTGGTATTGGCATAAGAACAGAGAAATCGACCTATGGAATCGAATAGAAGACCAGATGTTAACCCACAAACCTATGAATACCTGATTTTAGATAATGTATACAATGGAAGAAGGAAAGCATCCTTAAAAAAAGGTGCTGGCATAACTGGATGTCAACCTGTAGAAGAATGAAAGTAGATCCATATCTATCACTATGTACAAAATCAAATCCAAATGGATTAAAGACCTCAATATTATTCTGACCACTTTGAATCTGATAGAAGAGAAAGTGGGAAGTAGTCTACAAGACATGGGCACAGGAGACCTCTTCCTAGGTAGAACCCCAGTAGCACAGACAATAAGAGAAACAATAAACAAATGGGAACTCCTGAAACTGAGAAGCTTCTGTAAAGCAAAGGACACTGTCAGTAAGACAAAAAGGCTACCTTCTGACTGGGAGAAGATCTTTACCAACCCCTCATCAGACAAAGGTCTGATCTCCAAAATATACAAAGAACTCAAGAAACTAGACACTAAAACTCCAATTAACCCAATTAAAAATGGGGTACTGAACGAACAGAGAATTCTCAACAGAAGAACTTCGAATAGCCAAAAGACACTTGAGGTCATGCTCAACCTCCTTAGCGATCAGGGAAACACAAATCAAAACAACTTTGAGATACCATCTTATACCTGTCAGAATAGCTAAACTCAAAACCACCAATGATAGCCTATGCTGGAGAGGATGTGGAGTGAGGGGAACACTCATCCATTGTTGGTGGGAATGCAAACTTGTGGAAATCAGTGTGGCTGTTTCTCAGAAAACTGGGAGTTACCCTACCTCAGGACCCAGCAATTCCACTCTTGGGAATATTCTCAAGAGATGCCCTATCATACTACAAAAGCATTTGTTCAACTATGTTCATAGCAACACTATTTGTAATAGCCAGAACCTGGAAACAACCTAGGTGTCCCTCAATAGAAGAATGGTTAAAGTAGGTGTGGAACATATACACATTGGAGTTTTACTCAGCGGTAAAAAACAATGACATCTTGACTTTTGGATGCAAATGGATTGAATTAGAAAAAGCTTTACTGAGTGAGGTAACCCAGACCCAAAAAGAGGAATATGGTATGTACTCACTCATAAGTGGATTCTAACCATAATTAAAGGTCTTTGAGCCTATAATTCGTGATCCTAGAGAAGCTAAATAAGAAAGTGAACCTAAAGAAAATCATATAGTTATCCTCTTGGATATTGGAAGTAGACAAGATTGCCAGAACCTTCATCTGGCGATGGATGGAGATAGAGACAGAGTCCCACATTGGAGCACTGGACTTAGCTCCCTAGGTTCAAATGAGGAGCATTAGGAGGGAAAATGTGAGTAAGGAAGTCAGGATCACAAGTGGTGTGTCCACCCACTGAGAAGGTTGGACTGATCTAATGGGAGCTCACCAAGGCCAGCTGGACTGTGAGCGATGGAGCATGTGATCAAACTGGACAATCTGAACGTGGCTGGCAATGAAGACTGACTGAGAAGCCAAGGACAATGGCATTGGGATTTAATTCTACTGCGTGGGTTAACTTTGTGGGGGCCTGGATTGTTTGGATGTTCACCTTTAAAGACCTGTATGGATGGGGGAGGACCTTAGATTTCCCACGGGGCAGGGAATCCTGACTGCTCTTAAGTCTAAAGAGGTAGGGGGAGATTGGGAAGGGATGGTGGGTAGGGAGAGGTGTGGAGGGGGAGGGAAAAGGGAGGCAGGGAAGAGTTGGAAATTTTTAATAAATAAAGAAAAAAATACTCAAAAAATAATAAGATACCAAAAGGAGATCAAGGGGATACAAATCAGAAAAGAAAAAGTCAAACTCTCACTATTTGCTGATGATATGATAGTTTACATAAGCGATATCAAAAATTCTACCAAGGAACTTCTAAAACTCATAAAGACATTCAGTAATATAGCAGGATACAAGATTAACTAAAAAAAAATCAATAGCCCTCCTTTTCACAGATGATAAAATGGCTTGGAAAGAAATCAAAGAAACAATACCCTTCATAATAGCAGCAAATAGCATAAAATATCTCGGAGTAATTCCAACCAAACAAGTGGAAGACTTGTCTGACAAGATCTTTAAATCTTTGAAGAAAGAAATTGGAAAAGACATCAGAAAGTGGAAAGATCTCCCATTCTTTTGGGAAGGCAGAATTAACATAGTAAAAATGGCAATCTTACCAAAAGCAATCTAGAGATTCAATACAATATCCATCAAAATACCAGCATAATTCTTCACAGACCTCTAACGAACAGTACTCAACTTCATCATGGAAAAGAAAAAAAACAAAACAAAACAAAAAGACAAACAACAACAATAACAAAAAACAGGATAGTTAAAACAGTCATGTACAATAAAATAACTTCTGGAAGTATCACAATCCCTGACTTCAAACTCTACTACAGAGCTACAGTAATGAAAAGAGCCTGGTATTGGCATAAGAGCAGACAGAAGGACCAATGTAACCAAATAGAAGATCCGGATATTAATCCACACACCTTTGAACCCCTGATTTTTGACAAAGAAGCAAAAAATATCACGTGGAAAAAAGAAAGCATATTTAACAAATGGTTCTGGCATAATGATATCAACATGTAAAAGAATTAAAATAGACCCATATCTATCACCATTCACAAAACTCAAGTCCAAATGGATCAAAGACCTCAACATAGAGCCAGTTACACTGAACCTTATAAAGGAGAAAGTGGCATGTACACTGGAATGCATTGGCACATTCTAAATTAGTGCATTTAGGAGTGCACTTTTTAAATATAACCCCAGAAGCACAGACACTGAGGGAAGCAATTAATTATTGGTACCTTCTGAATCTGAAAAGCTTCTGTAAAGCAAAGGATATGGTCAATAAGACAAAATGGCTGCCTACAGAATAGGAAAAGATCTTCATTAACCCCACATCAGACAGAGGTTTGATCTCCAAAATATACAAAGAACTCAAGAAATTGGTCATTAAAAGAACAAATAACCCAATAAAAAATGTAGTACAGACCTAAATGGAGAACTCTCAACAGAGGAATCTAAAATGGCTGAAAGACACTAAAGGAAATGTTCAACAACCTTAGTCATCAGAGGAATGCAAATCAAAACAAGTCTGAGATCCCATCTTATGCCTGTAAGAATGACCAAGATCAAAAACACTGTTGACAACTTATACTGGAGAGGTTGTGGGGAAAAGGGAACACTTCTGCATTGCTGGTGGGAGTGCAAGATGGTACGGTCCCTTTGGATGTCAGTGTGGTGTTCCTCAGAACATTAGGAAACAACCTTTCTCACGACCCAGTAATATCTCTTCTGGGTACATATCTAAAGGATGCTCAATCATGCCACAAGGACATATGCTCAATTATGTTCATAGCAGCTTTGTTTGTCATAGCCAGAACCTAGAAACAACCTAAATGTCCCTCGACTGAAGAATGGATTAGAAAAGTGTGGTACATTTACACAATGGAGTTCTACACAGCAGAAAAAAATAACGACATCCTGAATTTTGTAGGAAAATGGATAAAGCTAGAAAACATTATTTTGAGTGAGGTAACCCAGACACAGAAAGACAATTATCACATGTACTCACTCATAGGTAGTTTTTAAACAAAAAGCAAAGAAAACCAGCCTACATACCAGAATCTCAGAGAATTTAGACAAAAATGAGGACACTGAGAAATACATAGATCTAATCTTCGTGGGAACTAGAAAAAGAGAAGATCAGATCTCCTGAGTAAATTAGGAGCATGGGAACCTTAGGGAGAGTTGAAGGGGGAGGGAAGAGACAGGGAGGAGAGCAAAGAAATATATAGAGCTCAATAAAAATCAATAAAAATATAAATAAACTAAAATATGATATAATAAGATAAAGGAAAAATAAATATGCTGGGATAGTAAACAAAAAAGAAATTAAGAAAATGTCAGAAAACAGATATAGACTCACTCATTTCTATTCTCAGGAAGACCTTAAAAACACAAAATCAGAACTATCTTGTCTTGGAAACCAGGTGACCCAGCCAGTGACCCCTGCAGGAGCAGGTATGAAGGAGCCACTGTTGAGAGAGAAGGCCCAAGCCAGAGACCTCTGCTGGGACTGTGCCTGAGCTATGCAGGACCTGACCCAAGCCACCAGTCTTTGCTGAAGCAGGTATGAGAGAGCGACCTCTTACGGAGCAAGTTTGAGGTAGCACCCTCCAAAGGACCAGGCCTGAACCAGGGACATCTGAAGGGACCAAGCACAACAGGCACAAGCCAGTGACCTCCATTGGAGTAGGCCAGGATAGTGAGCTTCACATGACCAGGTACAAGGGAGCAGCTACTAAGGGAGCAGGCCTGAACCTCTGTAGGAGTGGGCCTGAGCCAGAGACATCTGTGGGACCAGGCCCGATTCAGGGACATGCACAGGAACAGGCCTAGCCAGTGACTTCTGTGGAAAAGAAGTGACCTCAGCTGGAGGGGGCCCAAGACAGCAACATCTGCCAGAGCAGTCATGAGAACTCTACCTCTGAGGAAGCAGTACTGAACCAGCACCCTCCTATAGACCAGGCCTGAGACAGTGGACCTTTGTGAGAGTAAGCCTGAGCCTGTGAACTCTGTGGGACCAGACTCCAACCTCCACCAGAGTAGGGCCGAGGCAGCACCCTCCTTGTTACCAGACCAGAGCCAGTGACCTCTGTGGTAGCAGACCTGAGCCAGCAACCTCTGCCTGAGCAGGCCCAAGTCAGAGACCTCCACTGGAGTGGCCTTTGAGAAAGCAAGCCCTATTCAGTGCCTTCCATGGGGCAAGGCCCAAGTTAGCAATCTCCATAGAAGCTGGTCTGAGCTAGCACCTTCCATGGAACCAGGCCCAAGGCCACAAACCAGTGACCTCAATGGGAACAGGCCCAAGCCAGCAACCTTTGCAGGAGAAGGTAGGAGGTAGTGACCACTGAAGGACCAGGCCCAAGCCAGGGATCTTCATGGGAGCAGGCCCAACGCAGGGACATTTGCAGGAACAGGCCCAAGCCAGTGACCTCTGTGGAAACGGCCTGAGTCAGCGACCTCTGCCATAGCAGACCCAATGCTATGTTCCACTAGAGCAGGGCTGGGCTAGCCATCTCCGTGGGACCAGGCCCAAGCCAGTGATCTTAATGTGAGCAGAACTAAGCAAGTGCCCTCCATAGAAGCAGGCCCAAACAACATCCGTGATTGCACAGTGACCTTTGGGAGCACTGAGTGACCTCCTGGAATGCTAAGTGAACTCATGGTGATTGGAGCCATGGACCTGACAACATCATAAAGAGAAACCATCTGAGCCTTGGATCCACTGATACCTGGAAGGTTGATCACAAGAGACAGAGCTCCAACTATGCTACTCAGAGGAGAAGATAGGTAGACAAGGTAGGAACACACTTAACACCACAAAAGCAACATGACACCCCAAACCCATTGCTCTATGACAGCAAAACTTGAACACCCCAATATAGATGAAACAGAAGACAATGACCTAAAAATAACTTTAGGAGAATGTTTTAGGTCCTTGAAGAAGAAATGAAAAATTCACTCAAAGAAATGGAGGAAAAGACAAGCAAAATAATTAGAAGATATCAGCAAATTTCTTAACGAAAACCTAAAAAAGCAATGAAACAGATGAAAGAAATGATGCAAGACTTGAAAACTGAAATAGTGACAATAAGGAAAATACAAACTGAGGGAATTCTGTAAATGGAAAATATGAGAAAATGATCAGGAACCACAAATGCAAGCGTAAATAGCATAATACAAGAGACGGAAGAGAGGATCTCAAGCAATGAAGATACAACAGAGAAAAGAGACTCATCAGTCAAGGAAAACATTGAATCTAACAAAAGCTTAATACAAACTATCAAGGAAATATGGGACACCATGAAAAGAACAAACCTAAGACTAATAGGGATAGAAGAACAAGAAGGTCTCCAGCTCAAAGGCACAGAAAATATGTTCAACAAAATCATAGAAGAAAACTTTCCCAACTTAAAGAAAGATATGCATATGAAGATAGAAGGAGATTACAGAACCCCAAATATACTGGAACAAAAAAGGGTACCTGTAGCACATAATAATTAAAACACTAAACACACAAAATAAGGAAAGAATATTAAGAGCTGCATAGCAAAAAGGTCAAGTATCATATAAAGGCAGATCTATCAGAATGATACCTGACTTCTCAATGGAAACAGTGGAAGCCAGAATGTCCTGTTCATGTAATATGCAGACATTAAGAGACTATGGATGTCAGCCCAGACTACAATATCCAGTGAAATTTTAATCTACCCTAGTTGGGCAAAACAAGATATTCCATAACAAAACCAGATTTAACCAATACCTAACCACAAACCCAGGCCTACTCAAAGTACTAAAAGGAAAACTCAAACACATGGAAATTAGCTACATATAGAAAAACAAACACAATAGATGGTCTCACAGCAGCAAATACCAAAGAAGGGAAAATTATACAGTAACATCACCAACAATAAAAACAAAATAACAGGACTAGCAATCACTGGTCATCAATATTCGTTAACATAAATAAACTCAACTCACCTACAAAAAGACACTGGCAAGTATATTGGATACAAAATCAGAATTCTCTCCTCTGCTACATAGAAGAAGCACACCTCAACCTCAAAGACAGACATCACCTCAGAGTTAAGGATTGGGAAAAAATTCTCCAATCAAATAGACCTAAGAAACAAGCTGTCATAGCTATCCTAATATCTAACAAAATAGACTTCAAGTACAGATCAATCAAAAGAGACAAAGGAAAATCATTTCATATTTGTCACAGGAAAAATCCATTGAGAGGAAATCTTAATACTGAAGGTCTATGCTTCAAATACATGGGTACCCTCATATATAAAAGAAAGACTTCTAAAACTTAAATCACACATTAAACCTCACACAATAGTGGGAGACTTCAACACCCCATTCTCATTACTGGATAGGTATTCCAGACAGAAACTTAACAAGGACATAAGGGAACTAACAGATGTTATGACTCAAATGGATGTAACAGACATCTATAGAACATTTGATCCAAACATAAAAGAATATACGTTCCTCTCAGGACCTCATGGAACCTTCTCAAAAATTGATCACATACTAGGTAAGAAAACAAACCTCAACAGATACAAAAAATTGGAATAATCCAATGTATCTTATCAGATTACCATGGCTTAAAACTAGAATTCAACAGCAACACTAATTTTAGAAATCCCACAGATACGTGGAAATTAAACAATGCTCAGCTGAATCCCTAATGGGTCAAGGAGAAAATAAAGGAAAAAATTAAAGACTTCCTAAAATTCAGTGAAAATGACCACACAATATACCCAAATTTATGGGAGGCAGTGAAAACAGGTAAGTTCACAGCACTACATGCCTACATAAAGATGCTGGAAAAATCCTACAATAATGAATTAACTGAACACCTGAAAACTCTAGAACAAAAAGAAGCAAACTCACCCTGGAGTACTAGATGGCAGGAAATGATCAAATTGAGAGCTAAAGTCAACAAAATAGAAAAAAGAAAACAATACAAAGAATGAATGAGAAAAAGAGTTGATTTTTTTGAAAAAATCAACAAAATATACAAACTTTTATCCAAATAATCAAAAGGCAGAGAATATTCAAATTAACAAAATCAGAATTTAAAGGGGAACATAACAATAGACATGGAGGAAACCCAGAGAATCATCAGTTCATACTTCTAAAACCTATACTCCACAAAATTGGAAAACTTAAACAAAATGAACAGTTTTCTGGATAAATATCACTTACCAAATTTAAATCAAGAGCAGATAAGCAAATTAAATAGATGTATAACTGCTAAAGAAAAAGAAACAGTCATCAAAAATCTCCTAACCAAAAAAGCCCAACCCAGACTGCTTCAGTTCAGAATTCTATAACATTTTCAATGAAGAAATAATACCAATACTCTTCAAATTGTTCCACAAAAGAGAAACATAAGGAACATTGCCAAACTTTTTTATGAGACGACAATAACTAAGAAAGAGAATAACTAAGATGGCATTACTAAGAAAGAAAATTACAGACCAATCTCCCTCATAAACATTGATGCAAGATTGCTCAATAAAATACTGACAAATCATAGGTTGTTTTTATGTTTTATGTTTTTATGTTTTAAACATAAAGCAAAGAAAACCAGCCTGCAAACCACAATCTGAGAGAAATTAGACAACAACAATGACACTAAGAGACAGTTACATAGATCTAATCTACATGGGAAGTAGAAAAAGACAAGGTCTCCTGAGCATGGGGACCTTGGGGGAGGGTTGAAGTGGGAGACGAGTGGCAGGTAGGGGAGTAGAGAAAAATGTAGAGCTCAATAAAAATCAATTAAAAATTCTGGCAAATCAAATCCAAGAACACATCGGAATCATCATCCACCATGACCAAGCAGGGTTCATCCCAGATATGCAGGAAAGATTCAACATATAAAAATCTATCAATGTAATTCACCATATAAACAAATTGAAAAATAAAATCCACATGGTTATCTCATTAGATGCTAATAAAACATTCAACAAACAAACTTTATCATGAATATCCCTTCATGATAAATGTCTTGGAGAGAGCAGGGTTACAAGGAATATATTTAAACATAATAAAGGCAATATACAGCAAGAAAACAGCCAACATCAAACTATATGGAGAGAAAGTCCTAGCGATTCCACTGAAATCAGGAACAAGACAGGTTGTCCACTCTTTCCATATCTATTCAATATAGTTCTTGAGGTCCTACCTAGAGAAATAAGACATGAAAAGGAAATCAGGGGAAAGAAAATCGGTAAAGAAGAAGTCAAACTCTAAATATTTGCTGATTATGTGATAGTTTACATTATATAATGTAAATGTTACAGAACATCAAAAATTCTCTCAAGGAACTTCTACAATGCAAACACCTTTAGCAATATAGCTGGATACAAAATTATCTAAAAAAAAATCAGTAACAGTCCTTTATGCAGATAAAAATGGGAATGAGAAAGAAATCAGAGAAATGTCACCCTTCACTATAACCACAAGTAACATAAAATATCTTGAAATACCTCTAACCAAGGAGAGGAAGTGGAAATTTTTATAAACAAATAAATAAATAAATTTTAAAAAAAGGAAAAAAAAAGAAATACCTCTAATCAAGCAAGCGGAAGACCTGTTTGACAGGAAAAAATAAAGAAAGAAATCGAAGAAGACTCCAGAAAATGGAAAGATCTCCCATGCTTTTGGACAGGTGGAATTAACATAGTAAAAATGACAATCTACATTTTTGGTAGAATGATTACCAAAATCAATCTACAGATTCATTGCAGTACCCATAAAAATCCCTGTAAAATTAATCACAGATCTTGAAAGAACAATACTCAACTTCATATAGAAGAACAAATAATCCAGAATAGCCAAAACAATCCTGTACAATAGAGGAACTTCTGGAGGCATATTCATCTCTGACTTCAAACTCTACTACAGAGCTATAATATTGAAAACAGCCTGATATTGGCATAAAAAGAGACAGGAGGTCCAATGAAACTGAATTGAAGACCCAGATATTAATCCACATACCTACAAATACCCAGAAAGTATAAAATGGAAAAAAGAAAACATATTCAACAAATGATGCTGGCATAATTGTATACCAACATGTAAAAAATGAAAGTAGATCCACATCTATTGCCATACACAAAACTAAAGTCCAAATGTATCAAAGACCTCATCATTAAATCAACTACATTGAAGCTCATAGATAAAATGAATGTAAAGAACACTTGAAAATTTTGGCACAGGAGACCCCTTCCTATGTATAATCCCAAGAGTCCAGACACTGAGAAAAACAATTAATAAATAGGATCTCCTGAAACTGAGAATCTTCTGTCAAGCCAAGGACACAGTCAACAAGACAAAACAGCAGACTACAGAATGGGAAAAGATCTTCACCAATCTCACGTTGGACAGAGGGCTAATCTTCAAAATACACAAAGAACTCAAGAAAGTTACCATCAAAAGAACACATAATCCAACAAAATATGGAGTACAGACCTAAACTAAAGCTCTCAACAGATGATTCAAAAATGGCTGAAAGACACTTAAGGAAATGTTCAACATCATTAGCTATCAGGGAAATGCAAATCAAAACAAGTCTGAGATTCCATCTTACCTCTGTAAGAATGGCCAAGATCATAAACACTGATGACAGCTTATGTTGGGTATGATGTGGGGTAAAGGGAATACTACTACATTGCTGGTAAGAATACAAACTGTTCCAGCCACTTTGGAAATCAATATAGTGGATTCTCAGAAAATTAGAAACAACCTACATCAATACACAACCATACCACTTTGGGGTATATACCCAAAGGATACTCAATCATGCTGTAAGGACATGGGCTCAGCTATATTCATAGCAGCATTATTTGTCATAGCCAGAATCTGGAATCAACTTCAATGCCCCTCAATCAAAGAATGGATAAAGAAAATGTGGTACATTTACATAATGGAAAAATACAAAGTGGAAAAAATTAGCGACATCTTGAAATTTGCAGGCAAATAGATGGGTCTAGCAAACATCATATTGAGTGAAGTAACCCAGACCCAGAAATACAAATATAATGTGTTCTCACTTGTAAGTGGCTTTTAGACATAAAGCAAAAAAAAAGTCTACAATTCATAATCCCAGAAAACCTAGACTTGAAAGAGAATTTTGAGAGAGACATACATGGATGGAAGCTATACAGGAAGTAGAAAAAGATAAGATCTCCTGAGTAAATTGAGAGTGTTGGGATCATGGGAGAGGGTAGAAAGGAAGGGGTTGGAGAAAAATATATAACTCAAAAATTTAGAAAACTACAAAATCAGAAGCCATAATGTTTACACGAAAAAACCTCTGGTGTGTAAAAAGAAAGATAAAATGTAAATGTAAAAGTAAAAAGAATAAAATTTTAAAAAGGAAAAAAGGAGAAAGAAAAAGAAAAGGCCTTGACATGACATTATGAGAGAAGGAACTTTCATAGATGCTGTTGACTTCATTTTTATGGTCTTTCTACTGCTGGGCATGCAGCCTACCTTTAAGAGTAGTTTGTTTCCCAAGTAAGACTACTTTAGAGAAAATTAATTTTTTATTTGTACATGATTATCAATTGGAGATAGATTCTTTGTTAGACATGATGGCATGTGTTGACTTTTCTTTTCAATTCTAGGACTGTGTCTTGTCCTGACCCTTGTAGGTCTTGTGCATATTGTCTCAGTCTATCTGAGTTCATATGCTCATTAATCTTGTTGATTTAGGGGTTTTTTTCCCTTGGTTTCCTCTATCCTCTCTGGATCTTACACTATTTCTGCCTTCTCTTCCTTGGAGTTCACTCAATTCTTAGGAAAGGGATTTAATGGAGACATTTCACTTAAGGCTTATTCCACTAAGGCTGCTCACTCTTTGTCTGTATTTTGCCTGGCTGTGGGTCTCTGGATTTGTTCCCATCTGCTGCATGTGGAAGCGTCTCTGGTAATAACTGAACAAGGTACTCATTTACGAGTATAGTAGAATGTGGATAGATATCTCTTTTTTGCCATATTACTTTATGGAATCTGAGTCACTGTTCTATCTAGTCTCTGGTTCTTAGTCACCCAAGTTTCATTGAGTATTTGTTCCATCTCATAGAGTGGTTCTTATGTCAAATCAGATATTGGTTGGTTACTCACATAAACTTTCAGCCACTGTTACATTAACTTATCTTGCAGGCAGGACGCAACTTGGTTGGTGTTTATATTTCTCCTTTTGTAGCTTGCAAAGTATCTTTTAGTACCAAGAACATTAGCCAGTAAGGGAGAAGACTTTACTTATTCATCAGTTCAACTTGTCCTTGTTTGGTGATTTGTGTAGGTGTTGTCTTTAGCAATTGGGACTTGCTGTCCATCTGAGAAGAGTAGCCTGCCCTGGTGATGCCCTGAGGGTTTTTTTTATTCCCATGGGACCTTTTTGGCTAATAGCACAATTAGATGTATTGTATTATATCCTAGTATTAGAAGCTTCATTTGATAAGAGTTGTCCAGTTTTGATTTTGTCTCCCCCATTATTTAATGATTTTTTTTCAATCTTTCCATATGTGCATTTTAGAAAATTTTGGCTACTACATACTGCCGCTTAAATGATTCCTAGTTTTAGATGTCTCTCTTCATATTCCTTCTCTTATCCTCTTATTCAAATAATATCTCCATCCACATTTGATCCTTCAGTTCCAGTCTACTCACTACCCATTAATAATTATTCTATTTCCCTTTTCTAATAAGACTTATCTGTTCCCTCAGACCCTTACTCAATATCTAACTTGTGATTATATGGATTAAAGTTTGCTTAATGGAGACTTAACAGCTAAAATCCACATATAAGCAAACACATACCACATTTCTCTTTCTGGGTCTGGATTGCCTTACTAAGGTTGATTTTTTTTTGTAGTTTCATACATTACCTGCATATTTTATGAATTCAATTTTTAATTCACTGAGTAATATTCTGTTCTGTAAATATGCCACATTTTTTTTACCAATTAATCTACTGAAGGATATCTAGATTGTTTCCAGTTTCAGGTTATTATGATTAGAGCAACAGAAAACATATCAACTGTCTGTACTAGGATGAAGTGTCCTTTGGGTATATAGGTCCAAATGGTATGGCTAGATTTTGGCATTGTTTAGCTCTCACCTTCATGAGTTCCTCAGTTAAAGATTCTATTGCTGTGATGAAACACCATGACCAAAAACAAATTTGGGGGAAAGTATTTATTGGGCTTATTCTCTAACATTGCTGTTTATCACTGAAGGAAGTCAGGACAGAAACTCAAACACGTCAGGATCCTGGAATATAGGAGATGATGCCAAGGCCAGGAAGGGAAGTGCTTGCTGACTTGTTTCCCATGACTTGCTCAGTCCACCTTCTTATACAACCCAGGACCACCAGTCCAGTTATGGAACCACATACCATGGACTGGGCCCTCTTCGTGATGTGGGAGAATTGTCTGTATTCTGTCAATCATGTTTTAAATAAATGCTGATTGGCCAGGCAGGAAGTATATAGGTGGGTCAACCAGACAGGAAGTAGAGGTGGGGCGATGAGAACAGGAGTATTCTGGGAAGCAGGAAGCTCCCCCCGCAGTTCTACCCAGGTCACCAAAGAAGCAAGATGTGAGCTGCTCCGCTGAGAAAGGTACCGAGCCATGTGGCTAACATAGATAAGAATAATGGGTTAATACAAGCTATAAGAGCTAATAAATACCTGAGATAATGGGCCAATTCATTTTATAACTTATGGAGATCTCTGTGTGATTTTCTTTGGGGCTTGTCGGCAGTGGGGAACTGGTCAGAACATAAACCCCCAACAAACAGACCCCCTAATGATACATATTATTAAATGAAAAAGATGCTTATAGCTGGATTTCAAGGAAGTATTTTCTCAACTGAGGCTCCTTCCTCTGATGACTCTAGCACATGTCAAGTTGACACACAAAATAACCCAGCATAATGAGGAGCTACCATAATGATTTTTATAGTGACTATCTCAGTTTGCACTCTCGCCAGCAATGGATGAAATTTCCCCTAACTCTTCATCATTGCCGGTATGAATTGTCATTTTTATTTATTTATTTTACTCATTCAGATAGGTAAAATCTCAAAGTAGTTTTGATTTGCATTTCCATGATGACTAATGATGCTAGATATTTCTTTATCAGCCATTTGAATTTTTTCTTTCAAGAATTCTCCTTTTGGATATGCACCCCATTTAAAAATTGGGTTATTTGTTTTCTTAATATCTATTTTCCTACTTTTTATATATCTTGTATATTAGTCCTCTATCAGATGTGTAATTGGCAAAAATACTTTCCATGTTGTTCAAATGACAGGATTCCTTGCCATACAGAAGCTATTCAATTTCATGACATTCCATTTATTAACTGTTATTCTTAGTGCCTGTGTTAATGATATTCTGTTCAAAAAGTCTTTTTATATGGCAATGAGTTCAAGGCTATTCTTGACTCCCTCTTTTTAAAGGAGGGAGTTTAGGGTATTTGGTTTTATATTGAGGTATTTCATCCATTTGCAGTTGATGTTTGTTGAGAGTGACAAGTATAAATCCATTTGCATCCTTTTACATGCAGACATCAAATTTGACCAGCACCATTTGTTGAAAAGGCTATGTTTTTCCAGTGTATGATTCTTACCTCCATATTTTAATCAGGTGTCCTTAGATATGGGAGTTTATTACAGGGTCTTCAATTTAATTCCATTGATCAATATGTTAGTTTTTATGCCAGTTCTATTGTGTTTTTATTACTATAGTTCTGTAGTACAGTTTTAGGTCAGAGACAATCATGCCTCCGGGAGTTGTTTTATTATTCAAGATTGTACAGCTTTTGTTTGTTTGTTTTGTGTTTCTATATAAAGCAGAACACTGTCTTTACTGTGAAAACTGGTGTTAGAATTTACTGAGAATTGTATTGTATCTGTAGATTGCTTTTGGTAGGAGGACCAGTTTTGCTATATTAATCCTACTGATCCATAAGCTCATGAGGTTTTTAATCACCTGATAACATCTTCAATTTTATTTCTTTTATTAAATGTCTTAAAGTTTTTTTTATAGGTTTTTCTATACAAAGTTGATCATGCTTTGTTCATTTTGGATGTGATTTCTTCTTTTGATTGTAGAGCTTCCAGGCGTGCTGTTAAATTACTATTATGAAATGTACAGATTTTGAAAACATAGTCACTTAGTGTGATGAACTTGCCCCTTAGAACAGCCTTCATTGTATTTCATAAGTTTGGGTATATTGTGTTTTCATTTTCACTCAATTCTAGAAAGTCTTCTACTTCTTTATTAATTTCTGCACTGACATACTTTTCATTCAGTAGTGAATTTTTCAGTTTTTATTAGTTGGCAAGATTTCTGTTGCCTTTGTTGTTGAAATTCAGTTTTTAATCCATGGTAGTCAAACAGAATAGTGTTATTTCTATTTTACTGGATCTGTTGAGAATTGTTTTGTGTCTGAGTATGTGATGAAGTTTTAAAAAAGTTTCATTAGGTGCTAGGAAGAAGGAATGTTTAGTTTTGCATATATGAGAAGTCTATCAGAGAAAGTGCAGTATTTAAATCTCCCACTATGAATGTGTGAGGGTTGGCATGTGCAATGTCCTCTTAGATATTTTACTTTGATGTGTACATAAAGTACTTCTCTATATCATTTTATTAGGTTTGATTTGCAGTAAATTTTGTTGAATATTAAAATAACTGCGCTGGTTTGCTTCTTAGGTCCATTTGCTTGTAATAGCCTTTCCCATCCTTTTAGTCTATGTGATGTTTATAGATAATAATAAGGTGTGTTTTTTGGATGCACCAGAAGCATGGATCCTATTTTCACACCAATTCTGATAGTTTGAGTCTTTTTATGGGGTATTTGAGGGCATTGATAGTGAGTATTATCAGTGATCAGTGCTTATTCTTTTTATTATTTTTTTTGGTGTATATGTTCCCTATTTTGATTTGATTTGAGAAGATTATTTATTCCTTGTGTTTTCTTGGTTGTAGTTAAACTCTCCAAGTTGAAAATTTCTGTTGTGGGTTATTTGTGCACTGTGTCAAAATGTATTGCTGTGATTGGTGTAATAAAAAGCTTAATGGCCAATAGTTAGGCAGGAAGTACAGGTACGATGTTTGGTCAGAGAGAGAGAGAGGAATTTAACCATGTGTCAGATGCCAAGGAGACACGGAAAGAGTTGGACATACAGAACAAAAGAAAGGTAAAAATTGCATGAGTCAAAATGTAGACTAACATAAATGGGTTAATTTAAGTTATAAGGACTAGTGAGACAAGACTAATTAAGGATGAGCATTCTTAATTAATAGTAAGTCTTTGTATCATTATTTGGGAACTGGCTGGTAGTTGATAGGGGAGTTCAGCCAATCACATTTTGTCTGTTGGGCATGTTGCCCGAAGGCAAAAGTTTACCTATAAACCTGGCGGGTGCGCTTCCCCTAGCTCTCTCACCTGGCTCCTGCATCCGGATGGATCGTTGGGATTCTGGTGTAAGTATTCCTTCTGTTTATTAAAGCTGTATATTTTGTATTAAGCTACTCTGGCAGATTATTAATTACCGATCGCACTGCACCCCTTTGGGTAGTAACGAGAAAGACTCACTACAGATGGTATCTAATGTCAGGGCAGGCACACAAAGCCCACTGCTTTCAGTATAGAGAGGCTTGTCTCTTTTTTTTCTTTTTTTTCTTATTTTATTTTATTTTTATTTATTTATTTTTTTAGTAATTTTATTAAATTATAAAAGTTGATTTTTTTGATTTTTGAGACAGGGTTTCTCTATAGTTTTTGGTGCCTGTCCTGGAACTAGCTCTTGTAGACCAGGCTGGCCTCGAACTCACAGAGATCTGCCTGCCTTTGCCTCCCAAGTGCTGGGATTAAAGGTGTGCGCCACCACCGCCCAGCCTTGAGGCATGTCTCTTCTAAGAGGCTATGCTGATCAGCAGAGCACTTGAATAGCTGGTGAGTTAGATAAAAAACATCTGTAAATAAATTCACCAAATTTTAAAAGCTGAGGTGGTAAATGGAGCCCCTGCCCTGTTCTACAGATACGAGACTAGGCCCTCAAGGAAGAGATGGGGTGGAGCCAGCCACTTAGAAGTTTAAGATTTGGCTTACATGTCAGAGAATGCCAAAATGTTTTGTAAGGTCAGGTCCAGGATAAGGAAACATTTGAGCAGGTATAGCATGAACACAAATGTGATTAGAAGTTAAAAAAAAAGAAAAGGAAATGGGTATAGACAGTAATGAAAATAATACTTTTAAAATAATAATGAAAATAATTCTTTCTTTAAATAAAGAATAAGGTACTACTGACCATGAAAAGAATAAGCCACATAAAGATGGGAAATACACAGAGTATTACAATCTTTTCGGGGACTTCATTGACTTTTCATTTTTTAAATGCTAATGTAACAAAAGCAATAGATGCTGAGAGGCATTTTATTATGTAAATTGATAAATAAGACTAGCCTTTCTATTTTAAAATGTCTTAACTTCAAAATGAAAGTCAGAAAATGTGTTTCTTTGGGAGAGAGGCTATGCCTCTGTTTTCATAGGAAACAAAAATTGTGGTTCTCTTCAAAATTAATAGGATTCAAAATTTATTGGGTGAGAAATCCTGAGGATCTTGACTACAGTCATGAAGAAAAAGCCAAGAAATGCTAAAATGATGGGTAATGTGTAAGTTGATCCCTCAGCATAAGGATAGATAGATTGAGATATGATAAATCTTATTGGTTACAGAGTCCTCATGACTTATTTTCACATGTCATCCTTTCATATGGTATGGGTAGATATTCATGTTACATTTTGATTATACAGCTTAAACGGACTTGCAGATAGATGCCTTTTGTTTTGAGGCCCCACTAGTCAGAGACTGCAGTGTATCATGACCTAGAAGCTTTCCTTTTGCTTGACTTGGAGTATTCCTTCGACTACTCCTTTGATAGCAGGGTTACCTGAACTCTACCTACTCTTTTTTTTCCTTTTTGGCTTTGAAAGATGGGGTTTCTCTGTAGCTTTGAAGCCTGTCCTGGACTTTGCTCTTATAGACTTGGCTGGCCTTGACCTCACAGAGATCCTTTTGCCTTTGCCTCTCAAGTGCTGGGATTAAAGGCATACACCACCACCACCCAGCTCTGCCTGCTCTTATTTGGAAAAGGTGTCTCTGCCTGGAGGCCAGACCTTATGTGAAAGCTATCCATAAGCCTGGATGTCTAACTTATCTCTATTATGACCCTTAGCATGTTTCCCTGCAACAGCTATCCCCCTGCTGCTCATATGTTTTGTTGTTTTTGATTTTGTTTTTCGATGCAGAGTTTCACTGTAACTTTTGAGCCTCTCCTGGAACTAGCTTTTGTAGACCAGGCTAGCCTGAAACTCACAGAGATCCACTTGCCTCTGCCTCCCAAGTGCTTCAATTAAAGGCAGGTTACTACTGCCCAGACCTGCTCCCATATGGTAAATAGACATCATGCTAGTAGCTTTATGATAGGACCCTGCTTTCACATATGACAACTAAGACTTGTAGGAAGAGCTTAATGATAGGAATATGCTGTTTAATGCAAACTAGGAATTCCCCAGCTACCATCCTCAATTCTATATATTTCCTATTCTCTGGATTAAAACTGATAAGACTCACTGAAGCTACCTTATGGAGAGCTCTCTCCATCAACCAACAAGTCATCCATCTGACACTGCTCACTTGCTGTTGCTTCATTCCCCCTCACAGGCCAGCAGCCAGCAAACCCTGAGGAAGAAGGATAAAAGTTTCAAATAAAGAACAAAAAAATCATTTTTAACTCACTTATGGACACTGCATATTTCTTACTTGTGTTGTTGTAGATATATATGTTATCTTTAAATTTTTATGTGGTTTTCTTTTTTAAAAGTTTTTTTTAGTTATCCAAACCCAATCCAAGTTCTCTCCCATCCTCCCATTCCCTCCATTTACCCCCACACCCCACCCCTATCCACTCCTCAGGAAGTGTAAGACATATTGCTTTGTGGAAGGCCCAGCCCTTCCTACTACATCTAGGCCGAGCAAGGTATCCAAATTAAGAGAATAGGTTCCCAAAAAGCTAGTAAAAACACTAGGAATAAATCCTGGAGTCAATTCCCATCTGCCGCAGCTGTGCAACTGTCAACCCCAATCAGAGGGACTAGTTTGGTCCTACATTTGTTCCTTCCCAGTCCGACTGGAGCTTGTGAGCTCCTATTAGCTCTGGTAGACTGTTTCAGTGGGTGTACCCATCATGGTCTTGACCACTTTGATCATATCCTCACTCTTCCCACACTTCACCTGGACTTTGGGAGCTCAGTCCAGTGCTCTGATGTGGTTCTCTGCCTCTGTTTCCATCAGTTGCTGGATGAAGGTTCTATGGTGAGATTTAAGATATTCATCAGATTGACTACAGGGCAAGGCAAATTCTGGCACCCACTTCTCTATTTCTTAGGGTCTTAGCTGGGGGTCATCATTATTGATTCCTGGGAATTTCTCTAGAGCCAGGTTTCTTGCTAACTGCATAATGGTTCCCTCAATCAATATATCTTTTTCCTTGCTCTCATCTCTGTCCTTCCTCCTTCTTGACTATTTCATTCCCTCAAGTTCTTATCACCCCTCTTCTTTTCCCCTTCTCTTCAACTTTTACCTTCCCTTCTCCTCCCACCTCTTTGTTCCCAATTTTGTCAGGTAATCTTGTCTATTTCAACTTTCCAGGTGGATCTATACATGTTTTTCTTGGGGTTCACCTTGTTACTTAGCTTCTTTAGAAGCATGAATATCCTTTGTTTACAGTAAGTATCTACATATGAGTGAGTACATACCATATTCATCTGTTTGGGTCTTGGTTACCTTACTCAAGATGGTGTTTTCTAGTTTCATCCAATTGCATGTAAAACTCAAGATGTCATTTTTTTTAACTGCAGAGTAGTATGCTAATGTGTAAACGTTCCACATTTCTTTTTATCCTTTCTTTGGTTGAGGGGTATCTAAGTTTTTCCAGGTTCTGGATATTAAAAATAATGTTGCTATCAACAAAATTGAACATATATGTTTGTAGTATGATCGAACATCTTTTGGGTATATGCCCAGGTATGGAATTGCTGGATCCTGAGTTAGGTTGATTCCCCAATTTTCTGACAAACTGCTATACTCCACATCCTCTCTAGCATAAACTATCATTGGTACTTTTGACTTTAGGCATTCTGACAGGAGTAAGATGGAATCTGAGAATTGTTTTGATTTGCATTTCTCCGATGAATAAGAAGTTTGAACATTTTCTTAAGTGTCTTTGGCCATTTGAGATTCTTCTGTTGATAATTCTGATTAGTTCTGTACCCAATTGTTATTGGGTTATTTGGAATTTTTATATCTAGTTTCTTAAATTCTTTATATATTTTGGAGATTAGTCCTATGTTTGATATGGGGTTGTAAAGATCTTTTCCCATTCAGTAGGCTGCCTTTTGTCTTATCGAATGTGTCCTTTGCTTTACAGAAGCTTTTCAGTTTCAGAAGGTCCCAATTATTTATTGCTGCTCTCAGTGTCTGTGACACTGAGGTTATATTCAGGAAGTGGTCTCCTGTGTCCATGCATTGAAGGATACTTCCCACTTTCTGTTCTATCAGGTTCAGTGTGGTTGGATTTATATTGAGGTCTTTAATCCATTTTGACTTGAGTTTTGTGCATGGGAATAGAGATATGGATCTATTTTCATTCTTCTACAGGTTGACATCCAGTCATGCCAGCACAATTTGTTGAAGATGCTTTCTTTTTTCCATTGTATACTTTCAGCTTTTTATTTTGTTAAAAATCAGGTGTTCATACGTGTGTTGATTAATATCTTGGTCTTTGATTGAATCCCTTTGGTCAACCTTTCTGTTCGTTTGTCAATACCAGGCTGTTTTCATTACTGTAGCTCTGTAATAGAGCTTGATGTCAGGGATGGTGGTGGCTCTTGAGGTTCCTTTATTATGCAGGATTGTTATGATTATTCTGAGTTTTTTGTTTTTCCATATGCAATTGGTTATTTTTTTTCTCAAGGTCTGTGAAGAATTATCTTGGGATTTTGATGGGAATTGAATTAAATATATAGATTGTTTTTGGTAGGATTGCCCTTTTTATTTTATTGGTCCTCCTTATCCAAGAACATGGGAGATCTTTCCATTTTATGTCATCTTCTTCAATTTATTTCTTCAAACACTTACAGTTCTCAATGAATAATTCTTTTACTTCTTTGGTTAGTGTTACCCCAAGATATTTTATGTTATTTGTGGCTATTGTGAAAGATGATGTTTCTCTGACTTTTTTATCAGTCACTTTATTGCTTGTGTATTGAAGGGCTACTGGTTTTTTGCTGTTGTTGTTGTTGAGTTGGTCTTGTATCCTGCCACATTACTGAAGGTATTTATCAGCTGTAGGAGTTCCCTTGTAGTGCTTTTGGGGTCACTTATATATATTATCATATCATCTACAAATAATGAAAATTTGACTTCTTCCTTTCCAATTTGAATCCCCTTCATCTCCTTTTACTGTCTTATTGCTATAGCCAGACCTTCAAGAACTGTGTGGAAGAGACATGGAGAGAGTGGACAACCTTGTTCCTGATTTTAGTGGAATCACTTTGATTTTCTCTCCATTTAATTTGATGTTGACTGTCCTCTTGCATGTATTGTCTTTAATATGTTTAGATATGTTTCTTATATTTCTAATGTCTCCATGACCCTTATCATTAAGGGGTTTTGAACTTTGTTTAATGCCTTTTCAGCATCTAATGAGATGATCATATATTTTTTCTTTTAGTTTATTTATATGATGAATTACAGTGATAGATTTCAATATGTTGAACCATCCTTGCATCTCTGGGATGAAGTCGACTTGATCATGGTAGATGATTTTTTATGTGTTCTTGAATTTGCTTTGCTAATATTTCATTGAATATGTTTGCATCTATGTTCATAAGTGAGATTGGTTTATACTTCTCTTTCTTGTTTGAGTCTGTGTGGTTTCAGTATCAGGGTACATGTAGTCTCTTAAAAAGAGTTTGTCAAGGTCCCTTCTGTTTCTATTATGTGGAACACTTTGAGGAGTATAGGTATTAGCTCTTCTTGGAAGTTGTTGTAGAATTCTACACTAAAACTCTCTAACTCTGGGATATTTTTGGTTAGAAGACTTTTGATGACAACTTCTCTTTTCTTATGGTTTATAGTTTTTTTAATTGTTCACCTGGTCTTGATTTAATTTTGGTAAATTGCATCTATCCATTTCTTTTACATTTCCCAATTTTTTAGAATACAGGTTTTTGTAGTGTGACCTAATGATTCTCTGAATTTCCTTAGTGTCTGTTGTTATGTATCCCTTTCCTTTCTGATTTTGTTAATTTGTGCATTATTTCTCTGCCTTTTGAGTAGTTGAGAAAATGATTTGTCTATCTTGTTGATTTTCTTAAATAACCATCTCTTTGTCTCGTTGATTCTTTTTATTGTTTTCTTTGTTTATATTTCATTGATCTCAACCCTCAATTTATTTCCTGTCTTCTACTCTTCTTGGATGAGTCTGCTTCTTTTTGTTCTAGAGCTTTCAGGTGTGCTGTCAAGTCATTAGTGTGAGCTCTCTCCACTTTCTTTATGTAAGCACTTAGTGCTATGTACTTTTTTTAAAATCACTGCTTTCATAGTGTCCCATAGGTTTGGATATATTGTGCCTTCATTTTCATTGAATTTAATTGTTTAATTTCCCTCTTTATTTCTTCCTTTACTGTTCAATTTCCATGTGTTTATAGGCTTTCTGAGAGTAGTGTTGTCATTAAATTCTAACTTTAAACCGTGGTGATCCAATAAGATACATATGGTTACTTCATTTTTTTTTGTATCCGTCGACATTTGCTTTGTAACTGAGTATGTGATCAGTTTTAGAGAAGGTTCCATAAGGTGCTGAGAAGAAGGTATTTTCTTTTGTGTTTGTGTGGAATTTTCTATAGATATCTGTTAAGTCCATTTGAGTTATGACAACTGTTAGTTCTCTTATTTCCCCATTAAGTTTCTGTGTGGTTGACCCGTCCATTGGCGAGAGTGAAGTGATGAAGTCTTCTACTACTAGTGTGTGGGGTTTGATGTGTGATTTAAGCCTTATTTGTGATTCTTTTACATATGTGGGTGCTCTTTTATTAGAGGCATAGATGTTCATGATTGAGATTACATTTTGATGGATTGTCCTGTTATGAGCATAAAGTGTCCTTTTCCATCTCTTCTGATTTATTGTAGTTTGAAATATATTTTGTTTGATATTAGGATAGCTTCATTCATTTGTTTTTAAGGTCTATTTGAAAAACCTTTTCCAACTGTTTACCCTGAGGAAATGACTGTCTTTGAGGTTAATGTGAGTTTCTTGTACAGCAAAAGATTGGATCCTGTTTTCGTATTCATCCTCTTATCCTGGGTCTTTTCATAGGTGAATTGAGTCAGTTGATATTAAGAGATATTATTGACCAGTGGTTGATAATTCCTGTTAATTTTTGGTGGTAGTGGTGTATGTTTCACTTTGTGTGTGTGTTTTCTTTGTGGGAGTTTATCTGTTTTGTGTGTTTTTGTTAGTGCAGTTAGCTTCCTTGGGTTGAGGTATTCCTTCTAATACTTCCTGTAGGGCTGAGTTTATGGATATATATTGTTTAAATACATGGATTTGTAATGGAATAACTTGTTTTCTTCATCGATGGTGATTGAAAGCTTTGCAGGGTATAATAGTCTGGGCTCACAACCATGCTCTCTTAATGTCTGCAGTACAACTGCCCTGACCTTCTGACTCTCGTGGTTTCCATTGAGAAGTCGAATATAATTTTGTTAAATCTATCTTTATATGTTACTTGATCCTTTTCCTTTGCAGCTTTTAATATTCTTTATTTTAAATGTTTTATGTTTTGATTATTATTTGGCGAGGGCATTTTTTTTATCTAGTCTATTTGCTGTTCTGTAAGCTTCTTATACCTTCATAGGTATTTCCTTCTTTAGGTTGTGAAAGTTTTCTTCTAAAATTTTGTTGAATATATTTTCTGTGTCTTTGAACTGAAGTTCTTCTCCTTTTTCTACCATTATTTTTCTTATGTTTGGTCTTTCCATGGTGTCCCAGCTTTTCTGAATGTTTTTGTTAAGAATTTGTTTGATTTAATGTTTTCTTTGACTAATGAGTCTATTTCCTCTATAGTATCTTCAACACCTAAGATTCTCTCTTCCATCTCTTATATTCTGTTAGTTATGTGTGCCTCTGTAGTTACTGTTTATTTACCCAGATATCCACATCAAAAATTCTGTTTTTTCGTGTTTTCTTTGTTGCCTCTATATCAGTCTTCAACTGTTTGTTTCCCCTGTTTGATTTTTTTGTTTTGTTTTCTTCATTTTTTTGAGGGATTTATTAATTTCTTCCAATTTTTTTGTTTGTGTTTTCCTCCATTTTTTAAGGGAGTTTTTCTTCTTTAAAGGTCTCCATCATCTTCATATAGTTACATTTAAAATCATTTTCTTCTGCTTCTTTTGGGTTAGGATGATCAAGTTATCCTGTTTTGTGATCACTGGGTTCTGGTGTTATCATTTTGCTTTTCAGGTTTTTGGATGAATTATGGCATTGGTGCCAGCCCATTTCTTCCTTTAGTTGATTCCAGCAGTGTCTTTGTATCTTGGTCAAATCTTTGTAGTGGCTGAGTCTTTGGGAATTATTGTTGGTCTGCTCTGTACTGTCAATGTCTGTGTCTCAGGGATCCCCTGGTGTCTCTCTTAGCCTGTGGTCTTGGTCTTTTCTCCTGGTTTGTTCTCTTGGTCCACTCTGTATAGTCACAGCTTGTGCTCTAGAGTTCCTCTCCCATTTTTCTCTCTTGGTTTTCTCAGCAAGAATCTCTCCTCTTGGTCCTCTCTCTTTGCCTTCTCTGTATTGTAGCAAGCTGTATTTCTGAGTGCTACTGAGGTTCCAGGAGAATTTTGTTTGTTTTTATAAAGAAAAATGTACCAAATACCAATTAAGACAAGTATCCCAGCTAATCTAGCCTCTCAGAATGCCTCTGTTGGAGTTTCCTCAAAATTCTACAATCAGAACAATTTCAAAGCTGCTAACAGAAATGGCCCAGCCAGGACTTCAGATAAGCCTTCCACATTATCCTTGCACAGAGGCTGGGCAGCAAATAAGTAGTTAGCTCTCCTAGGACTTGATCATTGTCATAATTTAATTAGGATACTTGAAAGATGTAATCACTTCCAGACAATAGTAAGCAGTATAGGAAACATGACACCCACCTTCTCAAGATGTGGCATGGGTGGATTTTGGTTACTTTGTGAATTGTGAATGTTTCTCATTGTTTAGGGGAGTAATTACAAGTTGTTGTTGGACTTGGTGTTGATAAAAGCTGAACAAAGGAGATTAGATACAGGAATTTCTTCCTGAAGGGAAAAGAGGAAAATATGGATTCATGGGATATGGATTTTTATATATTGATATAAATGTAAGCTTATTTTTGTTACATAGTTATTTATATACTTCTACTCTTGTTTAAGGTATTTTACTTATGCAGCTAACTTTAAAATATAATCTAAATTTCTAGTTCTTTGAAACTACTTAGGCTAATTAGTAAATACAGATTAGCAATTAGTCATCTATAAAAATAAAACTTGCTGTCATGTTAAATATGCTTTCACTGTCAAATAGCAATATATTTTAGATAAATATATTTTAGGCCTTCAAACACTTGAAGAAATTGCTCTTCATCTCTCACAACATAATATCTAAATTGGACTGTCAATTTTGACAAGGAAAGGTAAGGCAGTTCTTCAAAATTCCTGATTCACAGAAAAGTCTGACAGATATTCTGGTCCTGTAGGCTAGAGATGGTTGCCCCATCATTGCACAGAAGCATTGAGTGACTACCCAGTAAGCCAGATGTTTCTGTCATTTATATAGCTTTGGAAACTAAAACTATAGTTTTATAGTTGTTTGTTCTGTACTTCCTGTTTACTCATCTTATATTATGTCCTTCTTGGGTCTCTGATGGAGTTGAAGGCAATATAGTTATAGTTAAAGTTTTCTTTTGTTACCAAATTCAGAAAAGAAAACCCACAAAAGAGTTGTAAAATATATAGGATTGAGAGACTTAAATAACTTAGGTTGATTATCTAAGAGAATATTTTGAGATACAAAATATAGCTTTAGGTTTGTAATACAAGTTGGAATAAAAAAGCACATTAATTAGGTACAAAGCTTTGCACTCCACAAAATAGGATAGATAATGGGATACATTTTTTGAATTTGCCAAATACAGATAGACTGGACTGTAGTGATATTTTGTGTGTGTTTTAACAAATAAGCCTTAAAAATCAGGGTGCAGAGCTAAGTCTGTAGGGGCTAGGCAGTGATGGCACAGCCTTTTTTTCTGGTCAAAAACAAAACCACACACTGCATTTATTTTTCTTCAAAAATTCATATGATTGTTTAAGTGGCTGGAATTAGTAGACACTTAGCCAATTTCTCTTATCTGATTGATGGAAAAACCCACAGCACTTCAGTTATTGAGGTGACATTAACACTGGGTTTACAACGAAATAAGGTTTTAGGCTACAAAGAAAAAGCCACTTTAGGTCTTTAGTAGACAAACACATTTGAAATTTTTTACATGATTTAGTTTAATTTTATTCCTGCACATGTATGAGTATGTGTAGTGTGTGTGTGTGTGTGTGTGTGTGTGTGTGTGTGTGTGTGGTAAAGTATAAGTAATTACATGCATATAGGTACCAAAAGAGATGGGACATCAGAGCTCCTGGAGTTGGAGTAATAGGTGTTGTGAACCACATGACAGGGTGTTAGGAACAGAACTAGGGTCCATTGGAAGAGCAGCAAGCACTTCTTCCTACTCCTTGGACTGTCTCTCTAGGATGGACCACATTTGTGTTTTACTTTATTAACAAACACCTTGTCAACAATAGCAACTAAAATATCATTCATGTCGTGTATTCTCCACTAGTCCTTATGACTTCCATGGATTAAAGATGTCTGGAAACTATGCGCAGCTAAGAGAATGATAAGTTTAATTTGCTACATAAGAAGAGAAAATAAAAAGAAGATAAGGTAAGATAAGGATATCTTCTTTAAGGGATGCTTGGGAAAGAAATCTTCAGTTTGAGCCTTGCTAAAGCAACCTTATGGAGAAACTAGAAAGTGCACTTTGTGATTAGATGCCTCTAATTACTTGGGGCAATTCAGTAATTGGATATTTTACTACCATAAGGAAAGAAATAGAAATATTTTCTTCCATGTTTTAAGATAGAATTTTGTGGGCAGAATTTTCTATCTCACCAGCCAGTTCCCTAATAACCACATGGAGACATTATTAATTATAAATGCTAGGCTGAAATCTGTTTGTCTCCAGCCAGCTCTTATGAGTTAAATTAACCTATATCTATTCATGTATGTGCTGCCTGAAGATCTGTTTACCTCTTCTATGAACTTCCCATGTTGATTCTTCAACATCTTGCTCAGGACTCCTTAGACTCTGCTTCCTTCCCAGTATGTTGCCTGCTTTAATCCTGCATAGTTATAGGCCAGTAATCTTTATTTTTAAATTTTTTTCCTGATAATTTTTATTACTTTATAAATAATACCAATCAAAATATCCATTTCTTCTCCTTCTCCCACTTCCCTCCCACATCTCCACTCCCTCACTCCTGTTCCCCCTCCAGTCGTAAGAGGGGGCAGAGGGTACCCTGCCCTGTGGGAAGACCAAGGCTCTCCCCCATCCATCCAGGCTTAGGAAGGTATGCATCCAAATGGAATAGGATCTCAAAAAGCCAGTACCTGCAGGAGAGACAAATCCCAGTGTGGCACACCCTTTTAATTCCAAAACTTGGCAGACAGAGTCAGATGGATCTGTCCTTAATTCAGAGCTAAACAAAATTTGTCCTGCATAAAAGGGAAACAGAGCTCACACAAAGGTGATCCTAGCAGTTGGGGTCACATGCCTTTAATTCCACCACTAGGGAGGTGGGGACAAGAGTGAGATGACTGGGCAAAGAAAGGAATATAATGTCGAAGGAGACAGGAGTTCATTAATGTCTGGACTAGCAGTCTGAAACTGTGAGTCTGAGGATAGAGTTTAAGGACAGGATCATCCCTTTGGTCTGATCATTGATAGAGGTAAGAACTTTAATTCTTGGCCACACTTCTTCTCTGATCCATCACTAATAGTTGACTCTTACGTTTTTATTATTAAGACCAATTAGAATTTATGCAACACTGGACATTGTGACTGTAATTCTTACCTGATAATTGTTCTTATTGTATATAGTTTTACTATGTTAGAGGTAAAACATTTTTTTAGATAAAATTGGAAAATATTGTAGGATGTTTCATACAGTGTATTTGTACACTGAGTAAATATCTATTGCTATGATTGATCTAAAAAAAAGCTGAATGGCCAATAGCTAGTTAGGAAGTATATAGGTGGGACTTCTGAGCAAAGACAGAGGAAGTAGGTGACAAATCTTAGCATGTGTAGATACCAAGGAGACAAGGAGGGAGTTGGACATGCAGAGCGAAAGAAAGAAAGGTAAAGGCAAAAGGCAAAATATAGACTAATATAAATAGGTTAATTTTAGTAATAAGAGCTAGTGGCATGTTGTGTCCCTAGAGGACAGGCCTTCGCATCCCCATTTGATCTGTTTTGCACTCTTGCACTTGGTTGAAAACAGGAACAAAAACAGGAACAATCTGCTGTTTTCAGCAATGTTTCTAAGGATGTTTACCCCTAAGCCATTGAGTTACAGTGATGAGCTTCCTGCTTTTGCTGGCTCGGCCTCCCCTGCTGAGGTCTAAGGTCTATATATGCTGTGTGAGAAAGTGGAATAAAGGCTTGTCTGCAGAACCTGAAATTGTGTTGCGTGTTAATCCCAATGTCTCTTGCTCAGAAGAACGACAGTTGCCATGCTGGCACGGCAAAGTGGAGGTTCCCACCGAGATCTGAGAAAGAAGGGGTAGCGGACTTGGTCATCCTAGACTGGTAAGGATGGATTGGGGTATAATGGGATCCACAAGCAATAAGAGAGATATCTAAATGTTAAAGATACAAGGAACCGAGGTCAAAGAGAGAACTATAGAGGATTTTCTTAAGAATAGAGCCGCAGCAAGCCCAAGGTTTTTGACAGGTGGAGGTTTGAACATCTCCGATTGGAAACAGGTAAAAACAGATTGCAGAAACGGTTGCAAAAGGAGGGTGTCGATAGCATCCCTATATCTACCTTTTCGCTATGGCGTCTGGTTCGCGATGCCCTACTTACTGATAAAGTGTAAGTGAGACAGGAGATCATAGCTGCTAAAGAAATACTTGAAGAAATACAGGAGGAAGAGACTCGCGGGTCCATAGGATCGGCAGAGTTGCATTGGGACCGAAAGGAAATGTCAGAGGTACTAGGGGGAACTTTGGAATCTGGCACAGGACTAAGGCTAGCGCCAAAGTCTGCCAACTTTCGGGCACAAAATCAGATAGCAATAACCTCTGAGTCAGAAAATGGGGAAGACAGCCTCAGCTCTAGTGCAGAGAATAGTTTATCTGATGAGGAGGCACAGCTAATGCAGGAAATTAAGGCTCTTCAGAAAAGGCTGAAGCACTGTAAGGCGAAGGATTCCTTATGTGTGCCATCAGCCCCACCTGCTTTTAATGCCAATTGGGGAAGGAGGGAGTCCAGTTGCGGACTGACAGATGGCAGGGAAGCCAAAGAGGGCTCTGGAAGAAGAGGAGGTGTCTGTTTTTGGCTCCAGCACACAGTTGCCCTGGTTATAGAGGGACAGATGCTGAGAAAACATGTGGCCTTGAGCTTTAAGGAGATGAAGCAATTGAAAGAGGCCGTGGCGGTATACGGCTCTCAAGCCCCGTTTACTCTTGCCATGGTAGAGTCTTTTGCGGCATTGAATCTTACACCTAATGATTGGCAACAGCTATGCCGTGCTGTACTATCGGGAGGAGATTACATATTGTGGAGGAGAGAATATCAAGAAAATTGTTTACAAATGGCTAGGTTAAATGCACAAGCGGGACAGGCACAGTGCAATCTAGACATGCTAACTGGAGCAGGAGCTTATGCTGGCTTGGCCAATCAAATTGTGCTCGATCCTGCCGTATATTTCCAGATGGTGACCACGGCTACCAAAGCTTGGAAAGCCCTGCCAAACAAGGCTGGGGGGGGATCAGCTGTCAAAAGTTCTATACTCAAATGCAACAGGATTTAGAGAAGACGGGACTGATCATAGCTCCTGAGAAGGTCCAAATGCAAGCCTCATATTCCTACCTTGGGTACCAATTGGCCATGGATGGAATTAAACAACAACAACAAAATTAACTATTAACACCTCTCATCTTAAAGCCTTACATGATTGGCAGCAATTACTGGGAGACGTACAGTGGATACGTCCCTCCCTAGCAATCAAAACAGGTGACTTAAGACCATTGTATGATATGTTCTTAGGAGATCCTGACCCAACCTCTCCCTGAATATTGACGCCTGCGGCCAGGCAGGCCTTAAGCTTCTTCTGGACATTGAAAGGATCCATCTCCAGCAGATTAATTATGATCAATCATTAAATTTTGTAGTTCTTACTTAATTTCACCTTAACGCACGTTCCCTTAGGCATCATACTCGATGCACATGAGAAGTAGCACAAGCCATTACATCTTCTTGTCCTCAGTGTGCTCCTTTCCTAACCAGTTCCAACTTAGGAGTTAACGCAAGAGGGTTATGACCAAATCAGTTATGGCAGATGGACATTACACACCTGCCTGCTGCAGGGAAGCTTAAGTTTGTCCATGTATCAGTAGACACATTTTCAGGAGTAATTTTCACATCCTTACATTCAGGAGAATGAGCAAAAGATGCCATTGTACACTGCCTATCTGCTTTTGCCTATATGAGCAAACCTGAGGTTATTAAGACAGATAATGGCCCAGCATATATCAGCAAAAAATTTTTATCCTTTTGTTCATTTTATGAAATTTCCCATAAAACAGGCATTCCATATAACCCAATGGGTCAAGCAATCATAGAAAGAGCCAATCAGACCCTCAAGCAATATTTTCAAAAAATTAAATAGGGGGGAGCTACTCAATTATCCACCATTCTCTTTATTTTAAATTTTTTGACTGTGGATGCGGAAGGGTGCTCGCCTATGGAGCGTCATACACAGGTTAGGGCTCAGAGCCTAGGATGGGTTCGTTGGAAAGATTTGCAAATAGGAAGACGGATGGAACCAACCCCCTTGTTGGCAAAGGTCAGGGGGGGCTGTATGTGTTTTTCCTCCAGGAGTTGATAAACCAATTTGGGTGCAAAAGCAGGAAGCTCATCACTGTAACTCAATGGCTTAGGGGTAAACATCCTTAGAAACATTGCTGAAAACAACAGGTTGTTCCTGTTTTTGTTCCTGTTTTCAACCAAGTGCAAGAGTGCAAAACAGATCAAATGGGGGTGCGAAGGCCTGTCCTCTAGGGACCTAACAATTCCCCCCTCAGAAGAACGACAGTTGCCGTGCTGGCGCGGCAGTGGCAGACCAACAGATGGGCAGCCTGCATGGGACCAAACTAGGACCTTTGCATGTAGGCAGCAGTTTTCTGCCCTGTTCTGTTTGTGGGAACCCTGGCATGGGGAACAGGATCTTTCCTTTGTGCCTGAGATGCCTTTTCAAAGCCCATTACATATGGTGGGATGCCTTGCTCAGCCTTAATGCCTTGGTATATGTTGAACTCTCGGGTTCTTTCTAAAAAGGATGTGGTAGAAGAGAAATAGAAGCAAAGAGGTTCATAGGCTGGGGAGAGAGGTATATCTGAAGAGGTGAGGAGGGGGTAAAGAACAGACTAATGTGAATGATCTGCTTGCCACTAGAGTCCAAAGTGATCTCTGTGCCTCGGTTATTGCCAAGGGCCAATCTTGTTCCAAGGTCCTTAAGCAGTCTAGGGGGCTTGAGTTGATGGTTGTGGCTCCTGCAACCATTGAGGGCGGTGCAGAGGCCCATAGTCTGTGCCACCTCCTGGGGCCATGTTATGCACCCAGCCCATGCTGCAACAGTAACAAAAAGTATCTGAGTAGCCTGCACTGCCATCTGGGGCCATGGTGACATCTGGACCAGACTGTTGTTGAGGGCCATGTTTGGGTCTGTGGTCCTTCCACACCTGGAATGGTCTGTGGTCCTATCACATCCAGGATCTGTGTTGATCCCATAGTGCCATCAAATGCCACATGTATGCTCAGGGTCTAAGCTAAAATCTGTGACCATGTTCGTGTCTGAAGGCTGTGCTACAGTCAGGGTCAGGCCTATGTGAGTTCTAGCACCTCGGACCATGATGTCGTCAGGACCAGGGATGCCACAAGAGAACTGTCCATGCTTCTTCCTGCAGTCTATGTTGGGTGGGATGGCCAAGGCAGTGATGCACATGAGACAGTGAGCTGATGGACTCACCAGCCCAGCTGTCTCCCAGGCCCAGAACCAGTGCTATGTGTTGGCCTAACCCAGCAACTACCTCATCTATGAGCTGCTGAAGCATGCGAAGGGGACAGACTTACAGATCCAAAGATGCAGGATTACTATGACACAGAACAGCAAATGGATATCTTAGAGAAGCCCCAGTGAGAGCCCATTGACAGTGGTGAAGCAGAGACCAGAGGCTGTAAACCAGACCAATAACTTATGGCAATGAACACTTGCAGGTGACAATGAAGGAGCTAAAGACTGAGCTGGATGGCACACTGAACCTTGTTACAGATTTTATGAAGAGATTCTTCCCCTTTAAGTTTTTTGTTTAGTTTGTTTTGCTTTGTTTGCTTGCTTTGTTGGTATTTATTAAAAAATTTGCTTTGTTGTGGGGAGCTTGCAAGTGTGAAGGGCAGATGCGGGGGGACAGGGAAATGAGTGGGATGGGATGCATGATGTGAAATCTTCAAAGAATCAATAAAAGTTAAAAAAAGAAACAAACTTGAGTCAAGTAAAAAAAGTAAAAATGGAAAAACATATTTTAATTTTATATAGTAAAAGGTGAAAAGCTAAAACACTTTTTATTAGAATAAATGCTAGTATATTACAATTTATATTGCTATACAAAGCAATATTTGGGGGTATGGTTCTAAATATACTAACAGGCATATTTTTGTTTCTTATATTTAATATATAGGTGCCTAAATTATTTGTACATATTTCCTCTTTTGCACAGAAACTAAAACTGGCAGGAAAAGTTTTAATATTATGAGAAATTTTAAGATTTCATCTGGTCTCATCAAAAAGGGAAATAATGAACATCCTAGAAATCACCACACAATAATTTTTGCCCATGTTGGGCTACAATATTCTATAGCATCATAAGATTATAAAAAATTGAAAAGTTTCTTTGTACACTGGAGGCAGTGTAAGAAGAGTTATAGGAGAAAGACAGAGCAGGACCTGAATAAAAAAACACGTGATTCATAGTGAATTATTTAATAGCCACTTCTGTAAATCAGGTTCCTTAAAAAGTTTGAAATCATGAAAACCCTAACCTCAAAAGTAATGAAACAAAACAAAAACAAACTGCACAGGGCAAACCATAAAATCAACCTGGAATGTGTTTCTGAGAAAAAGGGCCCCTTCTCAAGAAGAGCTCATGAACATCTGGCTAAATGTTGAATTAGAAGGTGTTTCTTTGTGATCCAATGAAGAAACAAAATCAGAAAAAAACAGATTATTCCTAAGAGATAAAGAGTGTGAGGACCTAGGAAACTGAAAAAGGCAGTGATAAGAAGTTGGGAAGGTAAGGACAAGATGGGCTGCAGAGATAAAAGAAGCCAAACTGAAAACAGCTCCAGGAATGGCTTCCTGGAGTACTGAGGACTTAGATCTCATTATGGGTGTGTGTTTATGTGTAATTGATGATGAATCATAATAATCATGTGTGAATATGTTAAAGAGTTAAAAAGAGGGCTGGAGAGATGGCTCAGAGGTTAAGAGCACTGGCAGCTTGCTCTTCTAGAGGTCCTGAGTTCAATTCCCAGCAGTCACATGGTGGCTCACAGTCATCTGTAATGAAATCTGGTGCCCTCTTCTTGCCTGCGGGCATACATGGAGGCAGAATGTTGTATACATAATAAATAAATAAATCTTTTTAAAAAGAGTTAAAAAGAAAAAAATAAAATAGCACAGAAATACAAAACTTCGAAACAAAAGAGTACACTCTTTCTTTTTATTTTATTTTATTATTTTGCATTCCAACCACAGTTCTCACTTCCATGCCTCCTCCCTTCTTCTCTCCTCCCCTGCAACCCACCTCCACATCCACATCTCCTAATGGCTAAGGGCTTCCATGTGGAGTAAACAATGTCTAGAACATTAAGTTGTAGCAGGACAAAGTGTCTCCCTCCTTAATTAAGGCTGAGCATGACATCCCACCATAGGGAATGGGCTCCAACAAACTAGTCTATGCTCCAAGGATAGATCTTGGTTCTATTGCCAGGGGCCCCTTAGATAGTCCAAGCTTCACCACTGTTTCCCACATATGGAGGGCATAGTTCAGTACCAATAGAGGCTCCCAAAACTGTTGATCTAGATCATGAGTTTCCATGAGCTTGATTCAGCTGTCAATATAGATTTCTCTCTATCATGATCTTGACCTCTCTTATTCAAATTGCTTCTCAGAGCTCAACCTAGTACTTGTTGTGAATCTCTGCATTTGGTTCCATCAGTTATTGAATGGAGGCTCAATGATGATTGCTGGGGTATTCACCAATCTGGTTACAGGGGAAGGCCAGTTTAGGCACCCTCTCCACTCTTGCTAGGAGTCTTAGCTGGGATCATCCTAGTGGATTCTTGGGAGTTTCCCTAGCACCAGGTTTCTCCCTAACCTCATAGTGGCTCTCTCTATGAAGATCTCTCTTTCATTGCTCTCCAACTCTGTCCCTCTCCTCCCTCAACAATTCCATTATCTTATGCTCTCATCGTTCATCCCCTCCTCTTTGTTATCCCCCCTCCCATTCCCAATTTACCCAGGAGATAACCTTTAATTCCCCTTCCCAGGGTGATCCATATGTCCCTCTTAGGTTCTTCCTTGTTACCTAGTTTCTATGGAGCTGTGGATTGTAATCTGGTTCATTAATCATCAGGGAAATACGAATGAAAATGACTCTGAGATACAATCTTATACTTGTCAGAGTGGCTAAGATCAAAATTACTGAGGACAGCTTATGTTTGAGAGGATGTGGAGTCAATGGAACACTCTATTACTGCTGATGGGAATGCATGCAAACTTGTACATTTGCAAATCAGTATGGTCGTTTCACAGTAAATGGGGAATCAGTCTATTTCAAGACCTAGGGATACCAATTTTGGGCATATACCCAAAGGATACTCAATCATACCACAAGGAAACATGATCAGCTATGTTCATAACAGCATTATTCAGAGTTGCCAGTATCCGGAAACAATCTAGATGCTCCTCAACCAAACAATCCATAAAGAAAATGTGGCACATTTACTCATTGAAGTATTCAGATGTAAAAACCATCTTGAGTAAGGTAACCCAGATCCAAAAAGACAAACACAGTGTATACTCACTCATAAGTGGAGATTGGATGTAAAGTAACAGAGTGCAGTTTAAATAAGAAGAGCTTTGTGTGAAACACCAAGCCATATTCGCATCAGCAGATGTATAAACTTTATCACAGAAATATAAGAAATATCAAAAAAGCAATGCCATTTGGGAAACTGGGGATTCTTTTGAGGTTTCTTAGTTCTATTTATAAAAAAAATTAAATTAGAGTTGGGAGGAAGCTTGAAGTTCATCTTATTAGAGTTTGACAAAAGTAGCATTTCAGGCAAGCTTCAGCTCTCAGTGCCCCCAGGGACAGAGATGAAGAAGAGAGTCACAGATTTTTAAGTTTTGGTCCAAGATAGCTGGGATGTCTAGCAATGGAGGAAGTAGTGATATGACCAAAAGGCAGAAAGAGAGAGGGCTTGAAGTGTCATAGAAAGCATCATAAGCTTTTGCCAGTATCTGAAAAAGACATAAATAAGGGGAAGAAGAGGTCTACTTTTTTATTAGAACTCAGAAATTAAGTTTGACTTAGTGGTTCTGTGTGGAGAAAGCCCTGAGAGACTGTATGTAGGTCATCAAGGAGAGGGGATAACTACTCTCCCTGGTTCCTTAGCATATCTGGAAAAAATTCTTGCCAGTTGGTCCAGAGGCCTGGCAGTATTAACTTTTAAAGGAAGAGACAAATAATGTTTTGGAGCAAATTGAAATATCACGTCTCCACCCAGGGCCAGATGTAGAACTCGGAATCTATTCTTTTGTTCTAGAAAAAGAAATTGCTGCTTAATGGACCTCAATGAAGCCCTGTTTACCCCCATCTTTTCATAGAATATTTCAGTTTTAAGAATAAAAATTATGAAGTTTCCCTTTCTAGTGTTACCAGGAAAACAGGAGCTGAGGGCCACACTCATGGCCTCTAAGGCTGCTCATTCTTGGAATGTTCTCCTCTCAAGAGGTGAATCTCTGAAATCACAGAAGAATATAGACATTGAGTGAATCTGAATACTTTGGGGAGGGGAAGAAAAAGAAGTCAGAGGAATATCTAGGACCCATTTCTAGCATTTCTGGTCTCAATATAGGGCAAAGCTAAGAATGCATTCAACTTCAGATGATTTTTAAAAATGCCATGTTTAGATTACTTGATACTTCTATTGATTCACTGATACTTCTATTTTTATAAATGATTAATGACAATATAATGTACATAATCTACAAGTTGTAGGTAATTTCTGTCATGATTAGTTTACTCAGTGACTGTGAGTTAGAAAGAACTGCTGCAACCAAGAAAAGTTAAGATGATTGGATATAAGGCCCACTCCATGAGATGAAACCCATACCTGACACTGCTTGGGAAGCTAAGAACCTGAGACTAGATAGGCCACGAACATAGAGAAAAGCCAAATACTATTGCCCTGCTAAAGGAGTATAGCAATAAAATGACTCCTAATGTCATTCTGCTGTACCTATAGATCAGGGTCCTGCTGATCATCAGAGAAGGATCATCTACAGGAGCTGGAAAGTAATACATAGATCCACAGCTGTGTAATATGCAGAGTGAGAGACCTTACAACACTCAGTCTTAACTGGGGTGTCATCATTGAGTCCTTCTCCCAATGGCCCAGGAAGCTATGCAGAGGAGATATGATGACTGTAAGAACCAGAGAGGATGGTTGACACCAAGGAAACAGTATCTTCCAGACACAATAGGACTGACCCATATAAGAAGTCACACAGACTGTGGTGGCATACAGAGGGCCTGCACAGGTCCAAGCCATGCAGGGTCCCAGTGATGAGAAGACAATGGTCCAGCTTATGTCTCTAGAAAAATAAGATGTTTTTTTTACTTATTATTATATTAAGCATGTTACAGGTATACCATACAATCCTACAGGTCAAGTAGTCATAAAAAGATCAAATCTAACTATACAGGATATGTTAAATAAACAGAAAGGGGTGGACAATGCCCCCAGAAATAGATTACATAATGCCTTATTAACCATTGTCTTCTTTTATTTGTGCAGGTATACCAATGATGGCCATAACTTCTAATAAGTGTGTGATTACTGAATCAGCTTTTTCTGAGCTTAAAGCAGTTGCCCATTGAAAATCTGAAAAAGTGCCAATGGTGTGATGTACATATTTTAATTTTCCAAATTCTGCAAAGTGGAACACATCCATCTGCCAGATTTCATTCCTTTGAGTACCCATCAGGTACCCTGCAGGTAGTGGTGTTTGGTTTTATAAAGAGCAAGTAAGGCACTCTTTATAATCTCCTTAGCTTATTGCCATGTAATGGAAAACTCTTTCTTTAAACCTTTGCTATTGGCGTGATGTTTTTATGAGATTCTGAGGCCTGCAACATGCTTTCAAATAATAATTGATCAATTTCTGCATTACCTTGAGCTAGAGGACCTGGCAGACCCATATGGGACTGGATTGTGCTATGTACATTGGGAAAAGCCTATTTCTGATTATGTCTTGTACCTGGATAAATGATGAAGTCAACACTGTATCATCTGGTATAAATACAGCAGTTTCAATATGCAAGATAACTCTTTCTACATATTGTGAATCCATAAGTATATTAAGAGGTTCTTTAAAATCCCTTAACACCATAAGAATGACATACAATTCTGCCTTCTGGACAGAATTATAAGGGCTTTTATCTACCTTACTCAATTCGTCTGACTTGTAACCTGACTTGTCCCTGGTTTATTAGCATCAGTATAAGATGTACGGGCTCCAGTTATTGGAGCATCACGTACAATTCAAGGAAGAATCCAAGAAGTTCTCTTTATAAGGTTAAGTCTACAGCTTTTGGGATAGTTGCTATTAATTTCTCCCAAAAAATTAGTGCAAGCCCTTTGCCATGGTTCATTGTCTTCCCATAACTTTTTTATCTCATCAGTAGTGAAAGGCACTATAATTTTTGCTGTATCTATACCTGCTAGTTGATGACGTCTCAGTTTACCTTTTATAATTAATTCAGAGACCTTTTCTACATAAGTTTTCAGTGTTTTACTTGGTTTGTGTGGTAAAAAAGATCCTTTCTAAAATAATATCTTTCCTCTGCATTAAAATTCCCATAGGAGAAATTATGGAAGGCAATATGACTAGAATACAACTAAGATTTGGATCCACCCTATCCACATGTGCCTCCTGTAATTTTTCCTCAACCATCGTCAGCTCCTTTTCTGCTTCAGCTGTTAACTCTCTGGGACTATTCAAATCTTTGTCACTATCTAAGGTTTTGTTTAAATGAATTATTAGATCAGGTGTTGTCCCAACAGCTGGTTGTAGACAGGAAATGTCTCCTAACAATCTTTGAAAGTCATTAAGAGTCCATAATCAGTCTCTCTTCATTTGTGCCTTTTGTGTCCTAATTTTCTGTAAACCTATTTTGTAACCTATGTAATAAACAGAATCTCCTCTTTGAATCTTTTCAGGAGCAATTTGTAATCCCCAGCTAGGCAAAATTATCTTTACTTCCTCAGACATACTTTCTAAAGTATCTATGTTTGAATCAGATAGCAAAATGTCATCCATGTAATGGTAAATTATAGACTTACGGAATTGCTTATGTATTATTTCCATTGGCTGACTTACAAAGTATTGATATAGACTCGGGCTATTGAGCATTCCCTGTGGGTGGATAGTCCACTGATATCTCCTAGTAGGCTGAGAGTTATTATAAGTTGGCACTGTAAAGGCAAATTTTTCTCTATCCTTTTCTAGTAAAAGTCCTTCAAGTCAATAACTATAAGAGGCCATCCTTTGGGTAACAGAGAAGGCAGAGGAATTCCAGACTATAGAGAGCCCATAGGTTGAATTACCTTGTTGACAGCCCTTAGATTTGTCAGCATTCTCCATTTGCCATATTTCTTTTTAACAACAAACACAGGAGAATTCCAAGGGCTAGTTGACTCCTCAATATGTCTGGCATCTAATTGCTCCTGTAGCAATTGTTCTAAAGCCTGAAATTTGTCTTCAACTAAAGGCTATTCCTTAACCCATATTGGCTTCTCAGTTAGCCATTTTAAAGGTAGGGCTGTTGGTACCTCTAAAGGTTTGTTCATTGCTTCATATTCTTGTACAGCCTGAGTGGCTGGTGACCTTCATGCATAGTACTTTATTACATCCTTCCCAGAATTATGAGTTCCTGGGACTTCAGGGATGTGAATCTTGGGTATTCCATTGCTGTAGCAGGTCATAGCCCCATAAATTTATTGCAATATCAGCTACATATGGCCTTAACTTTCCCCTTTTTCCTTCTGGCCCAATACAGTCAATACATCCCATGCTTTGTTTAACTCAACATATGGTTCTAATCCCTAGTAATTGAACATCTACCTCTTGAAGAGATCAATTTGGATGCCAAGATTCTGGAGTGATGATACTCACATTTGCTCCTGTGTCTTTCAAGCCAACAATCACAATTCCATTTATACATACTCTCAGCTTTGGTCTCTGATCATTTATAGATGTTTGCCAAGATATATGCTTCTTATTTCCTAATTGAATTTCTGACTCATCCTCCAAATTTGAGCCATTATTTAGAACATTATGGTCTTGCAAAGAAGTGTCTAGAGTTTTTAATTTTTCTGTTGTGACATGTCCTCCACAGTTATTGGGAATGCCTTGGCCACTTTTGGCTTGGGGGCCTGTGAGAGGCCCCTCAGCTAGTTTCCCGATGTTATTGGGTTTCCTTGTCTGTCTATTATTGATCTGCATTCATTGGTCCAATGCCGTCCTTTACCACACCTCCTACATATACCTAAAGGCTGAGGTTTTCTATTCCTGCCATTCCCAGATGAAGTGTTATTCCTAGAAATTCCTTCCCCACAATCCCTTTTCAGGTGTTCTAATTCACCACAATTAAAACATTTGGCAGGTTTTTGTCCCCTCTTCACTTTGGAAATCGCTTCCCCTACCCAAGATTCATCTTCATATTTAAGTGTCTGAAAATTCAGGGTATGCTGAATCCATTCATCCATAGGTGCTGATCTAGACTCTAAAGTCCCAATTATCTTTTTGCAATCTAAGTTTGCATTTTCAGAAGCCAGCAATTCAAGAATTAGTCATCTAGCTTCTGGGCCTGTTACTCCTATGTTCAGAGCCTTAATTAATCTTTGCAAAAAGTCAGTATAGGGTTCTCCCTGTCCTTGCCTAACTGCAGTATATGATTCTCTCTTTTTTCCTAGTTCTGGTATTCTATCCCATGCATTCAAGGCTGCTTTGTGTCATAGGGACAATACTTCGTCATAAAGAGCTTGGACCTGTGGATCAGCATAAGCTCCTTATGCCCATAATTTGATCCTGAGACACCTCCACACCTTTTGCTCTTTCTTGCTGTTCCATATGTTTGGATTCTTCTCTGAAATAAACTTCAAACATCAAGGAAGGTTCATCTCTAACATAGCTAAAGCTAACTGAGAGAAATCATGGAGTATAGCCCTGACATTAGAAGCCCAAGTTCTTATTATTTCCTTAACAAATGTGGAGTGCAAGCCATAATTAACAATGACTTGCTTAATTTCCTTTAGGTCATTTATTCCTACTGGCGTCCACCTAGCTTCCTTGGCTCCCTTTGAGCCTTTAGAGGTTGACGCTTTGTCAGAATAAATTACAAGGTATTTCGCTAAAATCCTGGGTAAACCAGTTCTGACAGCTGGTGGTGGCATTATATCCTGCCCTTGTATCTTCTCATCCGGTTCATCAGCTCCGATAATTTCCTCAATCATTTCAAATCTCTCACATAAGGCCTGAATCTCCTGACCTAGAAAGGTTTCTAGTGATTTCCCTATGGTATTAATTTTCTGGTTCCCGTTATGCACCTTTGATTCCAAGGTCTTAATTTGCCTTTCAAAGATAACATCTCTTCTTTGAACTTCCCCGGATATTGTGTAAGTTGCCATCCTGGAGGTATATTCTATTTGTTACCTTATCAAAACTCTGTGATAACTTCTGAAAATCAAATTAAATAGCCTGGACTCTTTCAGGCAAGTTCCTAGTACCCTTAGATAAGGATTCAATTTTGCCTATCATGGCATTAATCCTATCAATTAATGCCATATATTTCCATAAAGATATAACATGAAGAAGGAAACAGAAACCTAATAACCAGGAAATTGAAGTCCCTCCATAGGCCTATAGGCCTCTTGTGATCTCTACCAAAATGGAAGCAAAAGCCACGACTAGAGTCCCATTAAAACGAAATCTGCCATTTTACCTGTTAACCAGCAAATGGTGCTGTTTCCAAGTCGCCACAGGAAACAATGGAATGGTGTCAGGATAGATCCTGTGGTACCTGAGAAGTTAGATGTACAAAAATCCAGCAGCAGTTAAACACCACAACTCACCCCCGGTGCCCGCCCTGCTCAGACCCAATACAGGGGTCGTGACACAGCCGCTGCGAGAAAGGCAGACTGAGAATGGCTGACTGCCTGCCCAGAGTCCTTTCCACTGGGCGGGTATTTCAAACAGCACTTCCACCAGATGTGGCAACGGCTTGGGCTCTGACTTGCACTGCCCAAGCACTGTGCTTAAAACCTGCTCAGACTGTCTGGATCATCGATAATGCACTAAACAATCCCACAACATTTTGGATTCAAAGGGTTATTTATTTGAGGGGAATAAACATACAGAACATCATACTACACAACAGCCAGGAAAGATGTCTAGTCGCTGGAGGAAGAGAGAAAGCAGAGGGCTGCTGCTGCTTTTAGAAAGAGACCACGCCCCAGTGGGCTGTTATCTCAGCAGCTATTGGCTGAAGGAGCTCCTGCAGCACCGCTTCTGATCAATTGGCATAAAACTAGACAATACACATCCTTAAGCTTCCAAGTTTGGGGCTCCAATGTGGTTTAATGATTCCCCAAAATCGTCATTTGGTGCTAATTCATTGCTGGGTATTTACCTGGTTGTGTGAGTAAAATTCTTTTGCTGAAGGACTAAGAGAGTTACAATCAATTACAAATGCCATAAGAGAAGATGGATAATTTTTGTTTTTAGCACCAACATCCTGAAGAAACTTCAGTAGCTAATGAAGAGCTTAAACAAGAGTTCTATCATCACCCTTGCAGGTTCTGTAAGGATTCATCAGAGAAGAAACAAACCAAATAGAATAAGACTCCTAGTTGGACTGATGATTATAAGGAACAAACAAACCACGTTTGTCAGGTACTTACCATACTGCCTAACAAACAAAATACAAGATGTTAATTTTAATTTAAATTTCATATTATTTACATGTTATTGGATGTACTTATAGCTTTTATTGTTTACCCAGAATGAGACATATACTTAAATAGTATTTATTCATTGGTTATCTAAGTTTAAGTGGGTGTTTTTTGTTGGGTCTGGGGTCATTCAATGATGCGGAATTGATAACCATATTCTATGAAGTCAGAAGCAAACTTTATTCTGTTCCCTCTCCCCCAAATCACCTCAGAGGACAAAAAGGGTCTCAGCTAGCTGAGTTAACAGCCAAAGTTTGGACTTCTGAAACTGTGACAATGGGGCCAATTTGTGGCTCCCCTTTTCCCTTTTTTTTTATAGCAAGAAGCAAGCATTAGATATGGACAAAAGAACTTTTACAATTTTGAGATTAAAGCTTAGATACATACTGCATATTAAGATCAAGTGTTGATAACAAGGTTTCAGCTAAAATGGTGTTCACAGAAACCTGCAGAATTCCTTCCAAAGTAATAGCATTTATATAGATCTTTACAACTTTTCCGGCACAGCCAGTTTTCCACAGCAGGGAAAGATACGAAACAATGTGAAGCCCAAAGTCACGTAGGAACATTTGGTTAAAGTTTATGGGATAGGGGTCTTGCACAAGCCTTTATTAAAAGTTCTTTGGTCCCCAGCAGTTATCACTTGTAAGGGGCAAGAGGTTATCATTAAAAATTAACCTCTGGCTCTTGACAGAGGTGCTAGGTATAAGGCAAAAAGTCATTGTTAAAAGTTAAGCCCTTGCTGTTGACAAAGGCAATGACGGTTTGTTCCCATTTATTTTAGGCGTACACTTATTTATTTTTATACTTTTATTACTGGTCCTGTCATTTAAAAAAAAATCTGGCAGCCCTTGGTGTATCTTCAGTGCTGATATGGAGTACAAGGCTGTTAGTTCTTTACTATCTCATCACCTGAGCTAGGATGTCAAAATACACTTTGTAGACCCAAGGCAGTGAGCTTTGAGGTACCTTGAGCCTCCAGTTTTCTGACCACTCTCATTTAAAGTTCTCTGTGGTCTTTTATGACACAACATTGTTTTGTTATCTGTTCAATGTGTAGGCCCCTTATGTCTCCTTGTTTCTTCTTTGTCTTTAGCAGCTGCTCACTGTGAATCCTGTCTAAGGCACTAGCTTTCTTCTCTGGGATTTCCTTTTATTTCCTTCCTTTGGAGGAGCACATCTTTTCTTACCATTACTCTTTCACTTTTATGCTCATTGTTTTCTCATCCTGGTTTCTAAGCGTATGACTTCTCCCTACACTAGACCAAAATGTCAAACTCAAGACAGAAAAAGACACGGTAATCATCACTGGTCTGAAGGTTCAGTGTCCACAAACCATATTTGTCAACCACACCACCTTCTAAGATATTCTTCTTTAATTTTTACAGTTAAATCACTTCAATGTCCACTGTCTCTCAAGCAGTGAATTTCTGTTATATGGAGGGATTAGGCCAACTTTTTCTAAGTCTGTCACGACAAAGTAGTTCAAGCAGCCTATAAGCTTTCAGTAGGATCTTAGAATGTGTCTTTCCACGCTCACTTAGGTCACATGTGGGCAGCAACCTGCCTTTTGATTGTTAGGCTCTTATACCCACGCATCTGTCTATGTGAATCATTGTGTGCACTCCAGAGAGGATAGCTGTATAATTCTGCATTGGGCCCATTACTTTTCTTTGTAAAAACACAGGATAATTAACATTAATTCTGTTGTGCCTGGATCCCGAGACCTCTCAAGAAGACTACCGTGAAAGTGGGGGTGTTGGCCTTCTGCTTTCCCAGTCTTTCAAATTCCTGCTTTTCAAAAATAAATTTGGGGGATAGGTGTATTTGTCAGAGGCCTGTAATCCCAAAAATATGGAAATGGAGGCAAGAGGATCTCAAAGAAACATAAAACATAGAACAAAAAAAAATGATTAAGAACTTCTGTTAGTGATGTCAGAACACAGAACTGCAGGATTTCAAGGGGCTATAATTTGAATAAGCATGAATGTACTTTTCATCTCCAGCAGATGGGACAAGTGGAGAAGGAGTTTCCCAGCTTCATAGAGTGGGATTTCTTTATCCTAGTTGTTTCGAGATCTTCCCAAAAGTTCTATTAAGTAGGAATTGTGGTCGCTGATGGGAGAAACAGAGGCTTAGAAGTCAGGTGGTGGTGGTGCACTCCTTTAATCCCAGCACTTGGGAGGCAGAGGTAGGCAGATCTATGAGTTTGAGGCCAACCTGGTCTATGGAGTGAGTTCCAGGATATTAACCAGGACTACACAGAGAAACCCTGTCTCCAAAGACAAAAACAAAAATTTGGTCTGTCTGTGAGAGTTAGAAAGTGGCAGAGTTGAGATTAATCAGGAGTTCCGCTCTACATCCCACATGCCATGTGCTCTCTTCCTCCAGGAGAAGAAAAATGATTTCAGCTATGCTCCCTAAGTAAGAAAATACTGTGGGATTTTTTTTTTGACATTTCAAGTGAATGATAACTAAGCGAATTAGGGAAAAATTGAAGTGTAAGAATTTTAACAGAGCTGTGTGACTGTATAACATGAAGTAGGAAAAATAAGGTAATCTTTATACTTATGTCTCAATTTACAGAAAATGAAGGATTGTGAGAATCAGGGCAAAACAAACCCTGTGTAAATGAAGAAGAGACATAAGATGTGGTTTATGCTCTCTAAATAGAAAAATCTTAAGATTTGAGGAATTATTGGCTTTCAAAATATTTCCTGTGTTTCTGTTTTGCAGAGAATTTCCTTTGTAATTGGTTTTCTAATGGCATTTGATGACTTCCTGTGAAAGTGTTTTCTGATTTACTTCATAAATCCAGAACTGCAGGTAGGAGCTATGCTTGGCAGAACTTGTAGTTTTCCTTGATAGAACAAGCTGGGAGTCTGGGAGAGGTTTCCAAGCAAAAGAGATAGAGAATTTGATGAATGGAATTTTTTTGAAATTAGGTCTGAATTTTAGGCAGCATTTCTGACATCATTTTGATAAAGAGGGAAGGTGTCAATGTTTCTCACAGTCATGCAATGTTATTCATAATAGGTAGAATAAACATCAGACAGCAGTAAGGGTATGAGAACATTCTACATGTTAAATGAATTTGAAAGTTTTAATTTGTCCTTGTAAAATCAATATATATTTACTTTAACAATGTTAAGGACCACCGTGTGTGTGTGTGTGTGTGTGTGTGTGTGTGTGTGTGAAGTAAATGTCCTATTTCCTAACATCCACCTTTCCCCACAGTTTGTCTTAGGAACATCCCCTTCATCCATTCACATACAGAATTCCAATGATGCTTTCTGATAATTCTCAAGTCACTTGTTATTTTTATACAAACGTTTGTTTACATTTGGCTTTGTGAAATTTGGGGAAATTACCTGTGTGTGTGACTCCATGTTGGGTCTGTAAATTTTCTTTATAGTAACACAGGATGATAATTCCTGCTTCTCATTGTGAATTTCTGAACTAAAGGTACATGCTGGTAATCCCTGCACTGGAGATTAATCTTGCTATCCAGGTTTTTTTTTTTTTTTGAGTTTTCAAGGCAGGGCTTCTTTGAGTAGCCCCAGCTGTCCTGAAACTCACTCTGCAGACCAGGCTGGCCTCAATTTAGAGATCTAAACAACTGCTTCTGTCTTCTGAGGGCCAGAATTAAAGGCCTGCGACACTACCACCCACCTCTTTGCTGTTCAGTTTTAACTATGTTTTTTTACAACACTGTAATGTATTTAAATTCTCTCAATGTATGCATTTGTTCTTTATAAACTCACACATTTATTTATATTCTTATTTATATACACCTATTTCTTTCTTTATTATTTTGTATATATTTGTACAAAGTATGATTTGTAACTAAATTATGATTTCTGTTCCACTCCCCACTTACTCTATTGAGAATATTTTTATGCTAGTATTTTCAATTTGGTCTCATGATAAAGGCAATTTTTAAAAGCTAATTTAGAAATAGTGATAAGGTAAATATGGAATAGTAGTTTACATGCACTGAGGAAATGAAGAAGGGGAAGAAAATGGGATGCTGAAATAGCAATTAGTAAATAAACTATTTGAACAATTGCTTCTTCCTCTGCTTGTATTTTATGTGTCTAGATAGTTTTTATTTACATTTTGAAGTGCTTAAAGAACATTTTTTTCTTTTTATTCTAAAGTCTTTATTTTTATATGTAGTTATGTTTATGACTAAAATGAAATCTTATGTAACTTTAAATTCTGACTAACACAGAGCTTAAAGTAAAAATAACAAACTGAATGGCAAAAGCTAGAAATTTCTTTGCTATGAGTTGCTTCTTCCTAGAAGACAAACTCCACAATCAATCTGTATAGATATTATCTGAGAATGGATTTTATTTATGATATTTATATTGATTTTGCATGCAGTTGAAGGAAAAATATACTGTGAGTTTTGTATAAAAAGTATATAACACTGCAGTGCTGCAAAGGAAAAAGGTCAAGTAACTTATAAAGGTAAACCTATCAGACTTACACCGGACTTCTCTATGGAAACCATGAAAGCCAGAAGGTCCTGGATAGAGGTACTGCAGAAACTAAGAGACCATGAATGCAAACCCAGACTACTATACCCAGCCAAGCTATTGTTCACTATCAACGGAGAAAACAAAATATGCCAGGATAAAAACAAATTTAAACAAATCACAAATCCAGCCTTACAGAAGGTAATAGAAGGAAAATCGCAACCCAAGGAATCCAACATTGCCATCACTGCCTACAATAACTCAGACGTCTAGCGACCCTTCACAAGCACAACTAAAAGAAGGGAAACATACAAACTCTACAAAAAACAAAATAAAAAAATAATAACTGGAGTCAACAACCATTGGTCATTAATATCACTTAATATTAATGGACTCAACTCACCTATAAAAAGGCACAGACTAAGAGATTGGATACGAAAACAGGTTCCAACATTCTGATGTTTACAAGAAACACACCTCAACCACAAAGACAGACATCTACTCAGAGTAAAGGGTTGGGAAAAGGTTTTTCAAGCAAATGGACCTAAGAAACAAGTGGGTGTGGTCATTCTAATTTCCAACAAAATTGACTTCAAACTAAAATCAATCAGAAGAGATGAAGATGAACATTTTATACTCATGACAGGAAGAATTCATCAGGAGGAAGTCTCAATCCTGAATATCTATGCCCCTAATATAAAAGCACCCACTTATGTAAAAGAAAAACTTTTAGAACTCAAGGCACTCATCAAACCACACACACTAATAGTAGGAGACTTCAACACTCCTCTCTCACCAATGGACAGGTCAATCAGACAGAAACCCAACAGAGAAATAAAAGAATTATTGGAGGTAATGAATCAAATGGACTTAACAGATATCTCCACAACATTCAACCCAAATAGGAAAGAATATACCTTCTTCTCTGCAGCTCATGGAACCTTCTTGAAAATTGACCACATACTCGGTAACAAAGCAAACTTCCACAGATACAAAAAAATATTAGTAACCACCTGTGTCTTGTCGAATCACCATGGAATAAAGTTAGAATTCAATAACAATTCTAACACCAGAAAGCCTACAAACTCATGGAAGCTGAACAGTCAGCTACTGAATTACCCCTGGGTCAAGGAAGAAATAAAGAAAGAAATTGCAGTGTTTCTTTAAAACAAAACTAGCAAAAAAATTTTCTTAGAGGAAGGGCTCACATTCCCTAGATTGTTTCTGATGACATTCAGTTTAGAATCTTTAGAAAGCCAGAAAGCTAAAATAATTTTAAAACAGCTCTTTTTTTCATTGATTTTTATTGAGCTCTACATTTTTCTCTGCTCCCTTCCTTGCCTCTCCTCTTTCCTTCTACTCTTGCCCAAAATTCCCATGCTCCCAATTTATTCAGGAGATCTTGTCTTTTTCTACTTCCCATGTAGATTAAATCTATGTAAGTCTCTCTTAGTGTCCTCACGGTTGTCTAAGTTCTCTGGGATTGTGGTTTGTCGGCTGGTTTTCTTTGCTTTATGCTTAAAATCCACTTATGAGTGAGTACATGTGATGCTTGTCTTTCTGTGTCTGGATTGCCTCACTCAAAATAATGTTTTCTAGCTTCATCCATTTTCCTGCATCATTCTAGGTGTCGTTATTTTTTTCTGCTGTGTAGTGTTCCATTGTGTAAATGTACCACATTTTCCTTATCCATTCTTTAGTCGAGGGGCATTTAGGTTGTCTCCAGGTTATGGCTATGACAAACAATACTGATATGAACATACATAGTCAAGCACATGTCCTTGTGGCACAATTGAGCATCCTTTGGATATATACCCAAAAGTGGAATTACTGGGTCCTGAGGAAGGTTGTTTCCCAATTTTCTGAGAAGTCATCACACTGACATCCAAAGAGGTTGTATCAGCTTGCATTCCCACCAGCAATGCAGAAGTGTTCCCCTTTCCCCACAACATCTCCAGCATAAATTTTCATCAGTGTTTTTGATTTTGGCCATTCTTACAGGTGTATGATGGAATGTCAGAGTTGCTTTCACTTACATCTCTCTGATGACTAAGGATGTTGAACATTTTTCTAAGTGTCTTTCATCCATTTTAGATTCCTCTGTTCAGAGTTCTCTGTTTAGGTCTTTATTTTTTATTGGATTATTTGTTCTTTTCATGACCAATTTCTTAAGATCTTTGTATATTTTGTAGATCAGACATGTATAGAGACAAGTTTAATGACACATAAAATGTTGCAGTTATATATGTATTTTCTTGCTACCTAAAGCCTTAGTGGTTGCAATTGAATTGTTTTCCATAGTTAAAATTTAGAGATATACTGCCTAGTTTTACACCCTGGGTCTTTCTTGTAAGGAAGTTTGGTTGAAGGAAGAAACAATCTACAACTAGAGATTGTAGAAAAAGACTATATCTGAATATTAGAGCTGACTTTCAGAACATTGGTTACAGAAGTAGCTGGTGGGTTCAGGAACTAACAGGTAGAAATGACAGGCACTGGAAAAGGAATTTCAGTAGAGGAGGGTTTTTTAGAAGGCCTTATTTAGTTGATTGGATTTCAAAGTGAGACATTGGTATAAGGTTTAATGAATATAGCAGCTGTGGAAAGCAAGAACTGTCAAGAGGAAGTTCTAGAGTGAAGGTCGACAGAGGAGAGTCCTGTAAAGTTGAGATTCAGAGGGTTTGCCTGTTGTCCCAGCCTATTCCCTTCCATTTCAAAAAGGAAGGTAGCTTTTGGAAGCTCTTCAGTGCAGAGTTCTGAGATTCACTATTGCCAACTTTTACTGTCTCAGGGAAAATAATGTCTAGAAGAAGGAAGTCTTTCTCTCCCCTGTTGATAGCTATCAATATTCAGCTGACCGGCAATCCTGTTGTAAAGGTTGGGGACAATTACTAGGACAGACAAAATGGTGCTACATCTCTTCCTATAGTGTTTCCTCATTCCTTCAATGATACAAAGAGTTCAGTGCAGCCATAACAGTAATGGCTAGTTTTACTGAGGAAGAAATTATGTTTAAAATAGTACAAAACAGAAAGTTGATATACCCTATAAATTTTATAGAACAAAATGAAAATGTGATCTTTACTCAAACTGCAGTTTATGGTAAGACAGAAACTAAGTTTGCTTATACATTCATACATAAATGAGAGAAAGAAAAGAAACAGTAAAAAAATGTTGTTCATAATCAGTTACTGAGCATGTAATCTTGGAGATTCTCCAAGAACATTAAATTTTATACTAAAAAGCTGCAAATAATAAAAATGCAAGTAAATGCCAATAGTTCCCTGAATCCTTTTGATATCCTTCCCTGTGATGTCATTCTGAAAGAAGCAGGAGGTCCAGCAATTAAAATATATGAGGATTTTTCTTAGAGTTGAAAATAATAAAACAAAGGACAAATCAAGATGAGACTGAGAGGGTAAAAGGGCAAGAAAAAAATGAAAAGTAGTACTGAAGATATGTGAGTGGAGAATGTACCATGAGGGCAATGAGTGATTTTTATTCTCTTTCAAAGGTAGAAAGCAATTGGAAAATGGAAAAAGAATAGAAGGGCATGTGTGGGAGTGTGTTTGTCCTAAGAAAGTACAAGGCTTTTAAGTCAGGTTCTCTTGTCTACTTCCTTACACTACCCACTGCAGTGACACATGACTACCACACATAGTCATTTGGTGTATGCTTTATGGTACCAGAGAAAACACTGAAAACTTACAGGCAGATCACTTTCCAGTCCTTAACAAATGAGCTTAGGATATCTTTAGTGCTGTTGTCATTTGTATTTTTCATCTTTAGTGCAACCAATTTCAAATGTTTGAGAAAGACTTACAGGTCTTTAGATTTCATATAACTGGAGTTACAAGTGGGTTGTGAGTTACCTGGTGTGGGTGCTGGGTATGGAACTTGGTCTTCTGGAAGAACAGTGCATTCTATTGAATGTTGAACCATCTTTATAGCCTCCAACTTAATGACTTCATTTGAAGTACTTCAAGAGAAGAAAAATGAATTTTAAAATGTGTTTTGAAAGTTCAAAAATTGAAAGTCAAAGGATACAAAAAGGTGATAGAGTACAAGTGTAAAGTTGAGGATCATGTCACAAACATAAAGGTGCTATAAAGGGGGAAAAAGGAAAAGAAACACTTTAGTGTGCACAAAAGAAAAGATTGTGGATAGTCAAGTAGTAATGACACAAGCATGCCAAACACAATGTGTTACATCCATGATCTTACCATGATCAAAACTCAAATCTCAGTAGAAGGGAGTAAGTTTTTTCCAAGAGACTATCCCAGGTCAGAAGAAAGAGCAGTGTGTGCTCTTTGCATGAGTCCAAACAGATGTGGTTCAGAAGCACTTGGCTAGGCTTAGGGAGGATAAAGGCAGGCTAGGCAGAGTTAAACAAAAGGCATATGGAACTCAGGCTAAAGAGAGGTAGAACATGGGAAAATTTCTATCTTGGTATTTTTTTTCTATCTTCAATAATAAGAGGAATTTGAAAATCTACAAGTGAGTTAAGTTAAACAAAATGCATAGACCATAAATATAAACATGATAGTGAAGTGATTGAAATAATAATAAGCATACTTTGATATTTTTGATCAATGAATGTGGGATATTTGTGGATATTTAGTTGCTACCAAATGCTTAAGAAATTCTGAAAATATTGGTGAAAACTACATATTACTCTCTTTTAATTAAAATATTACTTAGTAAGATTCTTTTCCATAGATTTGTTTCAGTCTTGAGTACATAGGAATAAAACAAGACCTCCATGCTAACTATAGAAAGAAAACAAAGTAAAAATGTTATGCATTGATGTATGTGCAAGTCTATGTTAATGTACTGGGTTACTTAGAAAATGGAAATTATTGCCCAAAGCAGGCATCAAAAGTGGGCATTATAGGCATAAAACCTTGCTTATGGTTCCAAGTGCTAATGAGAATTCACTTCTTGGTCTTTCATAACTGCTAGTGAAAAGCAGTATCTCTTGATTCTTGGACCTTTCACCTCTTCAAAGCTTGCAATTGCTAGTTAGATCTTTCTCACACTGTGAAATTCTGGAATTTACTGTCTTGTCTTCCTCTTTCTCATTTAAAGTCCCTTAGGTCAAACTGTTATTATCATCTTTGACTTGTAAGATCTGGTGGCCTATAATATATTTTCTGGAAGAAGAGCCTGTATTATAAGGTCAGTAATTAAAACCTTTGGTCAATCTTCAGCTTTCATTTCTCTGACATTTAATATGACACATTCCATAGGTTCTGGGGAGTAGGGCCCAGATAACACTGAAAGTCATACTCTACCTATCTCAGGAGAACTATTCCCAGAATGACATTATACACTGACTAATTTGTTTATTCACTAAATATTTGTTGAATACCTACTCTAAGCATGGCATAGTTTATCATTTCTTTCTACACAGAATGGAAGTTTATGAGGCTCTTTTAAATAGTTTAATTTCTTCTTCTGATATATGTCACATATCCAGCAGTTAAATATATCTCTGTGTATCTAGAAAACATAACTAACATGACTACAATTTTGACTATTATACATGACTATGTATTAACCTGTATTTCTTAATTATACATTTTATTTTTAAATGAGCTACACAAACATAATACCTTAATCAAGAGCAGAAATATATATAACAAATGTGATCTTAAATTTGTATCAATAAATCAAGATCCATACCATTGCTAATCTCTATAGCATAACCCCCTTTACATATAAACCAATATTTGCAAATAATTATTTAAGGAATTTGGGTGTAGTTCTCTCAAAACTGCTTCTGGCTTTTTGTTGGGCAAAGTCTTTTTGGAGGTGTTCACGGTGACCTTTCAGGGGATTTGGTCCATAAAACCACATTAGTCTAGAAGCAATGCAGATGTTCTCATTCTCTGAGGAAACAAAAAAAGATCATCTTTTCCAAAGCAACAAATTCTTAGACCCACATTTTGAAGTCAAGATACCCTTATATTGGTTTATCTTATGAGCCCCCAGAATCAAATATCTCTCTGCAGTCAAAAAATTCAAATAAAACCCAATAATATACAATATCCAGAGTCTCTGTGAATTTTCTATTTATACATGGTTTACTTTTCTTTACTTCTTTTAATTTATAACTGTCTGTACTCTGTCTCTTTTTTTTTTTAAACATTAGATGAATTTTAATATTTATACCATGTTTTCATTGTGACCAAATATTCATGCAAATTTTCTGGAGCATATGAAATAAATCTCCTTTATATCTATTTCTTTTTTTTTGTAATTTTATTAAATTATAAAAAGTTTCCATTTACGCCCCTCCTCCCAACGCCCTCCCACTCCCCCCCTCCCTCTCCTCCTCCCTCTTTGTCCCCAAGGGAAGTCAGGGTCTCCTGCCCTGTGGGAAGTCCAAGTTCCTCCCCCCTCACTCCAGGTCCAGGAAGGTGAGCATCCAAACAGACTTGATCCCAAAAATCCAGTATATGCAGAGGAAACCAGTCCCAGTGTCATTGTCAATGGCTTCTCGGAAAGACTGCAGGCCAGCCACATTCAGAAAAACCAGCCACATTCAGAGAATCTGGTTGGATCACATGCTCGTTCAGTCACGGTCCATCTGGCCTTGGAAAACTCTCATTAGATCCGACCCCTTGTATCAGTGGGTGATAGTATGGAGAGATCCCCAGATTGTTCTCTGGACAGAGGAGGGGGTGCCTGAACCGGCCTTGGCCCGTGACCATACTGATGAATATTTTGCTTATCACCATAGATCCCTCATCTGGCATTGGATGACGAAACAGATGGAGGCCCGCGTTGGAGCACCGAACTGAGCCCCCCAAGATCCAAACGAGGAGCAAAAGGAGGAAGAAAATGTACTCTGTCTCTTAAGGGCTTTGTTTTATTTTTTAAAATAATTTATTTCTTTTTATTACTTGCTATACTCTTTTTCTTTTCTCTTCCAAACCTACGTACATTTATCCAACACCATGACTCATTTATAGGTCTTTTTAATTTGAATCTGTCTTTATTGTGTATCTGTAATTATTTTCTGACCAGAAGAGCCTTTTATAATTTTAAATGCCAAGCAGGCTTATCTAGGGCTAAAAGCCCCTGCCTGTTTGCTCCATCCAGTCCAACACTGCAGAGACATTTTCACTGCCTCTGAAAGCCATTCCCTTTGCCCCAGATCCAAAGTCAGATTGCAGCTGGTCTGTGCTGCTATTAAACAAGTTGTAGTACTCTGCTCCCAAACCCCATTTAAATGATCTGTTAGCTGTGTCAAATTGGGAGCCTTGGCCCCAGACCCTCACATCTCTCCCAGCCCCCAGGCCTGGTCTAGACTCCAAATCCCAGAACACCAGGTCCTGACCCCTTCCTGGGCGTGGGGTCAGGACCACTCCCCATAGTATTTAAATGAGTTCCCAAAAGAGGAACATGTGGTCCCTTTTCTTTCTTCTTTAGCAGCCTCCTGGTTCCACCCCTCTTGGGGCCACCCACTGGGGCCAGAAAGCACAGAAATCTCATTAAAGCTGGATATTTCTTAATTTGGCATGTTTTGATATGGATTTATTGGGAATTTTGTGTCAGCACGGAGCTCACTTTAGGAAATATTCCTAACATGCTGGACCTCCCAAAAGTATCAGAGCCCTTACTGCTGTTGAACCAGGAAGCCCCCATTTAGAAACCATGCAGTTTTGTTTGCTACCACTGAATCAGGAAGACTTTTCTTAAAGGAGCTGTCAGTAAACAGAACAAGAAGCTATTTAAACTCTGCTAATTTTGTGTCTAGAATTCCTTCCCAAACTCTTTCAGGTTTTATGTGGATTTAGTTGGTCATGGTGCCAATCTGTTGATGATTCCATTTTGCTGGTGGGAGGCATGCTCATTTGTTTCCTGGCTACTCAAGCTGAAAGAGATTTATAGAGAGAGTGGTTGGAGAGATACCATGCAACCGTATGGAGACAGATGCAGGGAATCGAACATTACCCAGTAAGTCACAGTCATGTGACAATACACAGATTAATGGAGATGGCTTAGTTTAGAATATAAGAGTTATTCATAAATATGCTTAAGTTATTGGCCAAGCAGTATTGCAAATAATATAGATTCTGTGTGATTATTTTGGGGCTGAGAAGCTCCAGCTCCTCCCTCACCTGTGTCAGCTTCTCTAGCCAGCCAGCAGGCAAGCTTCATCCAGGTAAGCTGCTGCAACACACCCCCATCAATGGACCGTGTAAGCTTAAAGTCTCCCTCTGCCCCCAAAACACAAATCCTTTGCCACCTCAGAGGAACTCTGAAGCATAGGCTACAGCTGCACACAAAGGACCAAGAGGTGAGTGATCCACCAGCCAGCTGAACATCTCAAGCAGCCTCCTACAACACCAAGCTAGGTATGAAGATACATTCCTTTAATTCTAGCGCTGGGGAACTAAGGCAAGAAGATCTTTGTGAACTCATGGCCAGGGTGAGCTACATACTGAATTTCAGGTGTTTGGAACTACATAATGAGACCTTATCTTAAAATGAAATTTAGATGTCCTATGACCTGAGAGGAACTCTAAACCACAGGCTGTAATTGCACACAGTGGACCAAGATATGAGTGATCCACCAGCTAGCTGAACACCCCAATCTCTAGGACCTCAGTACCAGGGTAAAACCCTGGGATCCTCCCTCACATGCTTCAGCTCTACTAATTTGCCATAAGGCAAACTTCCTGCAGGTAGTCTGCTCCAGCACATCCCCATTGATTGGACTCTGTAAGCTACAATGCCCACTCCACCTTCAAACTTACACATCCACTGTGACCTCAGAGGTACTCTGTATTGCAGGTAGCAACTGCACCAGTGAACCAAGAGAGTGAGTCAAAAGAGACCTTAACAGCTTCCTGAGACACAGTAAGTGACTGCACTGAGTATAAGACATAAACAGAAACTGCAAGAATTGAACCAAAAGGCAAAAACACTGCCAACACCAAGTTGTGGAAAAGATGGGTAGGTGCTAATGCTAATTCAAAAACCTAAAAAAGCAACACAGTAATACCAGGCCCCTGTGGTAATAAAACAGAAAGACCCAATCATCCCAACCCAGAAGAAATAGAGGAAAATGATCCTAACCTAATCCTTCATATAACCTTATGAAGCTGATGGAAACCCTTAAAGATAAAATGAAAAAAAAGTCTCTTAAAGAAATGGAGGAAAAGACAAACAAAAAATTGGAAGAAATCAATAAATCGTTAAAGGAACTTAATAAAACCAAGAAAAAGCAAACAAACAGGTGAAGAAAACAATTCAAGACTTGAAAACTGAAATAGAGGCAATAAAGAAAACACAAACTGAGGGAATTTGGGAAATGGAAAATCTGGATTAATGAACAGGAACTACCAATGTATATATAACCAAAAAACAAGAGAAGGAAGAGAGAATATCAAGTGTTGAAATACTGTTGAGGAAATGGTTCATTGATCAAGAAAAAAATGTTAAGTTCAACAAATTTGTAACCAAAAACATTCAGGAAATTTAGGACACCATAAAAAGACCAAACCTAAACCCATGTAATCTGGGACACCATGAAAAAACCAAACCTAAGAATAATAGAAATAGAAGAAGGAGTAAAACTCCAACTCAAAGGCACAGAAAATATATTCAACAAAATCATAGAAGAAAATCTTTCCAATATACCTATGAAGGTACAAAAAGCTTATAGCACACCCAATAGATTAGACAAAAAACTTCTGTTGCCATATAATAATCAAAACACAAAATGTACACAATATGAAAAGCTGAGAAGGAAAAGGGCCAAGTGACATACAAAGGCATAGCTATCAGATTTATGCTTGAATTCTCAATAGAAAACATAAAGGCAAGAGGCCCTGGACAGAATGTTACAGACACTAAGGGACCACGGAAGCAAGCTCATACTATTATACCCAGCAAAGTGTTCAATCACCATTGATGGAGAAAACAAGATATTATTCTATGACAAAACCAAATTTAAAGAATATCTATTGAGAAACCCAGTCTTACAGAAAGTACTAGAAGAAAAAACTCAAACCCAAGGAAGCTAACTGCACCCCTCCCAAAAAACATAGGCAAAGGATAACCTCACACCAACAAACCCCAAAGAAAGGAAACACTTGATAATTAACACCAAAACATAACAGAAATCAACAATAACTGGTCATGAATATCTCTTAATATCAATGGACTCGATTCACCTATAAAAAGGCACAGACTAAAAAATTGGATATGAAAGTAAGATCCATCCTTCTGTTATATACAGAAAATACCTCAACCTCAGAGAAAGATATTATTTCCTTAGCAATCAGGGAAATGCAAATCGAAACAATTTTGAGATACCATTTTACACCTGCCAGAATGGCTAAACTCAAAAACACCAATGATGACCTATGCTGGAGAGGATGTGGAGTAAAGGGAAGACTCATCCACTGCTGGTGGGAATGCAAACTTGTACAACCACTTTGGAAATCAATGTGACAGTTTCTCAGGAAACTGGGAGTCAACCTACCTCAGGATCCAGAAATACTTGCAATTGTCCAATCATACTACAAAAGCATTTGTTCAACTATGTTCATTGCAGCACTATTTGTAATAGCCAGAACCTGGAAACAATCTAGGTGCCCCTCAATGGAAGAATGGATAAGGAAGGTGTGGCACATATACACATTAGAATTCTACTCAACGGTAAAAAAAAAATGACATCTTGAATTTTGCTTGCAAATTGATGGAAATAGAAAACACTTTACTGAGTGAGATAACCCAGACCCCAAAAGATGAATATGGTATGTACTCACTCAGTAGTGGATTCTTGCCATAAACAAAGAACATTGAACCTATAGTTTATAATCCTAGAGAAGCTAATAAGAAGGTGAACCAAAAGAAAAACATATATTTATCCTCCTGGATATTGGAAGTAGACACAATCACCAGGCAAAAGTTGGGAGCACAGGGGTGGGGGTGTGGTGGGGGAAGGAAAGTTGGGGAGAGTGAAGGGAGAAGAAGAGGATTGTGGAGAATTTGGGGGAATGGGATGTTTGGGATGGAGGAAGGATGGATATGGGAGGAGGGAAAAAGATATTTTAATTAAGGGAGTTATTTTAGGGTTGGCAAGAGACTTGGCTGTAGAGGGGTTCCAGGTGTCCAAGTGGATGTCCCCAGCTAGGTCCTTGGGCAGCAGAGGGGAAGGTGCCTGAACTGGCCTTATCCCATAGCCATACTGATGAATATCTTGCATATCACCATAGAATCTTCATTCAACAATGGATGGGTGTAGAGACAGAGACTGACATTGAAGCACTAGACTGAGCTCCCAAGGTCCAGATGAAGAGCAGAAGGAGGTAGAACATGAACAAGATGATCAGGACCATGAGGGGTGTGTCCACCCACTGAGAAGGTGTGATTGATGTAATGGGAGCTCACCAAAACCAGCTGGACTGAGGCTGACCGAGCATGTGATCAGACTGGATTCTCTGAATGTGGTTGACAATGATGACTGACTGAGAAGCCAATGATAATGGCACTGGGTTCCGATTCTACTGCATGTACTGAATTTTTGGGAGCCTAGTCTGTTTGGATGCACACCTTCCCAGACCTGCAAGGGGGGGAAGGCCTTGAACTTCTCACAGGACAGGGCACCCTGACTTCTCTTAGGACTGGAGAGGGAGAGGAAGGCAGAGGGGGGAGTGGGAGTTAAATGGGAGGAGGGCGGAGGTGGAAATTTTTAATAAATGAATAAAAAAAGAAAAAAAAGAACAACAACAAAAAAGCAAGATATTATTTCAGAGTTAAAGGATGGGAAAAATTTGCCATCAAATGGACCCAAGAAACAAGTGGATATATTTATCATAATACCCAACAAAACAGACTTTAAGCTAAAATCAATCAAAAGAGATAGAGAAGGACACTTCGAATTCATCACAGGAAAAATTCATCAAGATCAAGTCTCAATCCTGAATATTTATTTCCCAAATACAAGAGCACCCATCTTTGCAAAAGAAATATTACTAAAACTGAAATGACACATCAAACTCCACACACTAATAGGAGGAGACTTCAACACTCCACTCTCCCTAATATACAGGTAAAACAGACAGAAACTTAACAGAGAAATAAAAGAACAAACAGAAGTCATGACTCAAATGAACTTAACAGACATCTATTGAGCATTGCACCCAAACACAAAAGACTATACCTTCTTCTCAGCACCTCATGGAACCTTCTCCAAAATTGACAACATACTAATAACAAAGCAAACCTCAAGAGATACAAACAATTGCAATAACCTTCTCTATAATATTGGATCACCATGGATTTAACAACACTTTGGGTTTAACAACTATAGTAATTGGAGAAAACCTACAAACTCGTGGAAACTGAACAGTGCTCAATTAAATAACCCCAAGTCAAGGAAGAAATATAGAAATGAAAGATTTCCTAAAATTCAACAAAAATGAAAGCACAACATACCTAAACCTATGGGACACTATGAAAGCAGTGCCTACATAGAGAAATTGGAGAAATATCACACTAGAATTTTAACAGCACATCTGAAAGCTCTATGACAAAAATAACCAGACTCATGCAGGTGGAATAGATGACAGAAAATCAAATTGAGGGCCAAAATCAATAAAAGAGAAACAAAGAAAACAATGCAAAGGATCAATGAAACAAAGAGTTGGTTCTTTTAGAAAATCAACAAGATAATCAAACCTTTATCTAATGTAATCAAAAGGCAGAGAAAGAATATCCAAATTAACAAAATCAGAAATGAAAAGTGGGACATATCAGAGAAATGCAAATCAAAAGAACGCTGAGATTCCATCTTACACCTGAAAATGGCCAAGATCAAAAATACTAATGACAACTTATGCTGGAGAGGTTGTGGGGAAAGGGAACACTTCTGCATTGCTGATGTGAATGCAAGCTGGTAGGGCTCCTTTGGATGTCAGTATGGCAATTTCTCAGAAAATTAGGAAACAACCTTCTTCAAGACCCAGTAATACCACTTTTGGATATATACCCAAAGGATGCTCAATTGTGCCACAAGGACATGTACTCAACTATGTTCAGAGCAATATTGTTTGTCATTGCCAGAACCTGGAAACAACCTAAATGCTCCTTGACCGAAGAATGGACAAGGAAAATGTGGTACATTAACACAATGGAGTACTACACAGAAAAAAAAATCGACATCTTGAAGGATGCAGGAAAATAGATGGAGCTAGAAAACATTATTTTGAGTGAAGCAACCCAGACACAGAAAGACAAGTATTACATGTACTCACTCATAATTGATTTTTAAATATAAAGCAAAGAAAATAAGCTTACAAACCACAATCCCAGAGAACTTAGACAAAAATGAGGACACTAAGAGGGACATACATAGATCTAATCTACATGAGAAGTAGACAGTATAAAAAGACAAGCATTCCCAAGTAAATTGGGAGCATGGGGGCCTTGGAGGAGTGTTGATGGGGAGGGGAGAATCAGGAAGGGGAACAGAGAAATATGTAGAGCTGAATAAAATGCAATAAAAAGAGAAGAATTTCAACTATGTTGGCGGAGGCCACTAGTTGCTTCCCAGCTCCCTGGCAGTTTAGACCTGAAATAATGACACAGAAACTGTATTAATTAAATTACTGCTTTGCCCATTAACTCTAGCTTCTTATTGGTTAACTCTTACATATGAATTTAATCCATTTCTATTAATCTTTATATCAGCATGAGGCTGTGGCTTACTGGCTAAAGTTCCCAGTGTCTCTCTCTGCAGGCTCCATGGCTTTTCCCTGATTCTGCCCTTCTTTCTCCCAGCATACAGCCTATTTTTCCATGCCTAGTTCTGTTCTTTCCTTTCATAGGCTAAAAGCAGTTCTTTATTCATTAACCAATAAAAGCAACACATAGACAGAAGGACCTCCCACATCATAAATGGCTGAAAGACACTTAAGGAAATGTTCAACTACTTAGCCATCATGGAAATGCAAATCAAAATGACTCTGAAATTCCACTGTATTTCTGTCAGAATGGCTAAGATCAAAAACACCAGTAATACCTTATGCTGGAAAGGATGAAGAGTAAGGGAAATACTGCCCCATTGCTGGTGGGAATACAAACTTGAACAACCACTGTGGAAATCGGTATTGCATTTTCTCAGAAATTGGGAATCAATCTATTGAAAATCTCAGGAATATCACTCTTGGGCATATACCCAAAAGATGCTCAAATATACTACAAGGACATTTGTTCAACTATATTTGTTTATAGCAGCATTATCTGTAATAGCCAAAACCTGGAAACAACCTAGATGCCCATCAAACAAAGAATACATTAAAAAATGTGGTACATTTACACAATGGAGTACTACTCAGTGGTAAGAAAAAAAAAAACAATGACATCTTGAAATTTGCATGCAAATGAATAGAACTGGAAGAAACCATCCTGAGTAAGATAACCTATAGTCAGAAAGATGGACATGATATATATCTAAACATAAGTGAATACTAGCTATAAAGCAAAGGATAAGGAGTCTAGAGTCAATGGCTTCAGAGAAGATAATTAACAAGGAGAACCCTAAGAGAAACATACATAGGTCCCTGGAGCAGGGGAAATAAACAAGATCTCCCAAGAAAATTGGGAATGTGTGGGTGCGGGGAGAAGGGAAAGCAGAAGGGGAGGAGGAGGGGAGAAGGAAAAGAGGGGGAAGATCTAAAGAGACCAGGATGGTTGAGATGGGGGAAGGAAAGAGAAGGAGAACAAGGAAAGAGAAATCTTGATTTGAGGGAGCATTATGGGGCTAGCATGAAACCTGGCACTAGAGAAATTCCCAGGAATCTGCAAGGATGACCCCAGCTAAGACCCTAAGCAATATGGAAAGGATACCTGAAATGGCCTTGCCCTGTAGTCAGATTGATGACTATCTTAAATGTCACCATGGAATCTACATCCAGCAACAGATGGAAACAGATGCAAAAAACCACAGGGGAGCATTAGGTTAAGTTCCCAAAGTTCAGTCAAAGACAGGAAGGAGTGACAATATGAGCAAAAAGGTCAAAACTTGATTGGGGATACCCAGTGAAACAATTTACCTGAGATAATGAAGCCTTCCAACTCTGGCCTGACAGTGAGGGAACCAGCATAGGACCAAACTAGTCCCTCTGACTGTAGGTGACATTTGAATAGCTGGAGCAGAAAGTTGGGCCACTGGCAGTGAGATCAAGATTCATCCCTACTGCTGTTTCTGGATTTTTGAAACCCATTCTCTCTGGAGGGATACCTTACCCAGAATAGATATAGGGAGAAGGCTCTCAGTCCTGCCTCAAAGCAATATGCTAGACTTTGTTGGCGCACCATGGGCAGCCTTACCCTCTGAGAAAGGGATAAGGGGTGTGATGGGAGGCCAGATTAGGGGAAGATGGAGAGAGTGGGTGGAGAGGAGGTAGTGGGAAATGATTTGGCATGTAAAATGAGAAAAGATAGTTTTTTAAAATAAATTTTAAAAATTTATATTTCACTTAGGTTTTTATTATTGATTTAGTTTCATTTGAATCATTTAATTACTTTATTTGATTTGTGTGTGTGTATGTGTGTATGAACATTCCTATGTATGTGGGTACATGCATGTTATATCATGGCTCTAGAGACTAGAATGGAATCTGTGGGGTTCCAGGCATCAAACTCAGGTTGGCAGGCTTCTTAGCAAGTACTTTTACTTCCTGCTCCTAAGATTTTTGTTTTCAGTTGCTATTTGTTTGCTTATTTTTTAATAATTTAAAATGTTATACACAGATATAACTTAATGATTGCTTCTCATCCCATACTATCCTCTTTTGTAATGAGAAGATTTTATCCAAGGAAAGGATTAGCAGCTTTGTCTTTTAGAAAGCATTTTAATTTTTACATACAAAATAGATGTAAGGATAATACTGAAGTCCATTAGGAAAATTCTGCAGTGTCGTGGGCAAAAGATGCAGAGTAATAGTAAAATATGAAAAATCTAAACCAAAGAGAAAGAAAAAGGAGTGCAGGTTTGCAATTTGAGGGTTCTTGGAGTTTGGTATCCCTGGGGGATGTCTGATCAATTAACTGCAGATACCATTTTTTGGGGGAGGGGCAATTGCCAGGTGAGAAAGTGAAGGACGTAGCTTCATAATTCTCCCCCAAAATGCTTGCTCTCCTAAGGAATTCCCCACTGTGTGTAAAGTCATCATCTTTCCATTGGTGTAACAAAACATAGTTCCACGTGTACATTTCCTGTAGACTGTGAGCTCCACTACATTAACTCTTTTGTTTGATTTGCCTTGACATTTTCTACACACAGCATAGCACAGGACACAGAGTATCTCTATTTTTTAAAAAAAGCATTTTAAAATAAGGAATATGAGGTAGTAGGGAAAGAGGATTGCTCAGTTCAGCCATCACTTCAAGGGCAGGCTGCTTTTTAGGCATAGTGTGAAAAGAAAGTAAGTATTAAAATAACTTAGTGAGAAATTTTCACAGGATGGGTCAAGTAGCTATGCTACTTGATTGTGTGGAGATATCTAAAAAGAAATGGGGAATTACTCCCAATTCAAGGTTATCTACATGAGTTTGTCAATGTACTAAAGTCTCAAATTCTATCTCAGTTATACAATTATTACTAGGAAGTTAGGGAAGTTTAGAGGACCCAGATGAGAATTGGTACTCGTGAGAGGTCCCAGTTTGGAACACAGGATGATCCTGTAAATAACCCAGGTGTATAGAACAACTATTCATAGAATAAAAAGAATATTGTCATTAAATTTAATTCACCACCTATGCAGTTATTTTCTCAAATATATCAAAAGCAAGTCAGAACTATCTGAGAGAAACCAGGCTTGTTCTTAATTTTCGCTTTCTGATGTAGTGTTGCACAGATTACTGGAAGACAAAGCTACAGAATCTATTTCCCCAATGTGACATGAATTACTTGGTTTACCAAGGTCATAGTTTCTCTGAGAAAAGTCAATGTACCTCTCTGAGGGTATTTCTTTTCTTTTCTTTCTTTTTTTTAAAAACCTTTATGTATATGGGATAAGAGATACTATAGTCTTTTAAAATTTTTATTCTAAAATAGTAAATGCTGACTCTCTCAGAAGGTTCCCCAGAGAGCCAGCTGTGTCCTGTCACTAATGCATAGGTAAACTCTGAGAGAAGTGCTATCTAATGTCATAACTTCTACTCCTGTTTGTTTTGTCAGGAGAATAGTGACCCCAGGTGAGAATATTATCAGCAATACCAGCTGAATGCCAGAGTGCCAAGCGGCCTAGGAACTAAAATTTATTTAATTAGCCCCTAAAGTCAGTTTGTGGTCAGTGAAATGATTAATCTAAAAGTACCACTAGGTACAGCCTACTTCTGGCTAAATCTTCTGTGTTTTTATTCATTTGTTTCATGGATATAAATGTAATACTTTCACTGGAGCAAAGAAAGGAAAGAGACCCTTTGAACCATTTAATTCATGTCTCCACAAGAGAATAATGTCAAAAACTAGATTTTTTTTTGCTTCCCTCTTCAAGCAGCATTTGGGCTTAAATAATGCTCTCTGCAACTGAACAACTGAATATTATTGTCTCTTTCTTCTCACAAGTGATGTCTGTTTCTGCTTGCCTTCCAAATTTTCCTGACAATAGCCATTGTGGTATTTCAACTCCTGGAGAAAACTCTGGAATCTGTACCCTTTGGATATCTCTGTAAAAGAAGGTTTAAACTGACTCATAAGAACAAAAATATCTAAGCATATGTTAAATTAAGGGGAGTTGATTTAGGAAACATCTGTTAAGGGATGAGTGTGATTCCAACTTCTCTCAAGAATTTTGGATACAAATACAAAAACATACCAAACAGAACAAAAGCACTTCAGTGAAATAAGATACACCCAGAAATGTTTGTGCGTCTCATAGAGTTTACAGATTTATTAATGTGAAGTTTAAAAGTCTAAAGATGATTTCCCCCTATGTACTAACTAGATAGAGTCACGAAAGAATTATTTTTCTTGTTAAATTTTGTTACTGGGGATGTGTGAATGAAGATTAAACTGTAGAAATTAGCAATAGGGAAGAAAGAGTTTACAAGTTTGCTATGAAATTGATGGTCTTTGTGAAATTCAAGTTTTCTTAAGTCTGCACCACAGAGTTAAGGTTTAGATTTTACATCTCAGTCTGTGAGAATGGGCTTGGCAGTACCTGATATTCCAGTCTTGCACTCTGCTTTGGTAAGGTAGTGGTGATTCTCTTTAGGTCCTTGGTGTTCATGGTACCCTATTGTAATTTGAGCTTTCCTCCCATTTCTGAGGAGTTTTAATTTGAATCTCACCACAGGTAGCCAGTATTTGGAGAAAGAATTCCTTTGCCAATTTCAAAATTTCACAATAATATTTTTAAAACAGCAATGTGACTGCACTATATTCAGGCTTTTCACTGACTTCTATCAAATCTTTACCAAACTCAAGAGGAACATCCCATGCTAGCCTCCAGATTCAGGCCATATCATAAGCTGTTTTATATTTATCACATTCAGACTATTGCTTTGAGTTTGAAGTAACTAAAAAACGGTAATGTTTACTGATCAAAGAGTTTGTAAATGTGTCTGTTGAGCTAGTTTTTCTGTGGTTTATAACAAAGTACAACCTTGTTTTCTTCTCATCCATTGACTCCTGGACCCATTGAGGGTTTCAACTGCAGTTGATAAAGAAGAGACACGAATCTGGACTTTATTCCATAGTTTCCTCAATTGATACATGATGTAGCAGAATGATAGGTAATCAACCATGCAGTATCCATAAGGGTAGCTTTGGAAGGATGGTAGATGTTGATATCCTTTTCTTCATCATGTCTTGACCAAGAAATTTCTGTATATGAAAGTTTTTAACACTAAGTAGCACTGAGGAAATAAGATGTAGTTTCTGATATCAAAATTTCACAATTTAGACTTACATAGTCTTCTCTCCTTTCTTTACATACTTCATAGGACCTGATGAAAAAGAAAAAAAGATAAACGAATTAGTGTAATATAGTGTGTAATTGATGTAGATACAAATTTTTAGGATTATAGAATTACACACAATCAGAGCAAAGTCGAGTATAATACATAGAAGAAGAAAGTCAACCAGAGCAAAGAGATGTCTTCTGACGTACAGAGAGATTATCTCATGCAGAGACAGAGGGAGTGGCCCTCCTTCCTCAGCAGCCACTAACTCAAAAATTTGTGACAGAAATATTTGAAGTGTATTCCCTTAGCATTTAAAAGCATGTCTTACATTATTGCCTTCTGTATTTATCATGCTATGCAACAGTAAAAAAAGGAAACACGCTCCTTCTAGCAGATTTTGAGTCCTGTGACCTTCACCTCTTCATTCATCTCTCATCCTTACCCAAACACTGGTAAAACTCATTTGTTTTTTGTCTTTTTCAACATGACTTATTAGATTCCAGATGTAAGTTAAACCTTTCAGTATTTATTTGTGTGTGTATAGCTTTCTCTATTTACAATGACTCTCTAATTCTGTTGTTGGAAGTTATAGAATTTATTTGCTAAGGTTAGGACCAGCATTATTTTACTAACACACACATGTACACACATGTAGTAAAAGGAGCAGCGGGCTGCATTCCCGCCAGGATCCCAGTTCCCACACGGCTAGCTTTACACCTGAAATAATTACATGAAAACTGTATTCTTTTAAACACTGCCTGGTCCATTACCTCCACACTCTTATTGGCTACTCTCACATATTGATTCAACCCATTTCTAATAATCTGTATCTCACCACGAGGTCGTGGCTTACCAGGAAATATTTCGCATGTCTGACCTGGCAGCTTCATGGTGGGCAGCTCTCTGACTCTGCTTCTTTCTCCCACAATTCAGTTCTGTCTTCCCCGCCTACCTATGTTCTGACCTATCAGGCCAGGCAGTTTTCTTTATTAATTAACCAACGAAAGCAATCGATAGGTAGAGAACTCTTCTATATCACACACACATTTATATTTCCTTTTGTTTTTCTTTGTTGTCTCTGTTCATTTTTCTTTGTTTATAGGCAACATTTATAGTGATATTATCAACCATGTCTTCTCCAAATGCTAGGGAGACTTTGATTGTCTCTGCTAGCTTCCTCTTCTGTCTCCTAGATCCAGGTTGCTTATCTGTGTGTCTTTGCTTTTTTCTAATTAAAAATTTGTATATATATATATATATACATATATATATAGTTTATACACACACACATATATATATATATATATATAGTTTTTGAAAGTATATATGTGAGAGAGAGAGAGAAAGAGAGAGAGAGAGAGAGAGAGAGAGAGAGAGAGAGAGAGTATGTGTGTGTGTGTTCTTGTGCCTGGAGATCCCAGAAGAGGGCCTCAGATCCCCAGGAGCTGAATTTATAAATTGTAGTGAGCTATTTGACATGGATTCTGGTTAAGTGAACTGAGACTTCTTTAAGACATTGAGCTGCCTCTCTAGCCCTGTTTTTCTTGGGCATAAACTATTAGTCTGCCTTTGGCCAGATAAAATGTTTCACATTTTAAGGATTATTGAATCCACTCAGTACAGCTAGAATTGTCTGGTAAACTGAGACTGCTCATTCATTTCCAACTACCCAGACTGAGTAATCACACAGAAATTATATTAATTATAACACTGCTTGGCCTATTAGCTCAGACTTCTTATTAACCAAATTTTACATCTTAAATTAACCCATTACTATTACTCTATGTATTATTATAAGGTTGTGGCTGACTAGTAAGATTCTGGCATCTGTCTCCTTCAACAGCTACATGGTGCCTCTTTGACTCTATTTATTCTCTCTATATCTCTTCCAGCCTGCCTATATTCTTCCCTGACATAGGCCCAAGTAACTTCTTTATAAATCAATGGCAATAAAACATATTCACAGTATATAGAGGGGAATCCCACATCATAGATAATGATTTTGGGAATTTGTGCATTGTTTTCTCCAAGCTGCTTCCTGCTGTTTTGTGAGTGAAGTATTTTTAGGGTTCTTGGAGACTTTTTGTGGGTCTTATTCCATCAAACCATATTAGCCTGGAAGAAATCCACAGGTTCCAATCCTCTGTAGAAACAAAAGCAGAACTTATTTTCCAAAGTAACGTATCCTCAGACTCAAATTTGAAGTCAAGATACCTTTAAAATATATATTTTGTTTAAACTTAACAGCTTGTACATTGAAATGTTTCTCTGTACTTAGCTCATTCACAATTTGCTGTTTTTCTCCTTCACTTTGCACCAATAAGCCTTCATTGAATATCTATGACAAGAGTCTAAAGAATAATATTAATAATGTCCTCTTACATCTCCAGGGTGTTTTTGAAGATTAATACCTTCCTTATATGAGTTCTAAATTAAAAGTTTAAAGCACATATGTAAGTTAATGAGATTGGTGATCAGATTCCCACTTTACCTAATTCACTTAGGTTTTTTTTTCTTTTAAACCTAGAAGATCAGTCTGGTTTTCCACGCAAGAAAAATCCCACAGTACAAAATTGACTCAGTCTTCACTTTTTAATAAGTACTGAGCAATTTGAATTATTCTAAATAGATATTGTTTTATATTATTAAAAGAAACTCCTTCATGATCTTTGACTTCAGATTGAGAATAAAAGAAACTAAACTTTTACAGTATAACTTTGAGCCTGCCTTTCTCTATTTTCATGAGAACATTACTTAGGTTTGATCTGTTTCACTGCCATAATCCACCACGACTGCTATAGCCACCACAGTGGTATGATTTTTTACAATAGACATTAGCTTCTTTAACTGATCTGGAAAGGATTTTTCTCTATGATGGCACGAAACAACTGAACTGGATTGGGCATAGGGGCCTGAAAGTGGCCCCTCAAGTCATTTGTTGATGTCAAAAGATTACCTTCAATGTCTCTTATTAATATATATTCATTAGTCCAACACCTGCTTTTACATACCTTCTGCATAATCCAGAAAGGAGGAGTGTTCTGTATGGATTTGTAAAATAAGCATTGTTTCTTGGAACATTCTGTTCACAATCCCATTTAAGGTGACATTTCTTTTGCCACAATAATACTACTTGATATTTTGATTTTTCCTCACATCTCAGGAAATCACATCTATCCAAGCATCTTCATGGTTAAGAGATTCAATATTAACTATATTTTAAATCTATTTCTCCAAAGATGCTGACCTTGCCTTTAATGGTATAATTATTCATTTGCATAAAGAATTACCATTTTAAAAAGCCAAACATTCAATTATTTGTCTAGCTTCTGAATTTGGTATCATTCAATTTACTTCTGAAGTCTATTTAAGAATTCTGTAAAGCCTTACTTTGGGCCCTGTAAAGCTTTAATAAATGACTCAATTTTCTTTCCTATTTCTGCAATTCTATCCCAAGCATTCAAAGCTGGTACATGGTACAAATCCAAGTGTGGTCATCATATACAACCTGCCTTTCTATAGTAGCATCTTCTCTTTTTCCAAAAATTTGATCTTGAAAGATTTTTCTATCTCTGGCTTTATTGCGTTGTTCAATAATCTTAGCTTCTCTTAACTAGATACTCTATTATATTTGTGGACCAGGCTCTAAAACAACTTTAACTAATTCTCTTCCATCATTAGGAATGCTATTACAAGCTGATCATGACTTTAACATTTGCTTCACAAAAGGTGAATGCATGCCACATGAGACTATTGCTTCCTTGAATCTCCTTAAATCTAACATTGGCACAGAAGTACAATTATCTGTAACAAAGTCTCTGCCATTTGGCAATTTCTGTAAAGTTACCTAATATATTAAGCTTGGTTGTCTGAAAACCTTGGGTTTTTTTTTGTCTCTATGCTTATAATGCAATGCTGAAACTGACTCTCCATTTAATTCTTCTTTCTGGATTTTAATATCTCTGTGATCTTTCTTATCAGATGTTTCTAAAGCCCGTATTTTAGCAGTCAGATTAACCAACTATTTTAGTGATTAGACAAAAAGGTAATGCTGACAATATCTACAAGTGACATTACATAAATACCATCTATATTAGATATCCCCTCATTTAATCATTCCATTTATAAACTTTCTAGCATATTATCATACAAAGATCCAAATCCCTCCACTGTAATGTTTTTTCCCCATTTTTTGAATGCAGAAAATTCTCCTTCTTGTAAATAATTTCTCCCTTTAAGAATTCTCTATTGTTTTTACTATCAATGTTGATAAAGATGTAAGTCTTATTGCTGCTGCATAGAATAACAAAAGCCTGACTGGATTTTGAGGCATCTACCAAGCTTGGCAGCAGCCCAACAAGGGAATTCAGGGAAAGTCCACAACCCATAGTGGAGGTTGAGAGGGAGAGAGAGGGACAGAGAAAGCCAACCCTCTGAAAGAAAATGTATAGAGAATTGTTTGGAAAAAACACATGTGTTGGGGGACTGCCTGAAGGGTACAACAGAAAAACCCCAAACTCACTCAGAAGCTTTCAGGAAAAGGAAAAGAATGCCTAGCCAAGTGGGGGTGAAACCTCATGTGTAGCTCCAGTTAGAGTCCCACATGAAGCTCCAGTCTGTGCCAGTTACTTTTTTGTGAATTTGTATCCCAAACATTGAGCACCAATTGCAACACAAATAATAAAAACCCAGAGAAAGATATTGGGGTTCAACCTGAATATCAGAAAAACAAAGCAGTCAGTCACTGGTTCTTACCTCTACCTTAGACCAAAATAGTGATCCTGAATCAACAAATCCTCAGAATGAGACTGAACTGAGACCTGTTTCCTTCAGTTTCATATTCTTCTCTTTTCTGGAATTAAAGATGTGTACCACCACCCTCTTGTTTCTTTTTTTTTTTTTTTTTTTTTTGCATGGACAGATGAACCTTTATTTAAAAAAATAGCACTTCAAATAAATTAAAAGGGACAACCGTCAAGTGTTCAATTGAAGAAATATCTGAAAACTTAGAGAGTCTCCAGCTGCAGTCTTCTCCCCTCACTTTGTCGATGGCAAAGCCCCGGCATCTCAGAGCCCCCACTCCATCTCTCCCGAGGAGTTGAGGGAAGCCCTCCCCAGTGGGAGACCAGATGGAGGGAGCCGCTTCTGACTGGAATGAACATTGCCACGTACTTGCTAATACGGGTTTCACTTTATGACCAAATGTAATCTTTCAAAAATAAAAAAGGGGCGAGGGAAGCTGCATGTTTTTTAAAAATTGAAATTATTTAGGGATAGAACACTAACTCTAGTGCCTTTAATGGGCAATAGCAACTTTTTTCCTCCAAAGTCAAACACCATCCCCAGCTGAGCCTCTGTGCTACAAGCTTTTCAGGAGATGTCACCTAAACTTTATTAAAAGAAAAGAGCAAGTTTAAATATAGACTCTGGACTAGCCCAGTCTGTGTCTTCAAGTCCACATTCTTCATCTGAAGCATTGTGTCAGGGAACCCCCTGAGTCTGCATGTTTTCAAGTTCACAGTACATGGAACCAGCAACCAATGAACGTTAACCTTAGCAGAACACCCTCTTGTTTCTATGGCTAACTAATGTGGCTACTGGGATTAAAGGTGTGTGTCATTACTGCCTGCTCTGCATTGTGTTGTGATCATTGTGGCTGTTTTACTCTCTGGTATTCAGGCAACCTTTGTTTGTTAAAATACAAATGTAAAATCACTATAAATAATATGAGAGAGAAGAGAATGCAGGCTGAGAAGTCCAGCAGTATTCTGTGCTGCCCCAAGGTCTACTGGTTCTTGACTAGAAAGAGATCATCTTTAAGAGCTTTGCCTCTCAGAGACCCATTGCACAAGCCTTCATATGCTGATCAGAAACTATGCCACATGTTTCTCAGCAGTTCACCTCAATTATTGATGGATAGACTCACTTGTTCTGATTTCCGGGCCTCAGCAAAATTTTGCTTTTACTTCCAAAATTTATTTTTAAAAACTATGTGTAATTGAATACATTATAAAACCAAAAATTAAGAATTGAAAATTGAAAATAAATATAGTAGCAATGATACTTTTAAATTCTACAGTTTCTGTTTAAATTTTCTTATCTGTAAAACACACTCAAAAATATATTAAAACATTGCTATGATTTAAACACCTATTTTATATTTTATAGAAATGCCACAAATTTTAATATAATGTACTATATCTGTAGGAATTATTTGCCTGGTTTCTCCAAGTTGATGCTTTGAGTTGGAATAATGTTCTTGCTCTAGCTAGAAAAGGGAGGGTTACTGATCAATCTCATTGGTGTGATTAGGAGAAAAAAATGAATGTTGAGTTCTAGATGTTATTAAATAATACAAAAAATTAAACCTCAAAGTAAAAAATAAATGTTTATAGATTAGATATTAGTTGAAAGCAGAGACAGCTGTTCAGAATAAATTGTGTGGATACTATCAAAAGAAGGACGTGTGAGTTATCTAATGATGACCTATATTATTTTTTGTGGGATCATATTTTTTTCAGTCACAGATACTGATAAAGCTATTTTTGGTGAGAATATTATGGAGATAAGGGTGGTCCCAGCGGCCTGAGAAAACTAGAAGTCATGGTACTTTGAAGGTACAATTGAATAGTTTGGTTTTGGAAATGAAGTGACTAAAAAATGTATTATCCTGTGTCAAGCTGGAGGAAGTTTGTCTACAATAAAAAATTGTATCAGCAGCTCAAAGATTTGAACAAATTGGGAAAGATGTAGATCAGATGAGTTTATCTACATCTTTGAACCTTAAGCTGGAGTAAGGCACAATTATTTCCTTTAAACAAAAATATTATTTGCCTGTAGCACACCAAATCGTTTAGGGTATCACACTAACTTCTTAAGAACCAGAAACTCCCTTCTGGTTCTGTGTTCTTTGCTTTTCAAATAACTACTTCATTATCCATTCAGTTCAGCACTCTTCAGTGATGTGTGGTATGGTGATGAAGCAGATGCTTATTTTCTAATCTTTGCATAATTTCCAGACCGCATTGTTAGACCCAAATCCTTGAAGTCCCCACATAAGCCAACAAGGAAACTGAGTCCCACATGTAAAAGCAAAGCACTTTTATTTTAATCTAGTTTGCAAACTTGGTCTCTTTGTATGTCCAATATATTGGAAAAACTGGAGAGTCCCAAGTTCAGTTAGAATTGGGTTTTTATAGTCATAAAGGTGGCGATGAGTGGTCCCTAAGGTTCAGAACCTCTGATTGGCTGACATTTATCTAGGGGTATCCTGGTGAGCATGCATTGGCAACTGATCCTATCTACTGTGGTTGAAATGTTATGCATTTTCTTTGAATGATCTGTTCTTGGGTGGTGGTCAGGTCCTGCAACCAGGTATTGCCTCAGGGTAAACTAATGAGACTCAAGCCTCTTATTAAATTTATTGAGGGCCAAGTTCTACTCTGGCAGGTGATAATGGTTGGAAATAAAAACTTCCTTTGGGTTACCTGTTCATACTTAGCTTATCATGGCTAGCCCCCACATTATCACAGAACCACAGTTCAAATGCAGAACACAAATAAAAATAAATAAAAAATAATATAAATAAATAAATAAATAAATAAATAAATAAATAAATAAATAAATAAAAACACTTCCAATATCCCTGGGGAAGAACACTGTTAACAAAATCATGGCAGATTACATTGTTTTTTAATGATATTTATGCAAGACCACTTGATTCTTCAAAGATTTGGAAATTATTTATTATTATGTTAAGTACTAAATGCAAATGCCACAAAAGAATGTTCCCCACCATAATTTTCCCATGTAAAAAGGGTGATTCTGCACAGTTCCTAACACTGTAGCGCATGGCCTGGGCTGCAGGATCTATTATAAAGGCTAAGACTTGCCTACAGAGAGGACACAAGGCTATGAATGCAGCACTAGTGTTCTTTCCATTTTCATGAGGGACATTTTATTCCTTTCTTTACAGGGCTTCTGTTGGAGGAGGCTGCTTGTTTTGTTCCTGGCTGCTTAGCCTCAAAATAGCCACACCAACACTGTATATTTAAATCACTGTTTGGCCCGTTAGCTCTAGTTTCTTATTTGCTAACTCTTACACCTTAATTAAACCCATCTCTATTAATGTGGGGATCACCACTAGGTTATGGCCTAACAGCAAAGTTTTTACATGTCTGTCTCCATTAGCAGCTCCATGGCCCTTCTCTCTCCCAGCATTCAGTTTAGTTTTCTCCCCACCTAACTCTGTTCTACCCTATCAGGCCAAGCCAGTTCCTTTATTAACCAATGATATTCACAACATGCAAAGGAGAATCCTACATCAGACTTCCTCATCCCTTTTGCTTTAGGGACAGTGGCATTTGCCTATGGGCTATAAATGCCATTTTGGGGGAGTGACTGGCACTCAAAGGATCAGCAAATGGGGTTATCAGGTAATCTATTGGACATGAACAAGTCCAATGAGGAAGTGCAGATTCTTGTTTCATTCTCTGATGCAGGCTGCATCTCAGGAAGCTATGTAAAGTGTCTGCCCTTCAAGTTTTTCCACTTCTATAGTTTTTTTGAGACTTCTGTTGCTTTTTTTCCAGATTCTTCTGTTTATTTATTTATTTATTTATTTATTTGATATAGTTGGGTCTTCTTTCTATGGGTTGCTTTCATTGGTTAATTAAGAAAGAAACTGCTTAGCCTGATAGGTCAGAACATAGGTGGGTGGAGTAGACAGAACAGAATGCTTGGAGAAAGAAAGCAGAGTCAGGCTGATGCCATGGAGCCAGCCGCCAGGTCAGACATGCTGAATTTCTCCCAGTAAGCCACCACCTCGTGGTGCTACACAGATTATTGGAAATGGGTTAATCAAGATGTGAGAATTAGCCAATAAGAGGTTAGAACTAATGGGTCAGGCAGTGTTTAAATAAATACAGCTTCTGTCCAATTATTTTGGGTACAGCTAGCCAGTAGCTGGGTGGCGGGAAACAGCCCGCTCACTCCTTTTACTACAGATTTGCTGCCCAACGTGGTAACTAACTCCACATACAACCTAAGAGATCTTAGAAAGGACTTCTAGACAAAAATATAGAGTTTAACACAGCTTTTTGCTCTTTGCTCAGGCGTGCTGTAGAGAGATTTCCTGATTCAGCAAAAGCAACAGAAAAAAAAGCTGCACCATTTTAAAACACGGCTTCTTTGGCTCTGCTGCCAGTGCAAACTCCGCCTATTTGTAGGCCTGGGTGTTTGTGTGTCTGCTCAGGATCAGGAGGAAAGTAGCTGAGACCATACCCAGACTCAGCTCTTCCTGCACCTTGGCATATGGCAAGATCAGGCTTAGGCAAGCGGGATAGCATGGCAGATTTCTGCCGCCATATATAGAGATGTTTCCAGGCTGCACAGTGCTCTGCCTGGCAGATTTGGATGTAACTCAGATAAAAAACTCATTCTCAGAGTTAAATTCTGAGTGTGGCTCCTACCTGGAGGTGAAAAAAAAAAGCCATGCAATTTTAAAATGCTGACTTTCTGTGCTATGCTCCTAGCATGATCTCTGTCTCTTGTGGGAGAGAGAGAATATGGATGAGGTTTTGTGAGTAAAATGCTACAGCTTGCTTGATGACAATGTGAACTGTTGTGTTCCTGGAACTACATGCTGCTCAGAGGCACAAGTGGCCCAGAGGCATAAGCAGCTCCGCCATGGTAGCTGTGTCGAGCATATGGCTCAGAGGCAGGAGCAAAGCTGCTCCGCCATGCTGAACTGTGCTGATCTCAGACAGGAACTGTCATAATTATCATAATAACAGTACAGTTAATGTTTAGACTGGCCAGGAAACAGGCGGTAGTGTATTACCCCTACATGGTGAAAGCTAAAGTTTTTAAGAAGTGCTTAGCAATTTAAGAAGTGTTCCTGGATAGTAAAGAAGTACAGACTCACAATAGGACAGATTCAGACATAAAAGACCTCTAAATGGGTCACAGTGTTGGATGAGTGTACGTAGGCTTGGAAGAGAGAAGAAATGGAATATAGAGCATAAAGATAATGCCTTAAAAATAGGATAAAGTTTTTAAGAAGACAGAGTACAGATAGTTATGGATTAAAAGAAATAAAGGAAAATAAGCCATGTAAAAATGGAAAATTCACAGAGAGTCTGAATAATGTACATTGTGTTTTCTTTAAAATTTTTGACTGTGAAGGAGCTAAGTACAGAGAAACATTTCATTGTATGGACTGCTAGGCTAAACCACCATGTATATTTTTATAAGGGTATTATGACTTTAGAATTTTTATCTAAGGATATGATACTTTGGAAAAGAGGTCCTTCTTTTGTTTTCACAGAGGATGAGGTCCTGTAAATTGCTTCTATCTCAATATGGTATGATATACCTCACCCTCCTGAAAGGTCACTGTAAACACCCTCAAAAAATTACTTTGCTCAACTGCTGACTGAGAGGAACCTAGCACACAGGTTATACCATAAAAGACCTGATTAACAGCTCCCTCATACAGCAGAAAGAAGTTTGGAGAGAAACTTCTTTCCCATATTCCCAAATACTGTTTATAAATGTTCTTTTACATTTAAAGGGGGATATGATATAGATATGAATAATTTGCATTGCGATGGATTTTAAAGTCAATTTTATTATATGTATATGTATCTTGATTAAGGTATTGTGATTGTGTAGTTCATTTAAAAATGTAATGTATAATTAGGAAACATAGGTTGTTAATGGATAGTTATTAATAATAGTCAAGCTTGTAGTCATGTTAGTTAGATTTTCTAGATATATAGAGATATATTTCAGTTAGATAGGCATCCTTCATATCTTTCCAAGACTACAGAATATGGAATTTTTAATGTTTTAATAACTTAGGTTTTTCATTACAATGAGACACGTCTGCTCCTGGCATCTTCTAAAGGATGCCACTACTTCAAATGCAGCTACTTCTAAAGGATGATGGGCATTGAAGATGCTTCTTATGGAGTTTGATAGCCATTTGGGCAAGAAACTGCTCTTGCCTGGATTGATGCATAGACTGGACACAAAGAACCCGAAGAGAGAGGACTGCTAAACTTGCCTAAAAGTGAGATGATCTTTTGGGGTTCCTGATTCATGAAAGAGTCTTCGAGACATTCTGCAGGACACAACAGATAGTGATTGAACTGCCTTTGAAATTTCTTGCTTCATGGAAAAAGTTGCTGGATACTATGGGCCTGAAGGCTGAAGATGGATATCCCAATGGTACAAAAGAACTTTGGGTGACTGTCCAAGCAGCAAGATGAAAAAGACACGGCGGGCCGCATTCCTGCTGCTCGACTCCCGGCTAGCTTTCACCCGAAATAATTACACAGAAACTGTATTCATTTAAGACACTGTTTGGCCCATTATCTGTAGCCGCTTATTGGCTAACTATCACATCTTGATTAACCCATTTCTATTAATGTGTGTAGCACCATGAGGTGGTGGCTTACCAGGAAGGATCTTAACTTGTGTCCATTTTGGAGAGAAGAGCTACAGCATCTGCCTGCCTAAGCTTTCTTTCTCCCACAATTCTGTTCTGTCTACTCCACCCACCTAAGGGATGGCCTATCAAAAAGGCCAAAAGCGGTCTCTTTATTAATCAATGAAATTAACACATAGACAGAAGATCCTCCTCCAACATTTCCCCTTTTTCTGTTTAAACAAAAAAGAAAGGCTTTCACTTTAACACAGTAAAATTGCATATAACAAAACAGTTGTCAAGCAAGAATTATAATTAAAATATTTATATCTACTTTATCTTTTATCATAACTAAGGTAAACTATAACTATTTATTCTTCAACTCCATCAAAGACTCCGGAAGGATATAATACTACCTAAATAAAAAAGAAGTAAAAAACTTCTAAACTCTAGAAATGACAGAGACATCTCGCTGCCTGGACAGTCACCCAAAGTTTTTCTGTACTGTTGGGGCATCCATCTTTAGTCTACAGGCCCACAGTTTCTAGCAGACATTTCCATGAAGCAGGAAATTTCAAAGACAGTTCAGTCACTATCTGCTGTGTCCTGCAGAATGTCTCGCAGATTCTTTTATCAATCAGGAACCCCGAAAGACCATCTCACCTTTAGGTAAGTTCAGCAGTCCTCTCTCTGTGGGTTCTCTGTGTCCAGTTTATGCAACAGTCCAGGCAAGAGCAGTTTCTTGCCCAAATGGCTAACCATCTCCATAAGGAGCCTCTTCAATGCCCATCTTCCTCTTGAAGTAGATTGGTGCAGCCAGGAGCAGGAGTGTCTCATTGTCATGAAAAGCCTTAAGTTATTAAAACATTAAATGCCATGTTCTGTATGTGTCTACGTATCTAGAAACTCTAACTAACATGACTACAAGCTTGACTATTATAGATGATTATTCATTAACAACCTATATTTCCTAATTATACATTACATTTTTAAATGAACTACGCAATCACAATACCTTAATCAAGATCAGAAATACATATACATATCACAAGATTGACCTTAAAATCCATACCAATGCAAATTATTCATATCTATGTCATATCCCCCTTTAAATGTAAAAGAACATTTATAAACAGTATTTGGGAATATGGGCACAGTTATTTCTCTCCAAACTTCTTCCTGCTCTATAGGGGCATTGTTAGTCAGTTCTTTTTCATGATATAGCCTGTGTGCCAGGTTCCTCTCAGTCAGCAGTTTAGTGGACTAAATTTTTGAGGGTGTTCACAGTAACCTTTCAGGAGGGTGTGGTCTATCATACCACATTGGAATAGAAGCAATCTACAGGGTCTCATCCTCTGTGAAAACAAAAGAAGAACCTCCTTTCCAAAGTATCATATCCTTAGATCCAAATTCTGAAGTCATAATACCCTTATATCCATTCTAGTTTAGCTTGGCAACCCATATAATGAAATGTTTCTCTGTACTTAGCTCCTTTACAGTCAAAAGATTCAAAGAAAACACAATAATACAAAGAATCCAGACTCTTTGTGAATTTTCCATTTTTAAGTGGCTTATTTTCCTTTATTTATTTTAATCTATAACTATTTATACTCTGTCTCTTTAAAGACTTTACCCTTTTTTAAGGCATTAACTTTATTCTCTATATTCTTTTTCTTCTGTCTCCCAAGTCTACGTTCATTCATCCGTCACTGTGACTCATTTAGAGGTCTTTTATGTCTGAATCTGTCCTATTGTGAATCTGTAATTTTTTATTATCTAGAAGCATTTTTGTTTTGCAGTTTTAAATTACTAAGCACTTAAGAATCTAAGCTTTAGCATTCCTAGGTCATAAACAGGTACGGATTTCTTGCCCTGCCCAGCCCAACATGGCATAGCCGCTCGTGCCTCTGAGCCTTGCACATTGCACTGCTAGCATGGCAGAGGTGCTTGTTTCTCTGAGCTGCAGCATGCAACAACCCCCTTTTAGGCATCAAACAAATTGCAACACTTTACTCCAAATGTTCCACAAAAGCTCTGTCTCCCGCAGGAGCCAGACAGAGATTGTGATGGTGGCACAGCCCAGAAACTGGTATTTCAAAACCGCCACTTTCTAGTAGACCTGATCCCACTGCTTACTCAGGCAGGAAGAGCCAAGCCATGGGCATGGTCACAGCTACTTTGTTCCCAACCCTAAGTGGGCACACAAACGTCGGGCCCAGAAATGCTCCATAGCCAGAAATTGCACCAGCAGCAGGGCCCAGGAAGATGCATTTTAAAATGACACAGCTTTTTTTCTTCTGCTGCTGTTGCTGAAACAGGAAATCTCTCTACAACCTGTCCTAGCAAACAGCAAAAAGCTGTGCTAAACTCTCTTTAAGCTCTCTCAGGTTTTTAAGTAGATTTAGTTACCACATTGGGTGCCACTCTGTAGTGTTGAGGTGCGGACTCCTTGTTCCTTCCCGCCCAGCTAGCGTACACCAGAAATAATTACACAGAAACTGTATTCATTCAAACACTGCCTGGCCCCTTAGTTTCAGCCTCTTATTGGCTAATTCTCACATCTTGCTTTAACCCGTATTTAGTAATCTGTATAACACCACAAGGTGGTGGCTTACAGGGAAAGATCTTAACCTATATCTGTCTCGGAGAGGAGAGTCATGGTGACTGCTTGCCTCTGCTTTCTTTCTCCCACAATTCTGTTCTGTCTACTCCACCCACCTGAGGGCTGGCCTATCAAAAAGGCCAAGGCAGTCTCTTTATTAACCAATGAAAGTAACACATGAACAGAAGATCCTCCTCCATCAGCAAGATGTCTCTGTCATTTCTAGAGTTTGGAAGTAGCTTATTTCTTGTTTGCTTAGGTAATATTATATCCTTCTGGAGTCTTTGATGGAGTTGAAGAATAGATAGATATTTATTGTTTTCCTTAGTTATGATAAAACATGAAGTAGATATAAATATTGTAAGTGTAATTCTTGCTTGTTAACTGTTTTGTTATATGTAATTTTACTATATTAAAGTGAAAGCCTTTCTTTTTTATTTAAGCAGAAAAAGGGGAAATGATGTAAGTGGGTCTTCTTTCTATGTGTTGCTTTCAATGGTTAGTTAATAAAGAAACTGCTTGGCCTGATAGGTCAGAACATAGGTGGGTGGAGTAGACAGAACAGAATGCTTGGAGAAAGAAAGCAAAGGCGGACAGATGCCTTGGAGCCAGCCACCAGGTCAGACATGCTGAATCTTTCCCAGTAAGTCACCACCTCATTGTGCTACACAGATTATTAGAAATGGGTTAATCAAGATATGAGAATTAGCCAATATGAGGCTAGAACTATTGGGCCAGGCAGTGTTTAAATGAATACAGTTTCTGTCCGATTATTTTGGGTAAAGCTAGCTGGTAGCCAGGTGTCAGAATATGGCCTACCCACTCCTTTTACTACATTTATTTATTTATTTATTTATTTATTTATTTATTTATTTATTTATTTATTCCAGTGACATAAGAGGAATCACTTTGCACTGCCATGAGACTTTGCCAGTAACCATTAGGTTTTATGGATATATTAGTCCTCACTTGGTCATTTGGTTCCTCAAAGGTTGGCTTTCTAGGTTATTATTTAGACATGTCTAACCTATTGACACTGGCACAACACAGTAAATTACAAAGTTCAAATTTGAGAGCCACACAGCAAAGTTAAAGAAAAACAAAAACAAATCTCCTGACCATCTCAAAACTTGTCCTATAATGTTTTAAGGCAGTGTGGTTTTATGTTGGACTATGTTCCTAGCTCTCCTGGGGAGCATGTGGTCAGTGGAGAAAGACATGATGGTTAATAAGTGTTTCTCAAATCAATAGCTGCAAAGTAGTTTTCAGCACTGGTTTTGCTCATAATTTCTGTAAGTATTTGGAGAATAAATGTTCAGGCTGTGTTTTGTTGGATTTTGTTTACTTTGTTTTTCAAGATTTAGAAACATTATTTAATGTGCATGACTATTTGCCTATATACATGTATGCACATCACATGTGCAATTGATCCCTGTGGAAGTAAGGAGAGGACATTAGAGGCCCTGGCGCTAGGGTTATGGATGGTTGTGAACTGCCGTGTGACTGCTGGGAACTGAACCCAAGTTCTCTTGAAAAGCAGCAGGTACTATTAATCACTGAGCCATCTTTCCAGGCCTCTTTTGATTTTTCTTCTTTTTATATCACCCCCATGTATGTTTTAAATATTGGGTATATATCTAAAATCTTCTATGTGGAGATCATAGGACAAGCTCAATTGTCAGCCTTCTTTTATGTTTCTGAGACAAAAATCTGTCGTTTGCCTTTGTATGTGCTAGATGAGGCAGCCCACACATTTCTGGACATTACTGTCTCTACTTCTCATCTGAATATAGGAGCTGGGAATACATAAATACAGTTATGTGTTCACTTTGATGTGGGCTCAAGGGTTCTGACCTGAGGTCCTTCAACTTTTGCAATATGTGTTTCCTTGCTGACACAGCTCCTTTATGCTCAAACCATGTTTTCCTGTTGGGAAATGGTATCAAACTGAAGAAAATACCCAGCCCTGCCTGTTGCTCATATTCAGTGTTTATCAATGGTGTTCCAGAGGATTCATTATCTTTGTTCTCTTGCCTCATGGTTTACTGACCCTGAAGACTGAAGACAACTGTATCTCTGCTTTCTCTTCTTGTTTCAGAGTGAGCTGGTGTGGACAATCCTTCTGTATATGTGTTGCTTTTGTTGGTTAATAAGTAAAGAAACTGTCTGGGCCTGTGATAGGGTAGAATAGAACTAGGCAGGGAAATCTAAACTAAATGCTGGGAGAAAGAAGGCAGAGTCATGAGATGCCATGTAGTAACTGCCAGGGACAGACGAGTCAAAACTTTGATGGCAAGCCACAGCCACATAGTGATACACATATTAATAGAAAGGGGTTAAGTTAAAATGTAAGAGCTAACTGATAAGAAGCTAGAGCTAATAGACCAAGCAGGATTTTATTAATGAAGTTTATGTGTGATTATTTAGAGTCTGGGCAGCCGGGAATAGACAAATGGGCTCCCACATCAGTTAACAGCTTGAATTTATTTTATATGCCCTTGGTGGTGAACCAATCTAGGAAGTCAGTAGAAGTCACAGGCTACTTATATTCTAAAATCATATTCAACTTAATTATACATTTTTGACACCTAAAAACTTTTATCATTTTTAACCTCAGGCTAAAATCTCATAATGTACTAAAAATAATGACATGTTGCTAAAACAATACAAAAAAAACTGTTGTTAGCTGCAATTAGATGCCACTGACACTAATGTTATAGCTTATTTGTGGCAAGTATGGCATCTTTTTGCTCTTTATCTATGATAAAGAGTGCAGAAGTAATTTCTCTGCAATAGAAACATTATCATTCCCATTCAACCACAATTAAAGTACATCACTAACTTCAGAGGTCAAAAGACTTGGTTTAAAATCAGAATAATCTCATTAGTGTGAGGCATAAGTCATGAATTTCAGCAAACAACTAGGAAAGCCTTATAACTGTACTTTTACATGTCAGAAGCAAAGACCTGTATTTTGGTTATAGCCATCTTTAAGTTAAGTAAGCTATTCAGAAGGTTCTGTAGGGTAAGTTCCAGGCCTAGGAAGTCAACTTAGTATCTTATCTCACTGTGAGACCTGCAGGCTTAAGAAGCAATTAGCTTTTCCTTTGTTAGTTATTATCTCTTTCTCTCAGCTAGAGACATCTCCAGACCTGACATTTCAGCATCCTACCTGCTCCCTTTGCCTGTTTGCTATATAACAGTTCCTGAGGAAAAGTAAAGTTGGCAGCTTAATCAGAAAGCAGACTTGCTGTCATTTCTCATGTCTCTTGTCCCACCATTCCTCTCTTCCTTGTTACCAGGGACCCCTGTTCATGTCCTGCTGGCAGGGACACTTACAATCACTTACAAGAGTTTATTCAGAGAGTGTCTCTTGGTGTGATTTCCATTTGTCTGAAAATTTCTGTCTTTAATCTTTCATGTATTGAAATTATTCCATTTTCTAGTCTCAACTGAGGATTTAGTTCCTATATTGAACTTTCTCTAATTATTTCCAGGCAACCGATCCTTGAGTATTTAGATATTTTTGAACCTATAGTCAACTACTGTACAGAGAATGATTTAAAAGTTAGCAATCACTTCTGATGACACCAGGGATATAAAGCATTCGAGACACAACAGAACTGAAGCACATATAAACTCATAGACACTGCGGCAGCAGGCACAGGTCAGATGAGGTGCCAGAGCTCAGAGGTGAAGTAGACACATGCCTCCATCCCTACGACAGAGGCTATCTTCAGTTGATGACTTCTTACCAAGAAAAATCAGTTTTCTCTGAAAGAGTCCTCTTCTTCCCATTTCCCCCTTCCTCCTCCTCCTCTTCCTCCTCCTCCTTCTTGTTTTTCTTCTTCGTTTTTTCTTCTTTTTTGAGCCTTCTCTGTGTAGCTTTAAAGCCTGTCCTGGAACTTGCTCTGTAGGCCAGGATGGCCTCAAACTCACTGAAATTCACCTGCCTCTGCTTCCTGAGTGCTAGGATTAAAGGTGTGTGCCACCTTTACCTGAGACTGATGGAGTCTTACTATGTATACAAACAATGGGGGAGCCTTATTCCCATTAGTAAATGACCAACACAAACAAATTCTGGTATTTTTGGAGGCTTTTTTTGTCTCATAATGTTTGTCTAGGCATTTTTTTTAAAAAGAAAATCCTTGCAGCTCATTTGCTTATTTCTTATGATTTATTAATCTGTCTTTAATGGGTTTTCTGTGTGTACAAAAAAGATGTGCCTTAGAATTTGTATGTTCTTCTTATGCCTTTGCTGACTTTTTTCTGGTATATTTTATTTTATTTATTCTTATTTTGATTTATTATAATTATTATCCTTGATGTTTTAGGTGTCTGTTTTTATTCTAATGAGAGAGAAAAAGAAGTTTTGTGGATTTGGGTGGGTGGAGAAATGCAGAAAATCTTGGAAAAGTGTGAGGGGAAACCAAAATCAATGTATTTTATGAAAAAAGCCCCTGTTTTTCACATAAAAGTCACATCTGCATTCAAATTAACTTACTGTGTACATTTGAGAAAGTTAATTGACTTTTCTGATCTCAGATCCTCACAAAATAGAAGTATTAACTACTTCTATAGTATATATAATACTAGTATATATAATACTGGACTAGTTTTGAGTGTGTGCTCAGTAAAGCAAATTGTAGTCTTTGAGTAAAATTTTAGGGAAAAATCTCTTTTAAGTATATTACACCCATGGGAATGTATTTGATCAAAATCAGATGCACCAGGGAAAACATCATGCCCTATGAACAAAGACTTAACTCAAGCCTACACAAGAAACCATCTCATCTTACCCAACATCATTTCTTTTTGAACCCATGAATGCAAACTCCAAATAGTAACCCAGAGTCTTTAGAATATCACTCAGAGTCCAGGCTTTTCTTTCAGGCTTTGCTTTTAATAAAATCTGATGTTTCTCTTGGTCTCTCTCTCTCTGTCTCTCTGTCTATCTCTCTGTCTCTGTCTCTCCTTCTCTCTCTCTGTCTCTCTCTTCTCTATGTCCATTTCTGAAGCTGTTTTAATAAGACACTAAAAATGCAGGAAAACTCAGTCCAGATACTATGTGACAGACTGTTTTTGGAGAAACACAACCCATTACTGACCAAAGTAATAGTCACACCAAAGACTTTGTGAACCAATAAATTATTACTGGGGTTAGTTAGAGAAGTAGGGATGACTCAAATGCAATTGCAAATTTGAACACCTTGAAGGCAACTCAATAGGTCTGAAAAATTTCCTCTGGACAGTTTGGGTAGTCAGATCTTCTCTTCAAGCAATTGTTTACAACTTTCATAAGCGCAAAGACCTGAATCTTGCAAGGTTCAGTTTCCTATATGTGTGAAGTTTGCCTGCCTCCTGACCCTCATGCTATACTCCTGGAGAAAGTGCTTCAGTTTGGAAAAAAGTATCACATGACACCAGGGTATGACCAATGAAAAAAATGCATTGTTACCACAGAGGAGAAGAATAAATGAAGGATTTCCTGTTAATGGCAATGGGTTGCACAAGTCAGGAGGTCAATGTCACTGAGTTTTTATCCATCTTCACTGCTGCTTGTTTTGGTTCGAGGATGTACCTTGTGACCCAATTCTGGTTTACTTGAAATGTTCCTGATGTGATTTAAAGTGCCACTTATTCAGTTTAAATAGTCATTGGTTTTGGCATTCCCAATTGTCAAGATAAACTAATGAGTCTTTATTAGTTTAAATTTTAACAAATCAGCTTCATAAAATAGTCTATAGCTACTAAAATTGGCTAGGATTGAACAGAAATCACACAAATAGTGCCTTTCTGCAAGGTGAAATGTTGGCTCCAGGAGATAACCGTACCATTCCATATGTCAAAGAAAAACTTATGTAGTGCTATTTGTTAAGAAACAGAAAGGAAGAGTATTCTAGGCCCTGCGTCAGACCTTGATTCTAGAGTAGTGGAATATTGTGGGAGAAAATCCAAGTTGCCCTCAGAATGCAGCCTGGGAAAAATGAGGACTCACAGATAAGAATTAAGCTGCCGTGATTAGATAAAAAATGATTATGAGAATCAGCAAGTGAAAGGCTGTTTCTGGTTTAAACTGATTAAGAAGATTCCTAATGAAGACAATGAGGAGAGACCTGGAGTATTGTAGAGGATGGAGAATGTAAAACAGATGCAGACAGTGATCATCTATCAAGGGAGTGAGATTATTGATGAACTAACACTTTGACAATGACAGGAACAATAGTCTATAAGAGAAAGCCACTTGTGTGTGTGTGTGTGTGTGCGTGTGTGTGTGTGTGTGCGTGCGTATGTGTATAAGAAGTAAAATATATATACAGATACACATATAGCTGTAAGTATATGCTATAATTCAATTCAATTCTAGCACTATGTACCTGGAATTAAAGTCACATCCCACAGAATAAGGTCTTTGTTTCATCAATTTCCTCCTCTTTTCTGCCAGATCCAAGTGGTAGATTGAAATCTGTCTTGGAAATGTCTTTTCCTATCATTTAATTAAAATGAAAGAGTTAGTCTGAGGACAGAGAAACCCACTTATGTTCAATGGTTTGTAACAAATATTATAACAAAGGTGGAGGTTAGTTTGTGGCAAAGTGACAGAAAATGTGATAGAATAGGGAATAACCTACTTGTTCTTTTAGAGAGCATTGTCCTTCAGAAACCTGAGTCCTCAGCAAGGGTGGAGGGTAAATTGTTGGCTGTTCATGATCAGGAAGCAGCAGTCCCACTTCCCTACATGGAGGTTGGAAGTTGAGGATTAAAATTCCAATCATCTAATCAAATATTTGGTTCCCTAGCAACTAGCGGCCATCACAGAGCTCTCCAGGAGCCCAGAGTGATCTCATTAGAACAAAATACAAGGGAGACTAAACTCTGAGTCAGATAAGCAAATCACAAACCTCTTAGATTTTCTGTGTCTACAAACTGAGGCAGAAGCCAAACCTGAGATCCACCTAAAAAAGATGAATGGCAGTCTTACCAGGCCTGTACCAACAGACACTCAGATACAATAACTGGCAGAGGACATACCCTTTAAATATGTTTATAATTTTTTTTCTGAAAATGATGGATGTGGTGGAAGCATCAGACCAGAGCCCTGACAGAGACCTTAGTTTCATTTTAATAGAATGAGACAGAGCAGAGCAGGCAGGTCTCGTGAAAACTGCAACTTATGGGTGAACAGCAGCAAGCATACCTACAAGCCCTTCTGCTGGATCAGCAGGTCCCCAAAACCCTCTGCAAGCTCAGCAGATGTCCCTCCCCATATTTCTGCAGGCTAAAGACAGCTTCCCCTACTCTGCTGTAGTAAGGTCCCTAACCACTAGGACTAATCTTTCCTCCACCAATGAACTCCAAATTAGTTCCTCCTCTTTGGAATTCCCTAACTTCACTTAAAAGCATCTTGTGACCTTTTTTAGGGACCCCCCTTTTCCCACCCCAATGTTGGAATTAATAAAACACAGTTGTTATTGCATACGTGGTTATGGATCTTCTTTAGGAGCTTTTTCTAGTACTCTTAACATTTTCATTTATTGTGCAAATGAACCACATTTTCTTGTCCCTCCTCTCCTCCCATTCATTCTTCCCACCTCCCATCTACCCTCCCAACCACTCTTTCCCTGTCTCTGTTCAGAAAGTCTCTGGCCTCCCAAGGAGGTCAGCACCAAGCACCTCCCCGTGAATGGAGGCTTCCTTGTCTAGAGGAGACACTTTTATTCATGTCCAGTCTTTGAAAATGCTTAAAGAAAAGGAGTCCTCCTTTTCACTGGGTATGGGTTGAAGGGATTTTCCTGAGAGAATGAATGGAAGTTTCTTGCTCTTGGAGAAGTTCTTATTTATCCCAAGGAAGTTAAGCACGCAGACTTGCTCTGACAGCTCTCTAGAGTGTTTTCAAGTCCTGAGACAATAGGAACCATTAGCATACTAATAGGCAAAGAAAGGCTATTCCCAGGAAGTTAGAACTGCAAGGAAGAAGGATTAGTTTTCTGGGGAATGATGGTGTGTGATTATCATTGATAGAGACTAATAGGACTTTGTACACTTTGCATTTCAATAATCACCTAAGTGATCTTTTTTTTATATATATAAATATATTTGTTCCTGTTATTTTTAAAAGTTTCAGAAAATACTTGGATTGTGCTCAGATACACTTTATTTATCTTTCTGGGTTCTCTGATAGTACTGATGGGTAGGGCAGTTATAATGTCAGTTTAGAAGCAAAAGGTATCCAGATCCTTCCACAAAGCTATAGCCAACTTGTTAGCTCATTCTAAAGCTGCTAGATCACTTAAAAAATGTTTTAATGTCTCAGAATATAAAAGCTCATAAACTTTGAGTGTCTAAAAATGACTTAGAATGTAAATACAGGTTACTATGGAAAATGTTTCTGATTTCTTCCTCCCTCTATGGTATAGTTCTAATAAGTTGATAGAGCAATGACTACTTAATGTTTGGGTAACATGCTCAAAATTTTAGATTTATTCTAGTTGCCATTTAAATATGAACTAAAAGGTGTTGTTCATTGGGCCAAAGGCATCTCTCTCCATACTGAAAGACCTGGATAAATCCAGATCCCCCTAGCAGGAAAATAGAGCCAAAAATCTAGCAGGAAGAGAAGAATCAGAAATCTAGGATTAGCCAGTTTCAGGGTTCCAGGAACTAGCTGAAGATAAACGTAGATTGTAATCTTGAGAGTAATCTTGAAAAACAGGGAGATTCCCACTAGTAATTATCACCCCCTAGTAATTATCACCCCCTAGTAATTATCATTGACATTTTTAGAATAGGAATTAGCTGATTATGACCATGAGAATGATCTTGAGAGGCAGGGAGTTGCTCCCTTGTAATCATCACGGGAATTTTCAGAATTTTCTGTGACACCCTCCCTGCCCCCCCCTTTCGGATTACTGGGTTGTGTAGTTTCTTCCTATAAAAACTACTTCTCCAGGTCACTCGGGGTCGAACTCTTCCCCTGCCTGGGTTCTGAGTCTCGGCCCCAGTGCACTGGTTCTCGTCTCGTCGATTAAAACCTCGTGTGATTGCAGCAAGGATGGTCTCTCGTGAGTTACTGGGGGGGGGGGGGGTTCGGGTCATCCCAACGCTTGAGTGAGAATCTCCCCAAATCAGGGGTCTTTCAATACCATACATGGTTCTGAAAGACCCCCGAGGGATGTCTTCCTAGCGAGAGAGGCCCCGAACCCACAAACCCGACGGAGCCACACTTACGGATGCAAACTGCAAGAGGTTTATTCGAATACACAAGTACCTGGGGCGACAAGGTCTCTCGGAATACTTGCTTGCCCCTAGGTTGTGGGTGAGGGGTTCTTATAGGAGAGCAAAAGCGCGGGTAAAGAAGCAAAAAAAAGCGTGGTTATGGGGATTCATTTCATTGGTCAATTCAAATAAGGCTAAGCTGAGTGGCACTTTCTTGACCTTTCATCTAAATACCAAGGAGGGGGTTGTCCAGGGTGGTATCTCTTTTCCTTTTCAGTTCTCTGGATAGCAGGAAAATATACATGCTTCTAACCAAAATATGCAGTTTTTGCTAGAACTCAAAGGTATAAGTCTATTCCTTCTATTTACAGATACCTGTTATCTGCTCTTTTTCTAGAATATGGATTTTTCTTTAAGTACATATATTTTAATTTCTGCTCCTGAAAGACCCCCAGAGTTGGGAGACTCTCACTCAAGTTTTGGAATAACATGACCCACCCCCCAAGTACTCATGAGAGACTGTCCTTGCTGTAATCACACAAGATTTATTGACAGGAACCAGCGTGCTGTGGCCGAGATTCATATCCCACACAAGGGTAGAAGAGTTCAACCCCAAGTAGCTGGGAGAAGGTATTTAAGGGAAGAAATCACAACCCAAAGGGGGTAGGGAAAGCATCATTGGAAGATTCCGAAAATATCAGCGATAATCACAAGGGGGTAACTCCCTGTTTCTCAAGATTGTTCTTCAAGATTATAATCTAACTTTGTGGTCAGCCAGTTCCTGGAACAAAGTCATTGAACCAGCCAACCTAGATTTTTGACTCTACTCTTCCTGCTAGGTGAGGGGTGTTTGAATTTATCCTGGTCTTTCATTCCTAGTTTAAACTTATCTCAATAGGCTTCTTCTTGGCTGGCAGGTGCATCTAAGCATCAGTTGCTGACTACAACCTGCTCTGAATGTCAGCAAAGTCTGGAGTTCTTGAAAGTTGATGTGGACCAATCAAACTGATATGAATGTTCCATGTCCCTTCAACAGAGGCTGATGAGTGCCCCATTGCCTGAATTTCCTCCTTACCTTTCGCTGGCCTTTCAGCCTGCTTGGACCCTGATAAATACCATATACCAAAATTAAGTCAAGACCAGGTGAGCAGTTTATTTTTTTAATTTATTTATTTATTTATTAAAAATTTCTACCTCCTTCCCGCCTCTCTTTTCCCTCCCCCTCGCTCTCTAGTCCTAAGAGCAATCCGGGTTCCCTGCTCCGTGGGAAGTCCAAGGTCCTCCCTGCTCCATCCAGATCTATAAAGGTGAGCATCCAAACAAACCAGGCTCCCACAAAGTCAGTCTACACAGTAGAATCAAAACCCAGTGCCATTGTCCTTGGCTTCTCAGTCAGCCTTCATTGCCAGCCACATTCAGAGTGTCCAGTTTGATCACATGCTCTATCACTCCCAGTCCAGCTGGCCTTGGTGAGCTTCAATTAGATCAGTATCACCATAATGTAAAGTGTTAGTCTTGTGAAAGCTGCTAACTTATCATAGACTGTTAGGAAATACAAGTTAGTCAGTCATCTTTAAAATATTCATATAATTAATTACTGGGGGGAAGCTTTATTTAGGTTCTTGTATATGTTTTTAAAATCAAACTTGAAATGAGTGACTAGAAACAAAGTTTGTCCAATCAGATATACTGAGGAAGCACTAATACTTCAGAGATCTGCAGAATATGACATTTAAAATAGTGATGAGAAATTTATAATAGACAGAAACACTGAGATCCTAGCAGTAGCCCAAGGTCTCCAAAGATGATTATTGGATACCATGATGTCTCAACCTGGATTGTGGCAATGCTGACCACTGGTTGAGATGCCCTAGTGCAACACCCACTACTAGGAACCGGTCCAGACAGTGGACTAATAACAGGACATTGGAGAATTGATTGGACCACTTTTGCCTTGACAAAATAAGGTCAGTCTTTTCCATGTTCTTCTTCCATGTGGTGGGAATCACCTTATGAGCCTGGCTAAGATTGTTCTGAATACTTCTGCCTTCAATGCTGTGGAGACCTGTGTATAGCTAACTGTATATGGATTCTGGTCCCTGTCATTTTTTAATAGATACAAAAGCTGCTTGGACTGTACTCAGGTATAATTTATTATTCTTTCTGTGATTTCTGATAGTATTAAAGACTAGGCCAGGGGCTGGAGAGATGGCTCAGTGGTTAAGAGCATTGTTTGCTCTTCCAAAGGTCCTGAGTTCAATTCCCGGCAACCACATGGTGGCTCACAACCATCTGTAATGAGGTCTGGTGCCCTCTTCTGGCCTGCAGACAGAATATTGTATACATAATAAATAAATAAAAAAAAGACTAGGCCAGCTAAAATGTTGTCAGTTTAGCAGCAACAGTTATCTATATCCTTCCAGAAAGCTATAGCCCACTTTTTAGATCAATTTATAGTTATAAAAATCAAGCCTTGGTTTTTCTTAACCTACTAGGTCTCTTGATTAAAAATGTTTTAAGATATATAAGTGTCTTTGAGTGTCTAAAAAATGACTTAAGATGTAAATACAGGTTAAGATTTGGAAAAAGTTTCTGATTTCTTTCCCCTAATGCAGGAAGCAAAGATTTTGAGATCTGCATTTTGTTTACAGCCATCTTAGGTTCCGGACCTAGGACATTAGCTTACTGAGACCTGCAGGCACCAGACTTTTAGAAAACATTAGCATTTTCCTTTGTTAGTCAACAATCACAGACCCTCAGTATTAACTTATCAGCTAGGGATATCTCCAGGCCTGAATTCCAACAGACCTGACACACCTCCCCTCCCCCTTGCCCGTTTTCTATATAACATCTTCTGAGGAAATAATAAATGGCGGTTTGATCAGAAATACTGTCTTGTCATCCTTTTTTGTGCCTCTTGTGCCCTCCATTCCTCTCCCCTAGGTTTATCAAGGACTACCATTTCTATCCCACTGGACAAGATACTCTTCTATAATATAGTTCTGATAAGCTGATAGAGACAAGACTACTTAATGTTTGGGTCACAAGTTCAAGATTTTAGATTCATTCTGGTTGCCATTTAAATATGAACTTAAAGGAGTTTCTTATCAGACCAAAGACATTTCTGCCAATCCATACCTGGCCCTCTGGACAGCAGAAAAATATACATGCTTCTAACAAAGATCTGGTTTTTGCTAGGACTCAAAGGTATGAATCTATGCCTGTTCTTTACAGATACCTGTTGTTATGGTTTAAGTCAAAAAGTGCTGTTCCCCCAGTGACTGAAGTGAGAAGCATACCCCAAGACTACGACGGGACATGAAGGCAACTAGTTCTAGGCAGGGAGTCTCTGAGTGGCCTGTGGGCCATGAGGGGCAGTGAGTCCCAGGCAAGGACCTGCATGGTGGATAAGAGACCAAGATGGATAGGCATGCCATGCAGAATGAGGTTGGATATTTATTTCCTAAGTTATAGAAGGGAAAAGGGAGAAGGGGAGAAGAAGAAAGAGTAGAGGCAGAGAGAGAGAAAGAGTGAGTGAGAGAGAGAGAGAGAAAGAGAGAGAGAGAGAGAGAAACAGAGAGAAGGGGAAGGGGAGAAGTTCAGAGAGGAGAGAGAGAGAGACATAAGCTGCTTCTTTGGGGGAGAGACAGAAAGGGAAAGAGTTCACGTTGTGAGTAGAAGGAAGAACTGCCTGTCTCAGCGGTGAACAGGGGAAGGAGTTGGTGAGGCTTGTCTCTAAGGGATAGGACAGGCTTGTTATCTGCTTTTACCTATGTCATAAATATCAATATGGGTCTAAAAGTTTCAAATGTATTATTTCCCTTTAAGTCCATAAAATTTAATTTTTGTTCCTAGTTTATACTTATCTCAATAAAGTTTTACTTGACTGGCAGATACATCTAAGCACCAGTTGCTCACTATAACCTGTTCTAAATGACTGTGAGTCCCGAACTTGCTGAAAGCTGATGTCAACTAGTCCAGTTGATGTGAATGTTCCTTGTCACTTTAACAGAGTCACAAACCAGATAGTTTTGATAAGTGCCGCATTGCCTGAATACCCTCCTTACCCATGTCTAAACTTTCAGCCTTCTTGGGCCCTAATGACAACACCTCAATGTCAGCTTAAAGTAAGGAAGAATCACATCTTCCCATGCTCGCTGCCCAGAATTGGTTAAAATGCTGAGACAAGGGGGAGCTGCCTGGCATTGGGGACAAAATGACTACCTATAGTGCCTGTTGATACACCAGATCAGGGGATATTGTGTACTAGTCAGGCTTGTTCTGAGAATAACCTATCACACTGTTCAGGAGTTCCTCAACCTCATGCTGGAACAATGGAGTCAACCCTCATGGCTATGTAGACATAAGAGAGAGTGTATGATAGCCCTCACCCTTAGCCTACTTTTAGGTATTATCCTGGTGGGATTGGGTATGGTAATCTCAGCACTAGTAAACCAGAATCAATATTACTCCAGCCTACATATTGCCATATATGTGGATATAGAGCACAAAGAAAAAAAATCCATCTCTCACTTGGAGGAGTCCTTATCCTCCTTGACAGAGATAGTCTTGTAGAGCAGGGGGAAATTAGATATTCTCTTCTTACAGCAAGGTGAGCTCTGTGAAGCACTAGAGAAAGTATGTTGTTTCTTCACTGTTCATTTCAGAATAATCAAAGACAACATGACTAAAGTTAGAGAAGGACTGGAAAAGCAGAAAAAGAAATGCAAGGCCAGACAGGGTTAATTTGAAACCTAGTTTATTGACTTTTGGGCCTTGTATTCTTAACCTACTAATAAAATTCATGAAGGACAGATTGGGTAAAATACAACTTATGGTCAACAGACGACAAATCAGGACTGAAGATACTTATGAGCTAACTGTTAGGATCCCATGATTATATTCACTGTAGTCACTAGAACAGGGAGAAATGAAGAACCAAAGTTCCTCTAATTTTTCCTTCCACCTCCATCTTGTGTCTTGTGTAAACTATTTCCCATTAAACATTTCATTCTTCAGAAATGGCTAGGGACAAAAGAAACAAGGTAGCCATCTGGAAAGTAAAGAGAACCAGAAAATGCCCCCACCCAAAAGTCAGCCAATAAGAAAACTTGACAAGCAACAGGCTAGGTTCAAAAATGAAGTTTCTGAAAAGTCCCTAGATGCAAGCCAATCAGGATTGAACATATTACCCCATACTCTGCTAATGTTTTTCTGGTTTTTGCCTTTAAATAATGCCCTCTAGCAGGGTGGGGTATTTTTTCTTGTTGCTATGCTGACAAGGTCCCTGATGACTTTTAACATGTGTACAATAAACCTTGCTTTTGCATTTCAGTGAGTTGATCTCCCTGATGGTCTTTTGGGGTACCCACAGACTGAGCATAGCACTTTATTTTAAAAGGTTATATAACTACCTCTAATTACCTTGTTATGACGACCTATTGTTACTATTTTCTTGTTCCGCCTACTTTGCATCCATGTATTTGTTTCAGGAGGTTGTTATGATTAACTTGCACATTTATATTCTTCTTCTGTAACTCTACCTATTTTGTACTTCAAATACCCCATTAAAAAACCTCTACTGCTCGGGTTTCTGAGAAGCAGGAGTACTTTAGCAGATCCAGGACAAGAAATGCTGCAAAAATTATACCAAACAAGAGATCTCACACAAGAGATTTATTGGGAGATAAAGGCTGCCTCAGAGGGAGGATAAGAGACAAACACAGAGACAGAGACAGAGAGACAGAGAAACAGAGGAGGCAGGGAGACAGTGAAACAGAGCAGACTGTGATGGCAAGGATGTACATATGTCACATTTGGTGGCTGGTGATGAGATAATTGTTGGTGCTGAGTCAATGAAGGCAGGCTTGTAGCAGACTTATTTCTGGAATATAGACAATTCCTATAATTCCTCCAGTTTTTTATTATAAAAATTGAGGAAATGGAAGGATTTATGGTGAGGTATAAATTGGACATTATGTTCCTTAGACTGCTTCTTGTTATCTGGGGGTGTTGATATCTTAAGGGACCTATGAAATAGAATGCTGGCCAGGTACTAGAAAAGCAGGCTGTTTTACTCACTATCCAGGCTTTGCAAGACCATCTGCGGTTGAGGATTCAAGCAGCATCTGTGAGCTTGGACCTTCTGGAGCTAGCTGCTTTGAAGCTGTCCAAGACTGATTTTGAGGTAATACCTGGAGCTGGCAGGTTGCTAGAACAGATATGTATTTGTGGCATGTTGTAGGAAAGGTGGAGCCCCTTGTTTGTCGCAGCCGCCCCACTAGCTTATACCCAAAATAATCACACAGAAACTGTACTCATTTAAACACTGCCTGGCCCATTATCTCTAGTCTCTTATTGGCTAACTCTCACATATTAGTTAAACCCATTTCCATTAATGTGTATCGCCACTTGACTGTGGCTTACTGGCACGAGTCTAACCAGCATCTGTCTCTGGCAGGAGAATCATGGCATCTGCCTGTCTGTCCTTCTTCCCAGCATTCTGTTCTGTCTACTCCACTCACTTAAGAGCTGTCCTATCTAAAGGCCAAAGCTGTTTCTTTATTCAACCAATGAAAGCAATGCAAATACAGAAGGACCTCCTACACCAGTGGCAGAAGATAAAGTTGAGGCATTGTGGGGGAACTATTTTCTTTAATGGGCATTTGAAACTTTTATGTCCATGGTCTGGTAGTTGGGAAAGGGAAGTCCCAAGACCTGGGAAAGGTGGAATGGAGATCCTGTTCTCCAGAGTAAGTGGAATGGGAAGGTGGGGAAACAGGCTGTTGATTGATTAGATTGATTGTTGGTTGATTAGAGTCCATTTTACACATAAGAGGTGGAGTCAAGTAGCTTCCTGAAACTTTCAAGAATTCTTAAGTTTAAAAAAGTAGGTAAGTTTTAGGTGTGTTAGCATTGTTTAACTGGAACTCTCATCTTGCTCCTGTGAAAGCCCCCATCATTCTCTCTCTTCCCAAACCCCTCCATCTCAGAGAATCTCCAGTTGAGACCATTTAAAAGTCTGGTTCCACATTCTTTGTGACTGGCAGCTCCTCCCCTGAATTTTCCAGTGTACCAAGACCCTGCCTAAAAGCATATCATACTTGGGCACAAGCCCAGCTGCTGATGTTGTATGGGCCTACAGAGTATTTTAAGTGCCCTTCTTTTAGAGAAGCCATGTGATTTTCTCCTGGCCCTTTTCCTGCCTCAGTCTTTGAGGGTTGGGGGAGTCATCTGGGGGTTGATTTACTCAGAATAAACCTGGTCTTTAACTTTTTGTAATTCGGGTATATCTAGTTTACTGCATTGGTAGAGCAACTTATTATCAGGCAAAGAAAACATATTAAGCATTACCATTGCTTGAAATCTTTACTGAACTCCACATTTTAGAAAAGGCAGCAAACTCATATTTGAGTCAGAAACTTGGAGATCCCAAAATCATTCTGCAATAAAAGCATGAACAATCTTTTCCCTACCCAGAATACTGGGTATATATAAGATAGACATAAATATTTTAGCACAATAAGAAATATTTTAAGTGTTTATTTAGAATAAAATCAAAAGAAATTCAAAATATTTAGCTTGTAACTATGATAATAGTAGTCAGTGCTTACCAGAGCTATTAAGTCTATCAGAACTTGGTTCATTAATGTTAAAACTCTGAACTTTTGAGGTCTTAATAGAATAGAGTGGGAAAGAAATCTGAAACATTTTCACTTTTATATACCTTAAATCACTTTTTATATACCGTAAATCACTTTTAATAGCTTTACAAATTTCATTTAAACACCTTAGAACTTTACTTGGCCCCTCTGAACTTATGCCTTCACATCCTCAGACACTCACAGCTTGCATTTACATACCTTAAAACACTTTCTTAGATTCTTATAGTGTAAGATTTCATATCTTCAGACCTTACATAAATGTTGTATCTTTTTCTCTCTGATCATTTACAATGAGACATAGGTTGATTACTGAGAGTAGTCATTGTAAAGTCATTTTCTTTAAATAAATAAATAGTAAAAAATTATATTGAAATTTATTTTGTGACTTTATTTCTTTATAAGTGTCTGATAGCAAGGTAAACTGTATAGACCTAGAGATAGGCCTAGGAAAGTGGGGTCTGAAGCATGGTTTTTACTTATGAAAATATTGAGAAGGCAGCTGAAGCCTGATTTCTGCTGTTAACCTAGAAAAGCTATAACTCATTAACCTAGTTGTCAATGCTATCAGACATCTGAGAAGGAGAAATTTTACCAGAGTTAAACAGGAAGTACAGACCAAGCAGTCAGCAAATCTACTAAAAATGACAAAAACTTACTGGCTACCTAGACAATCACTCTAGGTTCCTCTGTGGTGGTTGAGGGTAGAGGTCCCAGCACAGCATCTATCTTTGGCTTCCAAGACAGACTTTCTGTGAAGTGGGATCTTAGAGTTCTAGGCTATCTTGTCTGGTTAAAGTGGCATAATCACTTCTCCAATGTTGGGTTTTACCACAGTTTACATAGAGACCTAAGGGCAGGTGAGCTTAAGAGCAGTTTTTCACCCAGTGGCCAGTTTTGCCACATTTAAAACAAGTACCAGGTAGAGTTCATGTGTGCCTCATTATCTTTGAAGGAGATAAGACATGTGCTGCTAGGAGCCATCACTTTTCTCTATCATGAAATGCTTTTTTTTAAAAAATAAAACATATTAAATGTCATATTTTGCAGATCACTGAAGAAATTGAGGACTATCAATCTATTAAATGTATCTGATTTAGTTGCTTGCTTTAGGTTTAACTTTGAAAACATATACAGCGTACTAAATAAAGCTTATTTTTGTAATTAGCTACATTAGTACTGAGCATGACTACACGTATAGCTCTGAATATGCTAAAGAATCTAATCATCTATAAAGTGCCTGATCATTAACTTGTATGTCTTGACTATCTTTAACAAAAGTCCACAACTTTTATAAGACTAAGGCTTTGCATTCCATCCTTGTTAGGTTAACCTGAAAAATAACAATTTTGAATTGAAGCTTTTAATTGTACTGTGAAGCTGAGTAGACCTGAGTATTTATACATCTTATTTATTAATTATGTCTTATTTATAAAGCATATTTTATTACTCATCTAATTTTTCTAGCAATTTGATGCTGAATAGTTAGCATAAACAAAGTAGTTAAACAAACATCTTAAATCAGCTTTTTAAAATCTGGGTAGACCTTTATAATATTAAAATTTTATCATCAAATACAGTATATTCTACACCAGATATTTACTATGTTATAGCAAATATAACTGTGGTAGTTTGAAAGAAAATAACCCCCAAAGGACATGACACTATTAGGAGATATGGCCCTGTTAGAGGAAGTGCCTCATTGTGGGGCTGGGCTTTTGCTCTAGTAAGTCCTTCAGACAGTAGCCTTTAAGTTACTCACCCATTTGGTGTGGCTTCTTATACTATAAATGCCATTGTAAAGCTCTCTCTCTCACTCTCTTTTCCAGCTACTGGATTTGGTTGTTGTTCCCCATTCAAGCAGAGGACTGTGATCTGTGGGTGGTCTACTTCCTAATAAATAACCCTTTATTATACTCAATTCTGAGCTAGTGTGGGATTTCTTTTTAGCATCCATCTTCAGGCTTTGAGCTGTCTTTTGCTCAAACTTCCCTCAGTGTGACTGTTGTCTGCAAGATATAGCACTCTTAGTTCCAGCAATGTGTCTGTTTGTACATCACCATGATCCCCACCTTGATGAACTGAACTGAACTTCCAAAACTCTAAATGAATCACACCAATTAAATGTTGTACTTTATAAGAGCTGCAATGGTCATGATGTTCATTTGCATAAATAAAAACCTAAACTAAGATAATAATTTAAAAGTTTTATTATACAAAAATCCATACCAAGCCAACTTCTTCTGGAGACTTGTGGTTTTCTTAGTCTAAAAAGGAAATACAATGACACACAGAGATCTCTGAAGCTTGGGCCATGGTAATGTTCAGGACGGAGCTGCTACCAAGGGCCATGTCTGTGTATGTGGCCCTCCAATAAACCTCAATCTTTATTGCTGTCTGTGGCTTCTGTCACCACCAAAGTCAGTGAGGACAGTGCTGCAAAGTTGGTATCATCCCTCACTGGCTGCAGCACTTGGTAAAACTTCTCACCAACTGCAGCTCTTGGGACAGTGGACCCTGTACCTTTCCTGGGCAACACAGTAGAACTGACTCCATTGTTGGGAGAGAAGGTGAGCTGGCCAGGATGGCATAAGAGTGGGAGAGCTGGCCTCACTCCCTCTGTTATGCTGTGGCATGGGCAAGGGAGAGATGCCCCCTTTGCCCCTACCACCTACTGCAGTTGAAAAACTAATCTTGGGATGACAAGAATAGGACAGCTAATCCTGCCTCTCACAGACCTCAGCACTCAAAAAAGGAGACCCTGCATCTTGCCTGTGCAAGACAGTAGAGGTGACACTGTTGGCAAAGCACAGGTGAAGGTGTGAGAGCAGGCAAACACACCACACATACCACTTACCATATGGTGGCATTGGTGAGGAAATGATGGCCCCCTTTGCTCCTTGTTTCCTTCAGTAGGTAAGAGAGCTGGCCTTTTGGGGCATAAGAACAGGAGATCTTGTCCTGCACCTCACTAACTGCAGCACTTGGGAGAGCGTTCCTTGAACCCTACCTGAGAAATACATTAGACCTGACCCTGGAACTGATGTGCTGATCCCAACAGCATAGAAGAAGAAGAACTGGTCCTGATCCATGTTGTCTGGAGCAGTAAGATAGCCAGGGTAGTGTTTGAGTGCTCACTCTGTTGGTGATGATGAAGGAAAGCTGTCAGGTTTACTATCCCAGTTACTACCCAATCCCAGAACAAGAGATATGATTTGGCCCATCTCAACATCTACTTCATTTGTGAACTTATAGAGCACATGAAAGGACCAGACATGAAGATCCAAAGCTGTAGGATCTTGACATTGCACAAGGCAGTAATAGAATGTACAAGAGGAGTTTCAGTAAGAACCCAGTACCAAGTAGCAGAAGCTGGAGGCCTTGAACCGATCAATGACTCATTGCAATAAACACTTGCAAGCAAAGATGTATATGGACGAATGGATATACTGTGTGACTCACTGGGTCACCCTACAGCTTTCACATTGAGTATTTCTGTTGTTTTGTCTGTTTTTGTTTTATGTTTTCCTTTAAAATTATTTTATTTTTGAAGAGAGGTTGGAAAGGCAGAGGACAGGTATGAAGGGATAGGAAAATAAATTGAACCAGGACACATAATGTGAAATCCATAAAGAATCAATTAAAAAGTTAAAAAAATAAGTTTTGCACTTGGTGTTCTATGGCATGTGGTCATCTGAAGATGGGAGTTAAGTTGGTAGTTAATGATTACATAGCATGTGGTATACATAAGTTACATGTTATGTAATCTTTAACCTTAGTAAAGATGTCTACCTGATGTGCAGCTGAGTTGAATTCAAATTACACACACACACACACACACACACACAGAGAGAGAGAGAGACAGAGAGAGAGAGAGAGAGAGAGAGAGAGAGACAGAGACAGAGACAGAGAGACAGAGAGAGAGAGAGAGGGGAAGAGAGAGAGAGAGAGATAGAGAGATTGAAACACACACAATTTGGGAATTCAATCTGATAATTATATTGGGGAGATTGGCCAAATGTGCATGGTCTTAGGGGGTATGTGACCTGAATATCCAAGTTAAAGGTGAGGGTGGGGGTGGGGAATGCTCTGTTGGATGTAGGCAAGCTGGCAGCTAGTCATGGAAACACACATGACAGGCAGCATAGTTCTTATCCCCTTTTGAAATGAGTGACAACGGTACAAATGGCAAAAATATATTAGCTGGATCTGTAGAGGCAGCAGCTTTGTTCTGTATTGTGAATGTACTTTATTTATTGGCACCTGTAAATAAATCTTACTTGATCACAGAGTTCTCTCCTTTTTTATACACACATGCACACACACACATGTAGTGATTAGGCAAGCAGGCCTGTTTTTCATCCTGCCCAGCTCCCACATGGCTAACTTCACACCCAAACTAACAACACACAAATTGTATTCATTTAAACACTGCCTGGCCCATTGTATGTAGCCTCTTATTGGCTAACTCTCACATCTTGATTAACCCATTTCTAATAATGTGTGTGTCACCACGAGGTGGTGGCTTACTGGGAAGATTCTAACCTATGTCCATCTTGGGTTGGAGCTTCATCACATCTGCCTGCCTCTGCTTTCTTTCTCCTATAATTCTGTTCTGTCTTCCCTACCTCCCTACATTCTAACCTATCAGGCCATGCAGTTTTCTTTATTAATTAACCAATGAAAACAACAGATAGATAGAAGACCCTCCTACATCATTTCCGCCTTTTCTGTTTAAACAAAAAGGAAGGCTTTAACTTTAACATAACAAAATGACATAGAACAAAACAGTAATGAAGAAAGAATTACAGTTACAATATTTCTATCTATTTTATCTTTTATCATAACTAAGGAAAACTATAACTATAAATAACCATTCTTCAACTCCATCAAAGACTCCAGAAGGATATAATGTTACTCAAGTAAACAAGAAATAAGCAACTTCCAAACTCTAGAAATGACAGAGACATCTCGCTGCCTGAACAGTCACCCAAAGTTTTCTTGTACTGTTGGGACATCCATCTTCAGCCTACAGGCCCATAGTATCCAGCCGACATTTTCATGAAGCAGGAAATTTCAAAGACAGTTCAGTCACTTTCTTTTGTGTCCTGCATAATGTCTTGCAGACTCTTTCATGAGTCAGGAACCCCAAAGGATCATCTCACCTTTAGGCAAGTTTACCAGTCCTCTCTTTTCAGGTTCTTTTTGTCCAGTTTAAGCAACAGTCCAGGCAAGAGAGAGGAGAGAGCAGGAAATAAAAGTGTCCTCATGAGTGCAGCAGGCCAGAGGTACATCGGACTGACAGGGGCCAGAGAAGCACATAGGTACCAATTTGGAGGGCATAGTAGGCCACACCACAGAGAAGCAGTAGTTGAATCATTCGACTCTAAAACTTGGAATCAAATTCACAAACAAATGACCCATACATACCTTGAAAAAATTAGATCAATATCTCGAGACAGAGTAGAGGGTTTACTAGAATGAAGAATAGGTGGGTGCTGCGCATGTGTACACTGCAACTTGCATACTCATTTACTTCCCCCCTCCTGCTAAGTCTGGTTTTAGCTTGCACTTTACAACAAAATTACAGATCCATTAACAGTAACTTAAAGACATGAAGGTCATTTGCACAGTGTCAGTGGTGGAGTGGGGAGACCAGACAGAGCTTGGAGTGGGGATATAGGATATGAGAATCCTTTTTCATTCTGATTACTTGCCATATTTGTATAGGTACCCAATAATATTGATGTGTAGAATGCCACTACTTGGCCACAATTGGATTGATTATCTAAGGGATATTTATGCCAGATTCAACAAAAGTGGATTAGTTTAGAGATACTAGGTGCTAGGTGGAGGTGTCAAAGGTTCTCAAATATGCATCCCATAAGGGAGGCAGGAGGTTTGGATGATACCTTTTCCATGAGTGAGGAAGAAGTGATGATCCTAAATCTGAAGTGAAAGTCATCCCCGGGATGCTGAGAGGATCTGAGTGGAAAACACAAGCTATACAGTGGATAGGCCAAAGGCTAAAAGCCTGAGTAGAGAAGTTGCCTGGTACCAGAACTTTTGAATGAACTCAAAGGTGAAAATTGAGCAAAAACTGAAGCTTAACCTAAGGAAAAGTATCAGATGTAGGGTTAGCAAAAAGAATCAACTGCAGTCTGATTGTGGTTGGGGTACCTCCACCTGCAAGAGTATCCGAGTCTTACTGGATGGTCAATGATCACTCACTTGGATTCAGGGAAGCATTTATGCAGACCAAGGAGAAAACTTACCAATTGCTGCTGTTAGATAAGGTTACAATGAACCTGAGCCAGAAGGCGAGTCTGTTACAGGTGGAATAAAGATAAGGGATAGGGTTCTAGTGTAGCCTAGACCCCCAAGGTGGGAGCAAGTAGGCACCAGGATACCCTACTAAGTCTCAACACAAATGTTAGGGTTTCTGTGGAGGAAGATTACCTTAGTGAGTTAGGGCCAAGTATGATTTCTGAGGCACTCCTTGGCCCTAATTCACTAAGGTGTCTGGCGTCTGTCTTCTGTGGTGGCTACATGCCTTCTCCATGACTCCTCCTCTTTCTGCTTGGAATTAAAGCCTGGCTTTACTCTGTTAAATGATTGGACGAAAATAGGTTCTTTATTAACCAATGATATTCACAGCATACAGAAGGGAATCCCACATCACCTTTCCTTTATTGTCTAAATAAAAAGGAAGGTTTTAACTTTAACATAGCCAGATTACATATAACAAAACAGTTACTGGGCAAAAATTATAATTATAACATTTGTATCTACTTTACCTTTTATCAAAACTAAAGAAACTATAATAATAACTATTTTTTCTTCAACTCCATCAAAGATTCTAGAAGTATTTACCATTTCTTATGTAAACAAGAAGTGCATTGTAAGCAACTTTCAAAACTCTAAAATTGACAGAGACATCTCGCTACCTGGACAGTCACACAAAACTCTTCTGCACCATTGGGGTATCCATCTTCAGCCTAAAGGCCCATATTTCCAGAAAACTTTTCCATAAAGTAAAAAAATTTCAAAAACTGTTCCATCTATATGACAGTCACTTTCTTCTGTGTCCTGTAAAATATCTGGAAGACTCTTTCATAAAGCAGGAAACATAAAGGACCATCTCACCTTTAGGCAAGTTCAGCAGTCATTTATCTGTGGGTCCTGCATGTTCAGTTAGTATAGAATAACAACAATCAGTCCAGATAAAAGCAGTTTCTTTCCCCAAATGGCTAACAAATGCTATAAAGAGCCTCCTCAATGCCCATCATCCTCTTGAAGCAATTGGTACTGCCAGAAGCAGGTGAGTCTCATTATCATGAAAATTCTAATTTCTTAAACATTTTAAATGCCATATTCTGTTAGTCCTTGAAAGGTTTGAAGAATACTTATCCACCTGAAATATTGCTCTGTACATCTAGAAAGCCTAACCAATATGACTAAGCTTGACTATTATAAATGATTACTTATTAACCTGCATTTCTTATACATTACATTTTTAAATGAGCTACACAAACACAATTCCTTAATCAAGAAGAATACATATAACAAAATTGACCTTAATATCAATACACCAAGATCAATACCAATGAAAAGTATTCATCTCTATAGCATATCCCTCTTTAAATGTAAACAAAAATAAACAATAATTTAGGGAATTTGGGTATAGTTCTCTCCAAACTTCTTCCTCCTTTTTGTTGGGAGAAATATTTTTTTGGAGGGTTTACAGACCTTTTGTGGGGTCTTGGTCTATCAAACTTTATTAGTCTGGAAGGAATCTGCAAGTTGTCATACTTTGTGGAAATAATAGCAGAACCTCTTTTCCAAAGCAACATATCCTTAGATCCAAAGGTAAAGATACCCTTAAAATACACATACTGGCTTAGCTTAACAGTTCAAACAATGAAGTATCTTTCTGTACTTAGCTCATTCACAGTCAAAAATTCAAATAAAACATAATAATATGCATATTCTTGACTCTCTGTGTATATTCCACCTTTATGTGATATACTTCGCTTTACTACTTTAAGTTATGACTGTCTGTATTCTTTTATATTGGTTTTACTGTCTCTTTAAAGACTGCTTTACTTTTAAACACCATTTAATTTTTTTATAACTATTTGCATTCTTTTTCTCCCTCTTTACATACATTTTTACAATACTCTGTTTCTTGTTTAGAGTTCTTTTATGTCTTAATCTGTCCTATTGTATCTGAAATCATTTTCTGAAAAAAACCCATTTTAAAATGGTAAGTAGTGTGGTCCCCATGGCCTTGGGTACTGGCTCTGCCTCTCTTGATCTATTAACATGACAAAGGTAATTCACTGTCAGCTCTGGAACTTCTGGGTTCTTTCCATCTCAACTCTGAGTAATGCTGTGCAACATATAAATCTTTTCTATCTGAGTAAAAAGGAAATCTGCTTTATAGCACACTGCTAAACCTGGAAATATCTCTGTGTATAGCAAAGGGAATCCATTATGCCTATGCAGTTCTTGAAGACCCAATCCTGTCATTTGCCCAGGTGGGGAGCACTGAGCAACTGGCATAGTCTCAGTTACTTTCCTCCTGAACCCATGTGGGCCAACAGGTATCTGGATCCAAAGTCGGTGGAGGGTATCAGCCCTAAACATTCATTGAGCACCATGCTGTAAGTAGAGGCTGCTCATTCATTTCCCAGCCACCTAGACCTGAAATAATCACATAGAAACTGTATCACTAAATCAATTTCATTGGCTAGCTCTTATATCTTAAATTAACTTTTTTCCATTAATCTGTATATCACCATGTGATTGTTGCCTACTGATAAGGTTATGTCTGATGTCCAGCATCTGTCTCCTGTGGCAGCTACATGGCTTCTACCTGACTCTGCTTACTATATTCTCCTCTATTTGTTTGAAATTTCTGCATTGCCTTACTTTTATAAGCCATTGGCTGAAAGAAGCTTCTTAATTAAACACTGGTATTCACAGCATACAGAGAGAAATCCCAAACCAGAAAGTTAGTTTAAAAAGGAATTAAATCATCAAGAATTCTAGAAGGGAAGGTTAGCATGCTCTAGCAGATTTTTAGGTGCTTAGTAAAGGGCTAAATGTTTATTTCTAGTGAAACACTTTTTTCCTCTCTCAGCATGCGTAGTATCAGGTAACCAGGAAACCCATGTAAACAGTCAGATAGAAGCCTTGATCAGATAACACATATACCAGATGTCACAATTTCTATGGATTTATATGTCCAGAGTATCTGGAGTACACACCTGAGTGATAAAGATAAAGGAGGAGATCCAGTCATCTCAAATTATCAGTTCCTGGGTATGTTATCAGCCGTTCTGGTCAGTGGGTAATTGTGTGTCTGTAGTGCCAGCAAAAAAGAAATCTTTCTCTGGAAGCAGTTAATTATCTCTTCTGCTTTCCTTGAGAGTAAAACAGAAGTCATAAATATCCTGAATTAAAATCATCAATAAACTGAGGTGAAAGTGCACATAATGAGTTAAGAATCTTTGAAGCATGGTAAAACCAGAACAGCAACTTGGGCAGGTAGCAATTCTATGTCTGTTATCAAAAGGGAGTCACTTGTTTGTCCTGGCTACCCTGGTAGCTTATCATTGAAATAACCACACAGATACTGTATTAATTAAATCACTGCTTGGCCCATTAGCTCTAGCTCCTTATTGGCTCACTCTTACATCTTAATTTAATCCATTTCTATTAATCTATATATCACCATGAGGCCATAGCCTACCAGCAAAGTTCTGGCATGTCTGAGTCTGGTTGTGGTTCCATAGCATCTCCCTGATTCCACCCTTCTTTCTTCCAACATTTCATTTTAGTTTTTCCTGCTTAATTTGTTCCCATATAGTTCTGCTATAGGCCCAAAGCAGTTCCTTTATTAATCAATGAAAGCAACACATAGACATAAGGACCTCCTACACCATATGTCTGTGAATATCTTAAGTAGGATGCTCTATTCTTGGATCCAAATTTCTGCTGATAAAGATAATTCCAGGAAGTCAGATCTCTGTGCTTACCTAGGAGAGAGGAGCAAGGCCTGGCAATGGGAAACTGTTTTCACAAAACAATTCTGAACTGCGGGAATTATTTTACAAATGTGTAACAGAAAGCAAAGTTAGCTACAGTGAAAAATCTAAGGCAAAGTACAGCCACTTTATTCACAAAGCTACAATGCCAAAAAGCCTTTTGGTTTAACCTTTACCAAATCACTTGTTTCTGATAAGTTACTTGCGAGAAGATGAATTAGCAATTACTGTATAATGTTGTGACTTGTAGAAGGCATCCATCAGAATTCAGTGGGCACCTGCCAGTTTCCTAGATTCATATCCAGAAAGTAGGAAGGACCTAGATGGAGGTAAATGGATAGTAAGTGAAATAGGGACATTTGGAAACCACAGGAAAAACAAAAGCCCCATAGTTCTGAGGGTGGCTATCAAGCAGAGAAAGAAGAAGAGCAGATGTTTCAGGAAGGACTGGTGTTTTCATGAGCCTTCTGTACAGTATAGGTTTTATCTCTCATGCTCGACTACTTGCTCAGGTGTTTTCAGTCATCTCTGCCAACCACAAATTTTATAGCATTTTGTTAGACCTTTTGGATCTCACTATGCCAATCCATTGGAATCTCTGACATATTCTTGTATATCCATTAGATAGGGACAGCAGAGGAATTTTATTGTCAGTTTTTGTCTTTTCTCCAGTTTCAAGACAGAAAGCTTCTAAGACCTGCATAATTTCCAAGTGATAGATGGATTTGACACAGAACTCCAAAATATGGGGGTGAGAGCTGTAACGTGATTGACGTGCTTTAATGCTATGCATGATAGTTGTATCATTTCATGGAGAATTACAGCCCAGAAACCAGAGATTAGCAATATATTGATTCTGCCAGGAGGCAAACTTTGTTAAGACATAGTGCAAATTGAGTCATACGAGGGTTCCATGTATAGTAGCCCTATGTAGACACTAATATCTGATAAGAGACAAGTCCTAAAAAAAATACAGCATGGCTATTCAGCATAATGTAAGACTTCACTCATACTACAAAGAATGATCTAGTAAGGACTGTCCCATGGAAATGTCACAGTTTGGTACCTTTAATACACTTTTATGCACTTGGAGCAGGCACTTAGAAACTACTTTTGCTATAAAGCATTGATTCCTCCCTTTGATTCAATCTATGGGGTTGGGTGGAATCATGGTATTTTTTTTTTAACGTATCTCCTTTATTTTGAGTCAGCTGATTATCTCTGCAGGTTGGCATGACAATTCATCAGATTGTATGTTTCACCTCTTTCATCCCATTTCAAGGATGATGGCAGAGAGATAAAACATTGTTCTAAATTTGTAGTCACCTTGGATTTCAGATAACATAAAACTTTGATGAATAGAGTGAGTCCCTGTAGTGATGAGGGTTTCATGAGTACAATATGTAAAACAGAGGGAATATTTTTCTTCCTGAAGATGGTCAAACTAAGTAAAGAAAGAAATTAATTAAAGAAACCTTTATCATAAGTGTACATGGGTTTTCTCCCCCTAAGGTAGGGTTTGAGAGATCAACAATGAATGTGAGGAAGACAAGGTTTTGCTAACTCAGGCATAGAGGCTTTCCAAATAACAGATTTGTAATCAAAATCAGTGGGATTACAGGAACAGAAGACAGGCATAACAATTTAGTGCTAACAACTTCCTGAAACAAGGACTTGTTTGCAAAATGGTTCTAACAAAAGGTAGTCATAACAAGGTAGTCATAACAACCTTTTTGAAACAAAGATACTTTTGCAAGATATAATTGGAAGCAATTTTTTGAAACTAAGACAAGGTTGCCATTCCTGGAATACACATTACAGAACCATGTGTAGTTAAAGTTACAGGTCGGAAATAGTCTAATCCTTGAGAAATGAAGGTTTAATAATAAACAGTAATCAACCTAGTTTTTCTTTACTGTAAGATGGCTTTTAAGACCAAGATAGAGTTAGACTGATTTTTCATTTCCTCACATTTGAGAGAGATGATATCACATCCCTATTCTTTACATTAAATACAGAATGATGCTCTGATACATCCCATTGTGGAAAAATTCCTTGAAAGCACATAAAAGAACTTATAAACAGACAGTAGGATATTATGGTGGTTTGAATGAGACATATATTCTATGGGTTCATATATTTGAACAATTGGTCCTTTTTGTGGTTTTGTTTGGGGAAGGTCATGAAACCTTTAGAGGGCACAGACTTAATGGTGAAAGTATGTTACAAGGGGCAGGTTTTGGGGGTTTATAGTATCACCTTACTTTTTGTTCCTCTTTTCTCTTCCCACCCTTCTGTGCTGTGTGTGAATAAAAATCTAATCAGCCAGCATTCTGCTCATGCTCTGGTTTCTCCTTACAGTTGTCAAGCCTTCCCTGCCATGATAGATCCTAACCCTCTAGAACTATAAAAAAACCGTGCTGTTTTAAAAGTTGCATTTCTTTATAAAATTTTATCAGAGCAACAGGAAATGAATACAGATATTAGTGACAAGTACACTTTATGTATTAGTTCTCTTGGGGAATCTGAGCTGGTGAATAAGCATGGTGTCACTATTTAAATAAATAAAGAGCTAGATTTTAGTCATCATTGAATGTACTGAGAGAAGATTTAATTAGGGTAAGAGTTGTCTTCTTGTTTACCCTCAAATTATGTTACAAATCACAAATTTAGAAGACATTCAGAAGAAGAGGGAACTTAAACCAAGGTATATCAAATCTTAGGGAATTATTTCATGTGAGAGCACCATGAGAACAGAGCAACCCAGAATTCTGTGTTGTGCAGTTATACAGGGTACTCACGAGATTTATGCAAAAATCTCAACCACCTCTTGAGAACAATAGAAAAAGAAAGAGACATGGAGACTGTGAATTAAGAACATTCTAGTGTGTAAGGCATGCATGATTTTGATCTAGTTCTTAACAATCTTTCTGTAAAATTGTTGTAATTTATAAATCACATCTGGAGGAGCAGATGAATTCTATAACACTCTTCCAACTTAGAAGGGAATGTTCTATAATCAGATTCAATTGTTCATTTTGTAGACAACTATGATTGGCAAGTCTTGAAAACTGTGTCAGTTGGCCAATTTATTCTTCTTTTTTTAGAAGGAAACTTATTGTTTGAGGCTACATCATATAAAAAGCATTCAAGAGCTTTAGTGCCAAAGAATTATGACTTTGCCAGCAAGTGCCTATATGACCTATGCTGTAACACTTAGTCCTCATAATCCTAAAATCCTGGAATGAGGTTACAGGAAATTATGAGTCACCCAGCTAGGATGCTTTAACTGAAATTTGGCCTTCTTCAAGAACAACAAGTACTCTTATCCCTGAGCCATCTCTCTAGTCCCTTGTTCTCTACTTCTTTACTATTGATAGACCTCAATCTTCTGTTTCTGAGACTTTTGCATCTTAATGAGCTCTGACTTGTTAGCCGAGATGAATCCTTTCTTAAGTTGCTTTTCTTAGGAACTTGTATCACAGCAATAAGAAAAGTATTTATAGGTTATATTCATTTTAAATAAAACTAATAGTCTTCTTTGAGGTTCTAAGGAAATGTCTGGGAAAAACAATGAGGCTCTACCCAGGGTAATATACATTCTGTCTTTAAGCTTGTGTTATTGCTTTTTAATATAAATAATATTATTTTTATGTTAGGGACCTTTACAGCTAATGTTATCAATTCTGTTGGAATTCCTCCTTTTTCAGCTGGTAAGAAGTCCCTGTCTCTTAGATAAACTTTCCTTTATTCCAACAATGCTTCATATATCTCACAGAATCATACTATCTTAAAAAAGTTGGCACTCCTGTCTTCTGGTCAGGTCTCTATCTGCTCAAAGATGCTGAAGACACTGATATGTTAACACTCATTGACTTCTTTCTTGAACTCTGAAGGTCATAAAACATGAACTGCCTTTATATTGCCCCAAATTGTCAGCAAGCAACCAAGCTAAAGATAATTTCAAGGTGAATATTTATGTAGTTACTTATTGTTACTATTTTCTCATCAATGTGTATGCTTTATATACTACGTATGAAAGCCAGTATGTATTTATAACAAATTCAGTTTTACTCAAAATGATACAATAAAGTGCAGTTGACGATAACAGAAGTTGTTCTAGCTGCTTTGAGTCAATACAGACAACACGTTTGCAATGACATTGCTCTAAGTATGCAGAAGCAATTAGGCTATGGAACTGACAGTAGAGTAAAACCAACATTTAGAAAGCTGGTCACCCAAGACAATTGCTTGTCATCCTGACACAGTATAAAATCCTGGTAATGATGAAGCCACTTTTCAGACTTTTGGCTTCAGGTTCTTGTTGTTACCAATTTATGGTAAATAAAGAAGTCACTTTTAAAGATATTATCTCCAGGCACACCTATGTATCTGTTATAATTTCCATGAATATGTTCATAGACTATATTCTAAAGCAAATGATAAGTGATTCTGACTGACATAACTCAAGTCACAGTCTTAAGCAGTCAAAGAGTGTCTAGGAAATGATGTATTTCATCTTTCAGTCTTTTTATAGTATAAAAAGGATTGGACAGAAGTTGAGTGAGTATAAATCAATAAATCTGTGGAAAATAATCCATAGTATTGCAGAGGATGAAGAAACAAGTAAGCTAGGTGTGGCCAAGCGAACCCAAGTATGATCACACAGAGGAAAAGAGACAAGAATGGCATATTTGTGTGATGGGATTGTTTCTTCATGAGTATAAGACACATGTTCTCTCTATTCACTAAGGAAACATATTTTCATATCTTAAGTTTTTAAAATTTTTTGAGACATGTACCTGAGCTAATGGGAGCTCACCAACTCCAGCTGGACTGGGAATGAACGAGCATGTGATCAAACCAAACCCTCTGAATGTGGTTGAGAGTTAGAGCAGATGGAGGGGCCAATGATAATGGTGCTGGGATTTGTTTCTACTGCATATACTAGCTTTTGGGGATCCTATTCTCTTTGGATGTATATCTTTGTAAGCCTGGATGTAGGGGGTAGGGCTTTGGGCTTCCCACAGGGCAGTGTGTCTTGTCCTATCTTAGGACTGGAGGGGCTGGGGAAGGGTGCATGGGGGAGCAGGAGGGAAGTGAGAGGAGGGGGGAAGTGGGAATTTTGATTGATATTATTTATAAAGTAATAAAAATGTAAATGTAAAAATATAAATGTACTAGACAATAAAAGCAGTTTGGAGAAAAAATTAGATGATTGTGATACCTCCCCATTAATGTCCCAAATACCCCCTTCCTAAAATAAAAGTATAACATGATTTCAAACTCTGAAAAAAATTCTTTTAAATTTTTTTAGATTTTATTTTACATTTATAAGTGTTTTGATTGCTCCATATGCATGTCTGATTCCTGAAGAGGTCAGAAGAAGGCACAGTGGAGTTACTTATGTCTGTGAGTTGCTATGAGGTTGGTAAGAATCTAATCCATGTCTCTGCAAGAGCAGCTAGTGAGCTGTCTCCCCTCCCCAAAATACTATATCTTTTAAACACAGGATTTAGATTATTAGTTGCTTTATTTCTGCGCTCAGTGAGAATATTGGCTGTTAAAGGGAGGAAATATATGAATCTTGCTTACTACCTAATAATCAATGTTTAATCTAGTACCAAAAAATGTTTTTAGAATGACTAAATAAAAAAACAATATTTCACATGGGATTTAATATTACAACGTCTAAGAATGAATGTGCCGATTCAAAGCAGCATAGAATATTTTCCTCAACTGGATTTTGCTCTCTCAAGTCAGGAGATTCTAACCAACAGATTAAACACTGGACTTAAAGAAATACATTTTCTTATTATGGCCCACCAGTTTTCTATTCTGCTAATATGAAAATTACATACAAGTAGATGAAAAAGCTGTCTAAATTTAATTTTCCTTTGTTCACAGTGTGGGAAGTTAGCAATCAGGAAGTCACTTTGCCACATGAATGATGTACAACACTAGCTGGTATAAAAATTATATTCATAGTCTAGGTTGTCAATTCTGACTTCTTGAACATAGACAATACAGTATAACACTGTGCTTACAAATTGCATTGGAAATATTATTGCTTCTACTGGACTATTAAAAGACATTCATAGTAGAAAAAGAGAATACTTACAGGGCCCAGTGTTTTACATTCATAGTACTTATTCTTACTTAAATTTATGTCAACATATAAAACATGAAGCATTTTAACTCATTCTATAGCTAATAAAACTGAGGGTTGAATTGTTTAAGTCAGTTATTCAGCATCATGGGGTTAGTGGCCTGATCTAACTAGCAACTTCTCAAAGCTAAGCCTGTCTAATTCTTAATGTCAGCATCTTTGTCTCCTGAGTTTCATCAGCTTTCCTTACTTTGTAAAAGAAAAAAAAAAGCTTCTCTGTGACAATGTTGTGTACTACTATGCAATTTACTTGATGTTTTCCTACATGGTACTCCACATAGTTTGAAAATTTTACACTGTCCTTGGGAAATAAGCCTACATCTACTTTAAATATTCTCAGAAAGTTAAAATGCACAGAGCCATGACTTCATTGAAGACCTCTGCTTTCTTCCCTGTTCATTGAGAAGGTTAATTATGTCATTTTTAGTTCATTACTGTCAAAGAAAGTCAGATCTGAATTTTTATAATTCTCGTTGAAGTCTCTTTTCCTATTCATTTCTCAATGAAAATACAGAATAACCATCCACTGTCACTGAACCTTAGTTTTCTGCATTTACTTGAGGATAACTCCTACTTAAGCAGAGCTCTCTCCAAGAATGATTTTTGATGGTATTTGTGTTGCTTTCATTATTTGAATAAAAAATTGCCTTGGCCTTTTGATAGGGCAGCCTTTAGGTGGGCAGAGTGGACAGAACAGAATGCTGGAAAGAAGGGAAGCAGATGCCATGAATCTCCGGCTTGAGAGAGACGTAGGTTAGAATCTCTCCTGGTAAGCCACAACCTTGTGGTGACATACAGATTATTAGAAATGGTTTGAATCAAGATGTCAAAGTTAGCAATAAGGGACTGGAGATAATGGACAAGGCAGTGTTTAAATTAATACAGTTTTCTGTGTGGTTATTTCAGGGGCTAAGCTAGCTGGATGGTGTGGTGCAGCCTGTTCCCCTACTACATTTTGAAATAAAAATTCCATTGTGGCAGATCTTTTGAGGATGCTCATGAATGACTTTCCTTAGATGTGTAATAAAATGTTTTACTTAAAATAACTTCACTTCAAGGAATTGAGGCTATCTCAAATTCCCACAAACTGGATGTATTGTAGATGCAGTTGTGGGGCTTTGGACAATGCAAAATAACATAAAGAGTGGTGTGCATGGGTGGCTCTGGGACTATAGTGAATTAAGTGGTCTCTGAAGCTCAGAATATATATGGCTTTTTGTTTAGGCTTCCCAGTGCTCCTCTCCAGGTGTCTTGTCTACCTGGTCATTTTAGATTTGATTTATGTCTTTTGTAGTTCTAGATTTTTAGACCTCATAAAAGACACTGAATTTATTACTATCAGATAATAATCTATTAGAGACAGTTCAAGAGTGACTGTAGATCAGTTTTGATTCAGATAACTGAAAAGATTTTTTTCTAGTCCCTTGGTTTGGTAAGTGGAGGAATCATATGGTGCACATTATGCTGTCTACTTAGGAGACCTGGATAGAGTCATTCCCACTAGAAGGAACTATAGACATGGAAGACTTTGTGCTTAAGTGAAGTGAGCTTAGACAAAGAGCAGATCTTATTTATCCTAATTTTTGGCTATCCTCTGAAACTGTCAGCCTCTTTCTGCTCTCTCTTGGATTCTCAGTTGTTTACTACCACTCTTGTCTTGTGTATGGTAATAGATTTCTCATGTATGTTTCTACCTTCTGTGTTATCAATCTACTTTCAACACAATTCCTAGCTATATTAAACCTTTCCTTACATGATTTATAAGATGCACACTAGCCTTAAACTAAACCTCAGCTGCATTTCTCAGCCCTTGTTTCTTGTACTTCACAGTTTTAGCTCTGCTACCTTTCTCTTGTGGACCCTTTTCAGCTCTTCTGTCTTGATTAATAAGATATTGGTTAACATCTACACATCTTTAACTTCCAGCTAATTTTTATGATGGCTTTTTCTGAAATCACTGTTTGATGTAGTTACTTCTCTTGTTGCTCTCACCAGATTACTTGAAAAAAAAAACAACTTAATGAAGGAAGAGCTAAATTTGATTCACAGTAGTTCAGAGGAATAAAGCCCATTGTGCCATGCATGTGAGGTGTTCAGCCATATCAGGTCTTCAGGGAGAATGTAGAGAATTTTAAAGCCTGGACTCAGGTCCATTCTATTTAGCCTGGAATGTTAGCCCATGGGATGATGCTATTTGGTTAAGATTAATGCCTTCCCTCTTCAGTTAAAACTCTCTGGAAATTCCCTAAGAGTTATAAAAGTGAGGCATTTTCTAGATGATTCTAAATCCACTAACATTTGTAGTGGCATTTCATTTGTATTTTAATAAATAAAAAGATTCAAAAAGATTCAAAAAGCATCTAGTCACTGGCTCTTACCTTAACCACAAGACCAAACTGGTGATCCTGACTCCAGGAATCTCAAAATGAGACTGAGCGCTGTTCCTCTCACTTTATAATCCTTTCCAGGGCTAGGATTAAAATGTGCATACTGGTATTAAAGACATGAACCCCAGTCTCTGAGTTTTTATTATCATGTTTTACATGTTGACAATTACAATTACTGAGCACAATGTCTTTTAGTTGTATGTGTTCAATTCAGCCACAACTGAATTTTAATGACTCATTTGTTGTACTTCTGAGACTTTAAAATACAAAGATCCTGAGTGCAAGAACCATTAATAGCAAGTAATATATGTAAAATTAAAAGAAAAGAAGGTACTTTTTAATAGTCTAATGATAGAAAGCCTCATAGGTACAATGCCAGAGTGTGTCCTCTGTAAACAATGGACTTTCAATGATTGCAATTTGTTCATGTAGTTTCATCAGCTGATATAAATATTACCTTTATATTTATTTTAATAATAAATATTACAAATAGGCTGCACTTTTGGACAATACTGATGTCAAAGGAATAGATGCAGGTGAAAAGAAAGAGAGCATGTGGATATCTATACCCCAAATTCACCTTCTTGTGCAAGTAAAAGAGTGCTCTTTAACAGTCTTGGAATTGGAAAGATAGCCCAGTGGTTATGAGCACATACTGCTCTAGCAGAGAGCTGGAGTTGGAATCCCAGTACCCACACATAGTGCCTAAAATTGGTGTCACATTTTGGCCTCCATTGGCATTTGCACACATGTGCACAAATGGAGATAAAATAAAGTTAAATTTTAAAAACACATCCTTATTATTGGTTATCTTATGCATGCCACACTTTACCTCCCCTTAATATCTTGATTTCTCCCACAAAGAGAGTTGACACGAGCTTGTTGGAGCTCATAAACTCTAGATTGACAGCTAGGGAACCTGCATGGAACTGAACTAGGCCCTCTGTATGTGAGTCACAGTTTTGTAGCTTGGTCTGTTTGTGGGACCCCTGGTAGTAGAACCAGGATCTCTCCCTAATGCATGACCTGGCATTTTGTAGCCTATTCCCTGTGGTGGCATGCCTTGCTCAGCCTTGGTGCAGGGGTAGGAACTTATTTCTGCCTCAAGTTAATGTGCCCTCTTTGTTGACTCCCCATGGAAATCCTTACTTTTTATGAGGCATTGATGGGCTGGGAGGTGAGGCAGGGAGGGAGCAGGAGGAGAAGAGGGAGAAAAACTATGATTGGTATGTAAAATGAGTAAAAAAAAACTATCTTGGTTCTTGTTCTAATTTTTTTTGTTTTTCTGTAGATTTTTCCCCCATAATCTTCCTCTTCCAGTGTCTTTACTACATGCTATTTCCTACACCTAGAGTACTCTTTTTAAAAGAATATTATTATTTTAAAGTTTTTATTTATGTGAGTGTGTGTCTGTATATGTACATACTATATATATTTTGTTGCCCGAAGAGGCAAGAAATGGGAATCTGATACCTTGGAATTATATTTATAGGCTGTTGTAAACCACCTCACATGGGTGCTAGAAATCAAACTATAGCCATTTGGAAGGTCAGAAGGACCTCTTAACTTTGGAACTCCCTTTCAAAGCCTTTTCTGCTCTTCTTTTACCTGGTCATATATTCTAAGACTTTAGTTCACTTGCCAATTCATCTTGAAACCTCTCCTTTTCCCATATATCATGTCCTAGGTTAGATATCCACCACTCACCATACATTAACATTATCCTATACTTTACAAACACAAACTATGGTTCTAATTTATGATTGCGTATGGTTATCATTGCAACACCGGTATTAGTATAGTAACAAATACAGATCTAAAATATGCATTTGATGACTGATCATTCTAAAAGTAGGCTTCCCAACAAACACCATGAATGATGTTGGTGAGACTGTAAGGACATAAGGGGTCTTCAGAGATAAATTACCAGAAGGACCAGAAAGAAAGGAAGCAGCAATAAACTTTGATGTCAAAGGTTGGATGTTCTGCAATGAGCCAGCTGTGTGACCGTGACCACAGTGGCTAATTATTCAGTTTTCAGTTCATAGTAGGGTAAAATGAGAATAACATTTTCCGCCTTTTAAAAATTAAAAGCCTATAGGTTCAGTGGCACAAGCCTTTAAACCTAGAACTCAAAAGGCAGAGGTAGGTGGATCTCTGAATTTGAGGTAAACCTCGTCTATACAGTAATTTTCATTCAGTCTTGTCAGATTGAGATAGGGAAACTCTGTCTTAGAAATATCTTTAAAAACACAAAATAGATAAGTATCTCTGTAAGTTATCATTTAAGATGTAGATACAATATTGGCAAAGCTCAGAACATAACTTCTCAATTGCCAGTTTGCCAGTTTTCTGTATGGAAAGAGAACCAAATGAAGCATTTGAAATTCTGTTTTTGCTTTATATTTTCTTCTAAGAATTTTGAACCATGTGAGAGTGACCAGATAGATTAATTACTTTTCTCTCCTGTAATGACAAAATACCTGACAAGAGAAATTTAAGGAAGCATACTGCTTAGAAGGAGAGGATGCAGTCTACTCTGGAGGGGAGGGAATGACAGGGGAGTGTGAGGGGACTGGTAATGTCATGTCTGTAGTTAGTAAGCAGAGGCAGATAATGTGGGTGCTCAGGTAGCTGTCTCCTTTTTCCTTTTTATTCAGTCTGTAGTTCAGTTGACAGAATGTTGCCACACATATTCAAAGTGAGTTTTCCAGCAATTTTGTCAACTTCCAATATCCAGGAGGACAACTATATGTTTTTCTTTAGGTTCACCTTCTTATTTAGCTTCTCTAGGATCATGAATTATAGGCTCAATGTCCTTTATTTATGGCTATAATACACTTATGAGTGAGTACATACCATATTCCTCTTTTTGGGTCTGGGTTACCTCACTCAGTAAAGTGTTTTCACTCTATTTTCATCCAAAATTCAAGATGTCATTGTTTTTTACCATTGAGTAGAACTCTAATGTGTATATGTTCCACACTTTCTTTAACCATTCTTCTATTGAGGGGCACCTAGGTTGTTTCCAGTTTCTGGCTATTAAAAATAGTGCTGCTATGAACATAGTTGAACAAATGCTTATGTAGTATGCTAGGGAATCTCTAGGGTATATTCCCAAGAGTGGAATTGCTGGGTCCTGAGGTAGATTGTTTCGCAGTTTCCTGAGAAGCCGCCACATTGATTTCCAAAGTGGTTGCACAAGTTTGCATTCCCACCAACAATGGATCAGTGTTCCCCTTACTCCACATCCTGTCCAACATAGGCTATCATTGGTGTTTTTGATTTTTAGCCATTCTGACAGGTGTAAGCAAGGAAGTCAGGACTGCGAGGGGTGCATTCACCCACTGAGACAGTGGGACAGATCTAATGGGAGATCACCAAGACCAGTTGGAATGGGACTGATGGAGCATGTGATCAAACCGGACTCTCTGAATGTGACTGATGGTGGAGGCTGACTGAGAAGCCAAGGACATTAGTGCTGGGCTTTGATTCTACTGCATGGACAGGCTTTGTGGGAGCCTTGTCTGTTTGGATGCTCACCTTCCTGGACCTGGTGGGAACGTGGAGGACCTTGGACTTCTCATAGGGTAGGGAACCCTGACTGCTCTTTGGCCTGGAGAATTAGGGGGAAGAGGAGTGGGGGCAGGGGAGGGGAGGAAAGTGGGAGGAGGGGAGGAGGTAGAAATTTTTAATAATAAAAAAATAAAAAAATAAAATTAACAAACAGTTTCTCGTTTTTTTTTTTTTTTTTTTGTAAAAAAAGGGAGTTTTTCGATAGCCGGCCTGCAGCAAGCTAAGACCGCAGGCAGCGAGTCTTCTGACCAGTGAGGGGCTCTGATCCTGTGGAGGGGTGAGTGTGTTGACCGCTATACAACTCCACTTAGGTATACACGGTATCCCCGCCATCCTTATCTCCCTGGCTGCTCAACAGGGGCAGCTTCCCCCAGCTAATCCCTCTCTCCTGCTACGCCATCCCAGCTTTCGGCCTGGAACCCCTCCCGTCCTCTCTCCCTTTTTCGGGGCTTAAATCCCTCCATCTCAGCCGGGGTGGGCACCGCGGTTCGGGGCAGGTGGTGAGTGCAAAGGGAAGGAAGTCCCTTTGTTCTAATAGCCTGCCTGCAGCGAGCTAAGACTGCAGGCAAAGTGATTCCGGGTTAGCAAGGGACACTAATTCAGTAGAAGAAGACCCAGCGGAGGGAAGATCCATTGGAGGGCATCTGAAGGAAGAGATGGGCAGGCGCCAAGGCAAAAATTCCTCCAACAATCTGAAAAACAACATGAAAACACCAGATCCCAGCGATCTTACGACAGAAGGACTTGAACGCCCTATTCCGGAAGAAGTGGAAAACAGTGTCATTATGAAAGCAATAGAGTCTCTTAAACAGGGTATGAATAACTCACTTAAAGAAATAGAAGACAAATATAACAAAAAGATGGAAGAAATGAGTAAAGAATTGGAAGACAAATATAACAAAAAGGTTGAAGAAATGAGTAAATTTGTAAATGATACCCTGGGAAACCAAGAAAAAGCAATCAAACAGGTAATGGAATCAGTTCAAGAATTGAAAACTGAAATGGAGGCAGTGAGAAAAACACAATCCGAGGGCCGGCTGGATATGGAAAACCTAGGTAAATGAACGGAGACTACAGAATCAACCTTAACCAATAGAATACAAGAGATAGAAGAACGAATCTCAGATTATGAAGACACCATAGAGAAAATAAACGCCCTGACCAAAGAAAACAGCAAATCCAACAAATTCTCATCACAAAACATTCAGGAAATATGGGACATAATAAAAAAACCAAATCTAAGAATAATAGGAGTAGAAGAAGGAGAAGAATTGCAGATCAAAGGTCCAGAAGATATATTCAACAAAATTATAGAAGAAAACTTTCCCATCCTAAAGAGGGATATTCCTATGAAGGTGCAAGAAGCATACAGAACACCGAATAGATTGGATCAGAAAAAAACATCCCCTTGCCATATAATAATCAAAACACAAAGCAGTCAGATTAAAGAAAGGATATTAAGAGCTGCAAAGGAAAAAGGTCAAGTAACCTATAAAGGTAAACCTAGCAGACTTACACCAGACTTCTCTATAGAAACCATGAAAGCCAGAAGGTCCTGGATAGAGGTACTGCAGAAATTAAGGGACCATGGATGCAAGCCCAGACTAATTTACCCAGCTAAGCTTTCGTTCACTATCAACGGAGAAAACAAAATATTTCAGCATAAAAACAAATTTAAACAATACGTAACTACTAATCCAGCCTTACAGAGAATACTAGAAGGAAAATTACATCCCAAGGAATCCAACATTGCCAACACTGACTACAATAATTCAGACATCTAGCGACCCTTCACTAGCACAATTCAAAGAAGGAAAACACATACACTCTATTACCCCCCAAAAATGACTGGAGTCAACAACCAATGGTCATTAATATCTCTTAATATCAATGGTCTCAACTCACCTATAAAGAGGCACAGACTTAGAGATTGGATACGAAAACAGGATCCAACATTCTGCTGTTTACAAGAAACACACCTCAACCACAAAGACAGACACCTACTCAGAGTAAAGGGTTGGGAAAATGTTTTCTAAGCAAATGGACCTAAGAAACAAGCGGGTGTGGCCATTCTAATATCTAACAAAATCGACTTCAAACTAAAATCAATCAGAAGAGATGGAGATGGACATTTCATACTCATAACAGGAACAACTCATCAGGAAGAAGTCTCAATCCTGAATATCTATGCCCCTAATGTAAAGGCACCCACATATGTAAAAGAAACTCTTCTAGAACTCAAGGCAGTCATCAAACCACACACGCTAATAGTAGGAGACTTCAACACTCCTCTCTCACCAATGGACAGGTCAATCAGACAGAAACCAAACAGAGACTTAAGAGATTTATTGGAGGTATTGAATCAAATGGACTTAACAGACATCTATAGAACACTCCACCCAACTAGGAAAGAATATACCTTCTTCTCTGCAGTTCATGGAACCTTCTCGAAGATTGACCACATACTCGGTAACAAAGCAAACTCCCACAGATACAAAGAAATATTAGTAACCACCTGTGTCTTGTCAGACCACCATGGATTAAAATTAGAATTCAACAACAACACTACCCCCAGGAAGTCAACAAACTAATGGAAGTTGAACAGTCAACTACTAAATCACCCCTGGGTCAGGGACGAAATTAAGAAAGAAATTAAAGTCTTCCTTGAATTTAATGAAAACAAAGACACAACATACTCAAACTTATGGGACACTATGAAAGCAGTGCTAAGAGGAAAGTTCATAGCAATAGGTGCCCAACTAAAGAAAACGGAGAAAGCACACATTGGAGACCTAACAGCACACTTGAAAGCTCTAGAAAAAAAAGAAGCTGATTCACCCAGGAGGAGTAGAAGACTGGAAATAATCAAACTGAGGGCTGAAATCAACAAAATAGAAACAGAGAAAACAATCCAAAGAATCAATGAATCAAAAAGCTGGTTCTTGGAGAAAATCAACAAGATTGACAAACCCCTATCCAAACTAATCAAACGGCAGAGAGAGAACTTGCAAATTAATAGGATCAGAAATGAAAAGGGGGATATAACCACAGACACAGAGGAAATTCAGAGAATCATTAGATCTTACTACGAAAGTTTATATGCCACAAAGTTGGAAAATGTAAAAGAAATGGACATTTTTTTAGATAAGTACCATATACCAAAGTTGAACCAAGAACAGGTGAACAATCTAAATAGACCTGTTAGTCGCGAAGAATTAGAAGCTGTTATCAGAAATCTCCCTGCCAAAAAAGCCCAGGACCAGATGGTTTCAATGCAGAATTCTACCAGAACTTCCAGGAAGAGCTAATTCCTATACTCCTTAATGTATTCCATAATATAGAAACAGAAGAGTCATTGCCAAACTCCTTTTATGAAGCTACAGTTACCTTAATACCAAAACCACATAAAGACACAACCAAGAAAGAGAATTACAGGCCAATCTCACTCATGAACATCGACGCGAAAATTCTCAATAAAATCCTGGCAAACCGAATCCAGGAACACATTAGAAAAATTATTCATTATGATCAAGTAGGCTTCATCCCAGAGATGCAGGGCTGGTTCAACATACGCAAATCTATCAATGTAATCCATCATATAAATAAACTGAAAGAAAAAAACCATATGATCATTTCATTGGATGCTGAAAAAGCATTTGACAAAATTCAACACCCATTTATGATAAAGGTGTTGGAGAGACTAGGGATACAAGGATCATACCTAAATATAATAAAAGCAATATACAGCAAGCCGACAGCTAACATCAAATTGAATGGAGAGAAACTCAAAGCCTTTCCACTAAAATCAGGAACACGACAAGGCTGTCCACTCTCTCCATACCTCTTCAATATAGTGCTTGAAGTTCTAGCAATAGCAATAAGACAACAGAAGGAGATCAAGGGGATTCAAATTGGAAAGGATGAAGTTAAACTTTCGTTATTTGCTGACGATATGATAGTGTACATAAGTGATCCCAAAAACTCTACCAAAGAACTCCTACAGTTGATAAACACCTTTAGTAACGTGGCAGGATACAAGATCAACTCCAAAAAAATCAGTGGCCCTCCTATACACAAAGGATAAAGAAGCTGAGAGGGAAATCAGAGAAACATCACCTTTCACGATAGCCACAAATAGCATAAAATATCTTGGGGTTACACTAACCAAGGAAGTGAAAGACCTATTTGACAAGAACTTTAAGTCTTTGAAGAAAGAAATTGAGGAGGATACCAGAAAATGGAAAGATCTCTCTTGTTCCTGGATTGGGAGGATCAACATAGTAAAAATGGCAATTCTACCAAAAGCAATCTATAGATTCAATGCAATCCCCATCAAAATACCATCAAACTTCTTCACAGACCTTGAGAAAAAAATAATCAAGTTTATATGGCAAAACAAAAAACCCAGGATAGCCAAAACAATCTTATACAATAAAGGAACTTCAGGAGGCATTACCATCCCTGACTTCAAACTCTATTACAGAGCTACAGTATTGAAAACAGCTTGGTATTTGCATAAGAACAGAGAAATCGACCTTTGGAATCGAATAGAAGACCCGGATATTAACCCACAAACCTATGAACACCTAATTTTTGACAAGGGAGCTAAAGGTATACAATGGAAGAAGGAAAGCATCTTTAACAAATGGTGCTGGCATAACTGGATGTCAACCTGTAGAAGGATGAAAGTAGATCCATACCTATCACCATGCACAAAACTCAGGTCCAAATGGATTAAAGACATCAACATTAATCCGTCCACTTTGAACCTGATAGAAGAGAAAGTGGGAAGTAGTCTACAAGATATAGGCACGGGAGGCCTCTTCCTAAGCAGAACCCCAGCTGCACAGACAATAAGAGAAACAATGAATAAATGGGATCTACTGAAACTGAGAAGCTTCTGTAAAGCAAAGGACACTGTCAGTAAGACAAAAAGGCTGCCTTTTGACTGGGAGAAGATCTTCACCAACCCCTCATCAGACAAAGGTCTGATCTCCAAAATATACAAAGAACTCAAGAAACTAGGCACTAAAACTCTAATTAACCCAATTAAAAAATGGGGTACTGAACTGAACAGAGAATTCACAACAGATGAACTTCGAATGGCCAAAAGACACTTAAGGTCATGCTCAACCTCCTTAGCGATCAGGGAAATGCAAATCAAAACCACTTTGAGATACCATCTTACACCTGTCAGAATAGCTAAAGTCAAAAACACCAATGATAGCCTATGCTGGAGAGGATGTGGGGTGAGGGGAACACTCATCCATTGTTGGTGGGAATGCAAACTTGTGCAGCCACTGTGGAAATCAGTGTGGCGGTTTCTCAGGAAACTGGGAGTCAGTCTCCCTCAGGACCCATCAATTCCACTCTTGGGAATATACCCTAGAGATTCCCTAGCATACTACAAAAGCATTTGTTCAACTATGTTCATAGCAGCACTATTTGTAATAGCCAGAACCTGGAAACAGCCTAGGTGCCCCTCAATTGAAGAATGGTTAAAAAAGGTGTGGAACATATACACATTAGAGTTTTACTCAGCGGTAAAAAATAATGACATCTTGAATTTTGCATGCAAATGGATGGACATAGAAAACGCTTTACTGAGTGAGGTAAGCCAGACCCAAAAAGAGGAACACGGTATGTATTCACTCATAAGTGGATTCTAACCATAATTTAAAGGTCTTTGAGCCTATTATTCGTGATCCTAGAGAAGCTAAATAAGAAGACGAACCTGATGAAGATTATTTAGCTATCTGCCAGGAGGTAGGAAATAGTCAAGAGTCCCAGGTAACCTTGGGTGCATGGGGGGGGGGGTGGGAGGGTTGTTGGAAGGGGAGAGGGTTAGAGAGAAGGGAGTAGGGGAGGAATGGAGAAAGCTTGGTTGACCGGGATGGGGTGAAGGGAGGAAGGATGAATATGGGATCAGGGAAGAATATATTTCAACTAAGGGAGTCATTTTAGGGTTTATAGGAAACTTGATTATATATGGGATCCCAGGTCCAAGGAGAGATCCCCAGATTGTTCTCTGGACAGAGGAGAGGGTGCCTGAACCGGCCTTGGCCCATAACCATACTGATGAATATTTTGCTTATCACCATAGATCCTTCATCTGGCGATGGATGGCGATACAGACAGAGACCCACATTGGAGCACCGGACTGAGCCGCCCAAGGTCCAAATGAGGAGCAGTAGGATGAAGAAAATGACGAAGGACTGCGAGGGATGCTATCACCCACTGATACAAGGGGACGGATTTAATGAGAGTTTACCAAGGGCAGTTGGACTGCAACTGAACGAACACGTGATCCAACCAGATTCTCTGAATGTCGCCGGATTTTTTGAATGTGGCTGGCCCGGAGTCTTTCTGAGAAGCCATTGACAATGTCACTGGGACTAGTTTCCTCTGCATATACTGGATTTTTGGGATCCAGTCTGTTTGGATACTCACCTTCCTGGACCTGGAGGGAGGGGGGACGATCTTGAACTTCCCACAGGGCTTGAAACCCTGACTGACCTTAGGGACAAAGAGGGAGGAGGAGAGGGAGGGGGGGGAGTGGGAGGGTGTTGGGAAGAGGGGCGTAAATGGAAACTTTTATAATTTAATAAAATTACTTAAAAAAATAAAAAAAAATAAAAATAAAAAAAGTGAGTTTTTCCATCTTGATATAAGCCTCTATAAAAATACCCTTAGAAACATACAGAGAATTACGTCTTCTAGGCTATTCTAAATTCTCTCAACTGACAATAAGAACCATTATTGTCGTTAAACCATCCCACTAGCTAGTCATTAAAATCATCAATGAAACTTGATTAGATTTTCCATTATCCCATTTAAGAGAATGAAAAATGTTTGACAAACAATATTTTGTGACAGAGGTGGACGGAATTAGAAATTCTCATGAGTTCAGCTATCAATGAGATGACCTGATTACCTGATTTTTATAGTACACGGAGTTCTAAAAACTGGAAAGATATGGAAAATAGTTATATTTTATACAGCTTTTACATGAAAAATTCAAAACATATTTCAGTAAACTGAGTAGTTTACATTGTTAATGTAATTTAACTCTTACCAGCCTTTTTTCAGGAGCCATTGTTAAAATTCTAATATATAAGAAAGCAGTGTTAGAGAAAGGAAATCAGTATACTCAAGGCAACTCACTCTTATTTGGCACATTCAGGTTTATGTAAACAGTATGCAAGACATCTCTGTCTGTGTGACTATTCTGAGCACATAATTTCTGCTGGTAAGTGTGTGTGTGTAACCAAAAATACTGAGAAACCTTAAAGTCAAATTCTATGATCTTCACATTGCAGAAGAAGCTGAAATATGAGAAATGATATCTTTTGACTGAAGTTACATAGGGTGGGTCAGAATGTATATCTAGATCAATACATGACATATCAAAGGGACTTCAAAATAAGTCTTTACTGATTGTGCCAACTTTTTTATTGTATATAAAATGCCACTCTTTTGGTTATGTGAGTTATCAATTTGATTTCCTTATACCCCAGCTGCAAATCTAGGCTTTGATAATTTTCTCTTGAAAATGTGTGGTCCAAAAGTGCAATGATATTTCACATACTAAGTTATAGAACCTTAAGTCTCTGAGATGATAGTGAGTAATTGTCAGACAAACAGCATTCTGAAGGTATCTTGAAATGCACTTTTACCAGTGTTCACAGACTAATTAATTAAAAAGTAAAACCATGTCCCAGATTCATATAAACATGTCATTTCATTTTAACATTTGTCCTTTCTTTCAAGTAAATCTTTAGTTATCTCCCTCCAGAGCACAGTAAGTGAATCTCTGATTTACTTCTCACCTGCGCTTCCATTCTGTCATTTAGCAGGACATGAGCACGTGACAATGACAGTGAAGCAGGTAGACTATGGAGGGAAGAAGTGTTCTAACCTTCCAGGTAGCCAGATCTCAAGTTCAGTTTTCTTGGGCAATTTATTTACTCAGAAAGAACCTTGGTTTCTTCACTTCTAAAGAAGAATCAACTGTAAATCTCTTACCATTGACATTGTGAGGGTTATCAGAATGATTCCTGGTAACTCCCCTTTGGTAGGACTGTACATTGAGTTTCTGCTAAGGAAAACCATTTTTTCTAGAGAAGGAAATTAGGGGTTGGTACAGTTAAGACATGTAACTTCAAATCTTTGTTAGTTTTTGCCTTCAGTTAAATATCAATAGACCAGGTGATTGTGTGTGACCCCTCCTCACCTGTGTGTGTGTGCGTGTGTGCGTGTGTTTGTGTAGGATAGAGGATGCCAGGTATCTTGCTCAATAACACTCTAACTTATTTTTAGATACAGGGTGTTTCACTAGTTCAGCAACACTGGCTGATTAGACTTGAAGAGATAAATAAGTCATTATGAGCACTTGCTGCTCTTACAGAGGACCTGAATTCAGTTCACAGCACTCACACTGCGTAGCTCACAACTGGCTAAAACTCTAACTCCAGTGATTCTGAAATCCTCCTCTGAAATCTGTAGTCACTGCACATGCAATAGAAACAGTCATCAAAAGTTGCCCCCCAACCCCCCAAAAAAGCCCAGGACCAGACGATTTCAGCTCAGAATTCTAAAAGACTTTCAAAGAATAATTAATACCAATACCCCTTAAAATATTCCACACAGTAGAAACAGAAGGAACATTGCCAAACACTTTTTATGAGGTTACTATTACTCTGCTACCCAAACCACAAAAAGACATTACTAAGAAAGAGAATTACAGACCAATCTAACTCATGAACATTGATGCAAAAATTCTAAATAAAATACTGGCAAATCGAATCCAAGAACACATCAGAACCATCATCCACCATGATCAAGTCAACTTCATCCCAGAGATGCAGAGATGGTTCAACATTTGAAAATCTGTCAATGTAATCCACCATATAAACAAACCGAAAAACAAAATCTACATGATCATCTCATTAGATATCCAAAAATCTTTCAACAAAATACAACATCCATTTATGATAAATGTCTTGGAGAAAGCAGGGATACAAGGACCATACCTAAACATAATAAAGGCAATATACAGCAAGCCAACAGCCAACCTCAAACTAAATGGAGAGAAACTCCCAGAGATTTCCCTAAAATCAGGAACAAGATAAGGTTGTCCACTTTCTGTATCTATTCAATATAGTTCTTAAGGTCCTAGATAGAGCAATAAGACACCAAAAATATTAAGGGGATACAAATCAGAAAAGAAGTCAAACTCTCACTGTTTGCTGATGATATGATAGTTTACATAAGCATTCCCAAAAATTCTACCAAGGAACTTCTACAACTTATAAACACTTTCAGTAATGTAGCAGGTACAAGATTAACAACAGCAACAACAAATCACTAGTCCTCCTGTATACAGAAGATAAAAGTGCTTGGAAAGAAATCAGAGAAACAACACCTTTCACAATAGCAACAAATGCATAAAATATCTTAGAGTAACTCTAACCAAACAAGTGGAAGACTTGTATGACAAAAACTTTAAATGTTTGAAGAAAGAAATTGAAGAAGACACAAGAAAGTGAAAATATTTCCCATGCTTTGGCGTAGGCAGAATTAACATAGTAAAAATGGTAATCTTACCAAAAGCAATCTACAGATTCAATGCAATGCCCATCAAAATCCCAGCAAAATTCTTCAAATACCAAAAAAATGGTACTCAATGTCATATGAAAAACAAAACAAAACAAAAAAACCCAGAGTAGCCAAAACAATACTGTACAATAAAAGAACTTCTGGAGGCATCACAATCCTTGACTTCAAACTCTACTACAGAGTTACAATACTAAAAACAGCCTGGTATTTGCATAAGAACAGACAGAAGGATGAATGGAACCCAATAGAATAAACAGATATTAATCCACACACCTTTGAACACCTGATTTTTGTCAAAGAAGCAAAGAATGTCAAATGGAAAAAAGAAAGCATATTTAACAAATGATACTGGTATAACTGGATATCAACATGTAGAAGAATGAAAATAGACCCATATCTATCATCATGCACAAAACTCAAGTCCAAATGCATCAAAGACCTCAACATAAAGCCAGTCACATTAAACCTTATAGAAGAGAAAGTGAGAAGTACTTTGAACTCATTGGCACAGGAGACCACTTCCTAAATATAACCCAGCAGCACAGACACTGAGAGAAACAATTAATAAATGGGACCTCCTGAAACTGAAAAGCTTCTGTAAAACAAAGGATATTGTCAACAAGACAAAAAAACAGCCTATAGAATGGGAAAAGTTCTTCACTAATCCCACATCAAATAGAGGTGTGATCTCCAAAATATACAAAGAACTGAAGAAATTGGTCATCAAAAGAACACATAATCCAATAAAAAAATGGAGTACAGACCTAAGTAGAGGACTCTCAGCAGAGGAATCTAAAATGGCTGAAAGGCACTTACGAAAATGTTCTACTTTCTTAGTCATCAGAAAAATGCAAATCAAAACAACTCTGAGATTCCATCTTACACGTATAAATATAGCCAAGATAGAAAACACTGATGACAACTTATGCTGGAGAGGGTGTAGGGTATAGGGAACACTCCTGCATTGCTAATATGCAGCTTGATAATGCAAGCTGGTACAGCCCCTTTGGATGTCAGTGTGGCGATTTCTCAAATAATTGGGAAACAACCTTCCTCAAGACCCAACAATACCACTTTTGGGTATAGATCCAAAGAATGCTCAATTTTGCCACAAGGACATGTGCTCAACTATATTCATAGCAGCATTGTTTGTCATAGCCAGAACATGGAAGCAATCTAAAGGCCCCTCGACTGAAGAATGGATAAGAAAAATGCAGAACATTTACACAATGGAGTACTACACAGCAGAAAAAAATGTCATCTTGAATTTTGCAGGAAAATGTATGGAGCTAGAAAACATTACTTTGTGTGAAGTAACCCAGACACAGAAAGACAAGTATCACATATATTCACTCATAGGTGGTTTTTAAACATGAAGCAAAGAAAACCAGCTTACAAACCACAATCCCAGAGAACTTAGACAACAATAAGGACAGTAGGAGAAACTTACATAGACCTAATCTACATGAGAAGTAGAAAAAGACAAGATCTCCTCAGTAAACTGGAGGCATGGGGGACCTTGGGGCAGTGCTGAAGTGGGGAGAGGAGAGGCAGGGAGGGGAGCAGAGAAAAATGTAGAGCTCAATAAATATCAATTACAAAAAATAAAAAGTTCACCGATCAGAAAACCCTAGGAATCCTCCTGTGTCACCTTCCTAAGATGGAGTTTTACAATCCTGCTGGTGCTTTAACTTAGATTCTCATGTTTGCTTGACACATACTTTATTCACTGAGACATCTCTCCAAACAGGCAAATTAATTTTTAAAATCATGTTCTTTATTAGCAAAATTCCATTACTGATGAATAGTTTCTTCTGTACTAGCAAGAAAATCTATGCACACATTCATTCTTCTGAATATCAAAAATCATACTGAGTTCTGTAGTCATATAAAGTAACATGGATATAGCTAAAGATCATTATGTCAAGTAGATAACTCACACACAAGAAAGAGAAATACCACACAATTTCAGGCACATGTTGAAAACTTAAAACTATTACTGTCAATACAAGTGAATATTAGGAACCAAAAAATTTTAGCAAAATTTGGAGAGAGAAGGAGGGCAGCAGAAATGGGAAGACGTTGATTGACTGGTATAATTAGGTGGGAGAAATAGGTTGAATCTCATAGACCATCACAAAAGCTAAAAGAAAAGGAGAAGGACTTATTTTCTCTTTAAACACAAGTCATATTCTATGGTGCGGGAGAATTATCTGTATTCTGTCAATCATATTTTAATAAAACGCTGATTGGCCAGGCAGGCAGTATAGGTGGGAAAGCCAGACAGGAAGTAGGGGTGGAGCAAAGAGACTGGGAGTATTCTGGAAGCAGAAGCTCTCTCTCAGCCACTCCTGCACAGATCACTGAAGAAGCAACATGTAAGCTGCCCCCGCTGGAAAAGGTACTGAGCCATTATGGCTAACATAGATGAGAATAATGGGTTAATATAAGTTATAAGAGTTAACAAGAAGCCTGACCTAATGAGCCAATCAGTTTATAACCTTATGGAGTCCTATGTATGATTTTTCTCTTTGGGATTTGCCGGCTGTTGGGGTACCGGGCGGGACAGAAACCCCAACAAGCTGGCCCTCATGCTACAAATGGCGCCAACGTGTGGACAACTGTATCCACATAAAGCCTGAGACAGCTTGGGAAGTAATTCTAGAACAAAATAACAGCATTATGCATGGTTTGTTGGTAGCAGCAATTTCTCGTGTCTGCTCTGTTTGCTACAAGCCGGCCCTCATGTTACAATTCTAAAGTTAGCACTTGGCATTCTCATGCAGAAAAACATCCTGTGGAAATTCAATATTCTGGGGTATGTTGCTGTAAAAATTTTCTTTCACATTTGTCAATGCATTTTCTCCATAGTTGTGGTTAAAAATAGTCAGCTTCTTACTGATAGTGAAGCCATCAGTTTAAAAAAAAACCCAATGAAAAGCCCAGTTAGTCCTAATCCACAAAATGGTTGCAGTTTTAGGTCATGTACTGTACCTAATGATATGTCAAAACATATTTTCAAAGGACACTAAGAAATAGCACATGTAAATTATAAACTTCATATTTTAATCCAAATGAACTAGTTGCAGAATTCTTTCAGGTCTGAGGCTTGACTTTTATCCTTGACTCTGAATTCAGCTGTGTTCATTAGCATTAACTATTAAGGCTATAGAGTCTAGAGTAAGAACAAATCTGAGCTTTGTCTCTTAGTGCAGGCTTTTGGATGATTATTTAAGCTTTTAGATTTATTTTAGGAAACTAGGACTTTTTTTGGAGTCAAGGTCACATGGGTTTGCTAGACCCTATCTGATGATCCACCAATGACTTTCTTCCTTAGACATATATTTTATGTGTCTTTCGAGAGATCTGCAAGTCTCGTTTTTGTGTGTGTGTGTGTGTGTGTGTGTGTGTGTGTGTGTGTGTGTGTGCATGCGTGCGTGTTTGTGTAGTATCATGTTCCAGAATGTAAGCTGGTTTTATTTCACACCTTTTCTTCATGATACAACACAGAATAACATCTTAGGTATTAATAATCCCTAATTAGAGAAACATTAACATGAATAGGTGATGAAGAAGTTGATTTTGGGTCCCCCTCTTATCTGTTGTTTCTGTCTCTCTTTTCAGAGAGGAGTGATTTCTAAAATACTAGCCTGGACTACAAAGCACCCAAAAGTCAAGAACAGTATACATTATCATCACCAGCAATAAAGAAATAATAACAATGAGATCTTAGCTTCAACTCCAATCAGTGTGTCCAAAATATTATACTTTAGCTTGAACCAGCCAATTATTCATTAGTAAAATCCATTGTATACATAAATATCTCATTCAAAATCAAACTAAACAGATTTTTGTTTTCCCATCTCATATTGGAAGGTAACAGGGAACTCCTACTCATGCATCTGTTATGTGACAGCCCTGATTCAAATCCAACCCTAGATTTTCTTTGCATGCTACTATGATTAACCATGTATCAATCTGCATACTGATCCATGTCATGTATACAAGACAATAGGGTGGCCTATTGTCTTTATATTTTGAGCAATTTAGATACATTTTATAAAGCTGACTCTTTTCATTATAATAATTAGTATGAATCTTCTTGATGTTGAGATCTCCATCATCTTTCCAGCACAAATACGAGCCCCAGGAACTACTACTCAGGAAGTGAAATAATGACTAAGAGCTCATAGTTTTCTTATTGGTAATATGATACCACACAACTTCACATGGAGGTAGAATGATCTCATATTATCATTTTCTTAATTCTACCTTCAGAATATGTTAGGGCTATTGACATGATAGTCTTCAAAATAGATAATTACATTAAAATATCTGTTATGAAAATTGCATTGTCAAGAATGAAAACAGATGTCAGGAATGGATAAGTTATTAGAGTTCTGAAGTGCCCTCCAGTTCTAAAAGGCATGGAGTATATGTTCCATCTAACAAGAACAATAACAAAATCCCTATTGGTGACATTGACATTCAGGTACAACTCCATCTCTCACATTCTCTTTCTCTCTTTTATCTGCCTTCGTGGAAGTTTTGTTCTCTTATATCATGTAACAGTGGTGGAAAATGCAGGAAAATACTGTTCACCATGAGCTAGTTTCTTTCCTTTCTGAGCTTCAGTTGTTTTTACTGTAAATGAAGAATGCTATTTAGGTTAACTAATGCTGAACGAAGGTTAAGTGATCTGTTTTTTCCCATTCAAAGACTATTAAAGTTGAGAGATAATGAATATCTTTGATGCAAGACCTCAAACCTCTGAAAATTCTATCTCAGAACCATAAACACTTGTGATGATTCACTTGTTTAAGTCACGGAGTCTCAGTTCTTCTCTATGTGTTTATGGAGAAGTAGAACAAACTAAAAAACAAACAAACAAACAAACAAAAACCAGGAGGGTGGTTTTTACCTCCTTTATCTGTCTGATTTCCTTTCTCATTTTATTTAATGGTTGTTTCCCCTACAAGTTTCCAAGGCATTTTATCTTGCTTATCATAAAGAGTGCGCATGCGCACACACACACACACACACACACACACACACACACACACACACACCGTTAATGAAGTAGAGAAAGAATTCTGACTAGACTTTCCTTACAGAAAGAACTTTCTTGTAAACTGATTTGGTGCTATTCTTTGCTGCCACAAGGTTTAATTTCTAAATCTGATAAGAAAGTAAATTCAAAGATAGTACTCATTGTCACAGGCCAAAGTTGAACTTCTAAGACTCTGCACCCCAAATATTCCACAAAAATACTTATTTATGTCCTACAACCCCAACCATTCTCATCTGCCTTTACAGCAATGATCAGTCCTTAGTAAATCACATGTTTCTTGTCACCTTTGGCAACACTGTGAGAAAATGGTAGGCAGGGAACAGAATTTACTAATATTAAACTCCTAAATTTTAAGAAAGTTATATTGGAGGTTGTTCTAAAAAAAAAAACTCAAAATCACATTGTTAAAGTAGTAATAACTCACTGAGAACGGAGGGGAAATGTTCATGTAGAACATCAGTTTATTTTCTTTTTGTGCCCTCATCATGTTTTTTTTTAATATCCTCAGAATCAATACTGTAGTCAGATTTTTTTCTTTGGGCTTCCAGATAACAGGTAATGACACAGAGACTTATTATTAATTTTGAAAGCTCAGCCTTAGTTCAGGCTTGTCCTACTAGCTCTTATAACTTAAATTATCCTGCTTTTATTAATCTGTGATTTACCACGTGGCTTTTACCATTATTTCATCTTGCACCTTCTATGTCCTCTCTGTGTCTCTTGGGGTCTTCCCTTTTTTTTTCCCAGAGTCCTCTGTCCCTGGAATTTCCACCTAAACTCTTTTGGCCTAGCTATTGACCATTCAGATCTTTCTTAAATTAATCAGAAGGGACTTTTGCAAAAATATATATTTACAGTATAAAGATATATTCTGCAACACAAGACATCTATCTTGTGCTCATTCTATTTAGTAATGGGCTATGAAATAAATCCTAAAAAGTGATACTTGTGTTTTCTTTTTCTTACTTCACATTTCTGTGTAAATTTTTATCTGTCATTCAAAACATTTTACCTATGTTATTGTATTTACTTTTTCCACAACTCTACAAAATATTTTAACTTATTCTCACAGGATATGGAGAGTAATGCTCAGAGGTTCTCAGTGAACCCATTTAGTGCCAAGTGTGGCCTGGGTCCTTGAACTCTTATTTTTTTGGCAGAGTTTCTCTGTGTAGCTTTGGAACCTCTCCTGGCACTCATGCTGTAGACCATGCTGGCTTTGTACTCACAGTGATCCACCAGCATCTGCCTCCTGAGTCCTGGTATTAAAGGCATGTGCCACCACCACCTGGTGAATTCTTGAACTCTTATGCTTATATTTCAAACACTTTCTAGGCAGTTTTCATTTCAGAGGAACTACTAACTCTCAGAATGAGGTAATAGTTGCAGAGAAGAATAGAACAAAGGAGGAAAACACTGCTCACAACTTCTTCAAATTTCGGAAAATATCAGATGGATGAGTTTGCCTTTTCTCCACTATCCAAAATCTGCAGAAATTCATTCCATTTCTTTGAATAGGTTGCATATCCTCTGGGATATTTACTTATAAACATTGTGGTTCTTACTGACACCATTATTTTAAGTTGAAGGAAAAATTTTTGAAATGTGAAATAGTAAGAGAGGTTAGCTGTCATGATTCATAGGATAATACAACAGAGACCACTAAATCAGTGCTCACCTTGATTTTATAAGTATATCATTTTGCTTTGTTGTGTTTCATCACATGATATTACTGTACTTTTCAACTCATTGCCTCTTGATGTTGGAAGTTACAAAATAATCTCACAACAGTACAGAATTGCATATAGTAAAAGATTATTTATTTAGAGGAGACTCACAGACCACTGTCCTAGATCACAGTCCTCTTCATGAATGGGGAACAGAAACCAAATCTAACAGCCAGAAGCAAGAACTGGAAACAAGAGAGGGAGCACACACTTTACAGCTGCATTTATAGAATAAGAGACCTTGCCCAAGTGGGTTGGTCTCTTAAAGACTATTGGCTAAAGGAGCTCCCACAGCACCTCTCTCTTTTGTTTAAATAAGAGAGATCAAACCCAATCTAGTACTGTATGCACTGGGAACAAGATATCAAGTATAAAATAAAGTTAGAAATACAACCAGCATAAACACTACTAAGGAAGGAACATATTCTAATGTTTTAACAAGTATTCTATCTAGAAACAAAAAGTCTAAGTTTTGTATTTAAAATGGCTTGGCTAGATCTTTATGGCTTATGGAAGCTTGTAATATTTTCCCCCTCTTTAAAGGCATAAAAAGCTATATCAAGGTAGATTTGGGAAAAAGATTTTACTTTTGCAGTCCCTAGCAGCCTTAACTTAACTAGCTTCTTCTTAACTTAAACTTCTCAGTTAGGTGTTTATTTGTTTTGTTTTTTTTTTACATCTATGTGAAGAACTAAGGTTTTTTTCATTAATCTGGTTTACAGCAGGATGCCACACATGAATTGAATCTGAGGGACATAATTCTCATTAATAATTCTTCTTTTCAAGTGTACAGTGACACTTTAGTGAACAAATTCTGTATCCAACAAATATTTTCACTCTTTATTTAGTATTAAACAAACTTGCTTTTAGCATGAATACATGGGATTCAAACAAATCCATTTATCTGTTGAATGTGTAACAAGGGCTGGAACAAGTATTGTGTTGGTTTTTCAGTGTTTGAGTTGTTTGCCAAGACAGGTGGTGATTTGAAGAGAGGTTAGGCTGTATATATTCACTTATCTGTAACTACATAAGGAACAGTTGACATCAAATATGGCAATGATTCTACACACCCAGAAGCTTTCCTTCTACACAAGAATTTTTTGGAGCAGAGTAAAAGCTAATGTCCAACACTTAAAACTCACCCTGGATATGTTCCTCAAACAAACAGGGAGCATTAAAAATCTTAAAATTCTGTGAACAAATGAACATTCATGTAATGTCTTGAATTAGTTTTAGAGCTTCCTACATACTAATATTTAACATAAGTTGTATTTCACATGCCATGATCTGAGAATGTGTTTATATACAGTACTTTCTGTTCACCCAAAGATTTTGCCAGCGTGGTGTCTTACATCTAGGTAACCAAGAAAGGATTGGAGATATTACTTTAGTGATGTCTCTCCAAGTTAAGGACGGAATTAGGGCATAAAATCAGCTTCCTCTGATCCTGAAGTTCATGTTATAGTTTTTTTCATACTAAGTCACTCTTAGTATATTTTTATATTGCCATCTATATAATACAAACTTAAACAACACTCTAAGTATCTGCTTTAGTTTTCAAATGAAAATGATGAGTAGCAGGAATGCACTGAACTAGAAGTAAGGAAAATCTGTGCAAGGACACTGTATAGGATGTCAGCACTGTGTACCACTTATGCTGCACACTGTCCTGTTCTTTCCTGTGTTAAGACCAACCAGGACCAAAGGAGCCAACCTGGAGTCTGCCTGGTACTCTCAGAGGTCCTGACCATGGAGGAGTGACCAAGGGATATTTCTTGAGTGTCTAGCAACAGGCACTATCAGAGGTCCTGATTTTGCCTAGCCAGTGAGGGACAGCCATGTGTTGTCATCTGTCAATGGATCAGAACACCTGGGCGCTGGGAGGGTTTATAAGTTTTTCTCCATTCCTAAATAAATGAGTCTGCTGTGCTGTATACCTTCTACCTGACTCCCAGTATCTGAGACACTGACACTGCATCTTTTCACCCCCTCCCTGAGGAAAACATTAGGGACCAGGAATACTTTCCCATATCTAAAATTACTATTAAATTAAAGCCAATCTTAAATATCATTTATTTTATTAGTGAAGAAGCTAGGAACCTTAGTATTTCATAAATACATGGTATAGAGTCATATTTTAATGCACATATAATTTGTAGATTTTTCGAGGTTGGGGTAATACCTCTTCTGATAATGTGTTTTCACTGAAAGCAAGAGAACATAAATTTAATAAAAATGCAAAAATATTTCTGGTGTGATAGTATTGGGGAGGTGGGGCTAGCCCAATCACTACGTTTGCTGGAGCTTAGCCTACGTGGTAAGCTCCAGGATAGTGAGAGACCTAATCTAAACAAAAAACAAACAAACAAACAGAAAAAACAAATGTGAACTACTACAGAGCAAGCATCCAAAATTGTCTTTTAATCTTCATGTTCATGAACACACACGTGCATCTACACCTTGTGGTAGTTTGAATATAATTAGAGTCCATAATCTCATATAGAGTGGCATTAATGCATGTGGTGAAGTGGGTATAACTTTTTGCATGAAGTGTATCACTGTGAGGGCAGGTTTGAGGTTTTCTATGTTCAGAATACTGCCTAATGTCTCAGTTGAGTTCCTGTTGCCTGCAAGATGTAAAATTCTCAGCTCCTTCTTCAGCACCATGACTACCTGCACATTGTCATGCTCCCTGATATGATGATAATGAACTGAACCTCTCAAACTATAAGTAAGTCACCACAATTAAATGTTTTCGTTTATAATACTGGTCATTGCCATAGTGTCTCTCCATAGCAGTAAAAACATAACTAAGACAGAAATTGGTACCAGGCACTAGGGTATTGCTGAAAAAGTCCTGAACATGTTTTTCTTAATTTTTTAAAACATTTATTTATTTATTAAAAATTTTCACCTCCTCCCCTTCACCCATTTACCTCCCACTTCCTCCCTTCCCCCTCCCCTTTCTCTCCAGTCCTAACAGAAGTCAGGGTGCCCTGCCCTGTGAGAAGTCCAAGGCCCTCCCTGCTACATCCAGGTCTAGGAAAGTGTGCATCCAAACAGATTAGAGTCCCAAAAAGCCAGTACATGTAGTAGTTTCAAAACCTAGTGACATTGTCATTGGCTTCTCAGTCTTCCCTCATTATCAGCCACATTCAGAGACTCTGGTCTGATCACTTGCTCATTCAGCCCCAGTCCAGCTGGTCTTGGTGAGTTCCCATTAGATCAGTCACACATTCTCAGTGGGTGGATGCACACCTCATGGGCCTGATTTCCTTGCTCATGTTCTCCCTCCTTCTGCTCTTCATCTGGACCTTGGGAGCTCAGTTCAGTGCTCCAATGTGGGTCTCTGTCTCTGTCTCCATCCATTGCTGGATGAAGGTTCATATTCATCTTTTTGGGTCTGGGTTATCTCACTCAGTAAACTGTTTTCTATTTCCATCCATTTGCATGTAAAATTCAAGATGTCATTTTTTTTTGTTTTGTTTTGTTTTTTTTCCACTGATTAGAACTCTCATGTGTCTTCTTTATCCATTCTTCTATTAAGGGACACCTAGGCTATTTCCAGGTTCTGGCTATTACAAATAGTGCAGCTATGAACATAGTTGAACAAATGCTTTTGTAGTATGATTGGACATCTCTTGGGTATATTCCCAAGAGTGGAATTGCTGGGCCCTGAGTTAGATTGACTCCCAGTTTCCTGAGAAACCACCACACTGATTTCAAAAGTGGTTGCACAAGTTTGCATTCCTACCAGCAATGGATGAGTGTTCCTCTTACTTCACATCCTCTCCAGCATAAGCTATCATTGGTGCTTTCAATTTTAGCCATTCTGACAGGTGTAAGATGGTATCTCAAAGTTGTTTTGATTTGCATTTCCCTGATCACTAAGGAGGTTAAAAAATGACCTTTAGTGTCTTTTAGCCATTTGAACTTTTTCTGTTGAGAATTCTCTGTTCAATTCAGTACCACATTGGGTTAATTAGAGTTTTAATGTCTAGTTTCTTGAATTATTTAAATATATTTTGGAGAGCTGACCTTTGTCTGATGCAGGGTTGGTGAAGATCTTTTCCCATTCAGTAGGTTGTAACCACTGGTCTTTAATATCACTTAATATCAATGGTCTCAATTCACCTATAAAAAGGCACAGGTTAAGAGAATGGATATAAAAACAAGATCCAACATTCTGCTGTTTACAAGAAACACACCTCAACTTCAAAGACAGATACTATCTCAGAGTAGAAGGTTGGGAAATAGTTTTCCAATCAAATGGACCAAAGAAACAAGCAGGTATGGCTGTACTAAAATCTAACAAAATTGATTTTAAACAAAAATCAGTCAGAAGAGATGGAGAAGGATACTTTATACTCATAACAGGAACAATTCATCAGGAAGAACTCCAAATCCTGAATATCTATGCCCCTAATATAAAAGCATCCACACATGTAAAAGAAACATTACTAGAACACAAAGCATAGAGCAAACCCCACACTCTAATAGTAGGAGATTTCAACACTCCTCTCTCACCAATGGACAGGTCAACCAGACAGAAATTTAACAAAGAAATAAAAGAACTAGCAGATGTAATGAACTAAAAGGACATAACTGATATCTATAGAACATTCCATCCAAACAAAGTAATATACCTTCTTCTCAGCATCTCATGGAACTTTTTCAAAAATTGGTCACATAATCAGTAACAAAGCAAATATCCACAGATACAAAAAAGTTGTAGTAACCACCTGTGTACTATCAGATCACCATGCAATAAAGTTAGAATTCAACTACAATTCTACCCCCAGCAAGCCTACAAACTCATGGAAGCTGAACAGTCAACTACTGAACCACCCCTGGGTCAAGGAAGGAATAAAGAAAGAAATTAAAGTCTTTCTTGAATTCAATGAAAATAAAGACACAACATAACAATGTTTTTCTTTAGAGTAATATGGACTTTGAGAGTTTGGGTTAGGAAAGCAGTTGTGTAGCATAGATAATAAAAAAACCCAGACAGATATTGTGGTTCAATCTAAAAGATCAGAGAAACGAAACAGTTAACCACTAGAGAGCTATTATTGCTACAAAATCTTTTGACTGAAAGAGAATGAGTTCCTGTCTCATCTCACCTCATATAGTGTTGGTATTAAGTGTATGTATCACCACTGACCAGCTTCTTTGACTAACTACTGTAGCTGTTGGGACTGAAGATGTGTGCCACCACTCCTTGGCCTGTTTGGCAGACTAGTGTGGCTAGCTTTGCACTTTGTTCTTCAGGCAAGATTTATTTTTTAGATCAAAAAGAAGATACCACTACACTTCATTTCTTTATTTTATGCAAGAATTGCACAAAATAAAAAGGCTATAAAACATAAGAAAAACTATATACATTAAGTATAATAGCTATATACAATATATACAGGGATTAATTATATGAACAATGTCTTATCCACCTGTATTGTACAAAATCAGAGAAAATACTCCATTATCTACTGTATCTTTTTGAGTCCAAAGTCTTGTAATTAATTTATTTCCTATTATAACTTTCATTGCCATCTTCTTTTGGAATCTCTCAACCTTTTACATTTTACACTTCTTTAGTGAATTAAACTATAACTGTCTAGTCTTCAACTACCTCAGAGACCTGAGGATATAGTATTAACTGAGTAAGCAAGAAGTACAAACAAGTAATGTACAAAAAAAATGAGAAATGACAGAAGTAGCCAGATAAATCTGGCTACCTTGACAATCATGCAAAGTTCCTCTGCAATGTTGGGGCATCCATCTTCATTTTAAATGCCTAGAATATTTGGAAGCCTTTTCTGTGAAACAGGAATTTTGAATGACCCACCCACTTTGTCTTGGCAAAGTTTGGCAGTCACTCTCCTTTGTGTCCTGCTTGTCCAATTAGAGCAGCATACTGTCAGAAATCAAGGCAAGGAGCTATTCCTGCCCAGTGGTTTAGTTTTACCACAAAGAAAGTAAATTACATGTGGAGTTTCTTTGATGCTCATTATTTTCTCCGAAGTAAATTGGTGCTGCCAGGAGCTGACATGTCTCATTGTCATAAAAAAAGAATCTATGTTATTAAAATATATTAAATGTCATGTTCTGTACATTTCTAAAGTGGTTGAAGATGATATATCTAAAATATATCTGTTTGACCTTGAAAACATACCTAATATGACTACAATTTCTTTGTAATAGGTAATTAATTATGAACCCGCCTTTCCTTATTATCCTAAGTAGTTGGTAATATTAACTTCCAAGAACTAGAAATGTGTATTACATTGTTAAATGAGTTGTATAGATATAATAGTTAGAATAAGATTAGACACATATATACTGTATATTTTAACAAAATTAATCTCACATTTGTATCAATATACAAAATTCGTATACAATATGCAATAGTCCAATACAGTGCAAAAAATTTAAAAATAGTAGTTGCTTTTTTAATAGTGTAGATTCAATAATCTATTTTTTATCTTATCATATTCTATGTACTCCCTTTTTTAAATTTTAGAACAAGAACTCTGAATCTAATCTCCTTTGTTCAACTTTCCTCATGACAATAATTAATAACTAATTGCAACTAACCCACCTAAACAATGACAAATATTCATAACCTATTGAATGACCAGAAACCACCCAACTCATTGTTTACTTCTTGCTCTCTGGGGAGAGTGGCATCTTTAAGGGATCCTAAAAAATTTGAATCAAGTACTGGGAGTGGTAGCTTTATCATTTGTTGTTCAGTCTCTGTATAACAGAAAAGTGCAGGGCTTGTCTCAAATACTCAGGGCTAGAGTAGTTTAAGAGGCTGGTTCATCTCAGCTAACCAACTAGAAATTTCTCTGAGCAGTTTGTAGTCCAAAGACAATCTTTATATTGTGTTTTTCAGCTTCATGGTATTATCATAGTCCTATGGAAATCACCTTTGTGTGGCCACATTCTCCTTATGGAGACTTCATCATACTTGTGCTTTACTGGAGAAAGTTCATAAAGACTCAGCCTGAAATCATTCACAGGAAGGTAGATGAAACCTACCTTCATTTTTTTTAGAGTTAGTTAGTAGTTTATATCACCATATATGACCTTGAATATCATGTATTCTGTATGACTTTATGTGACCATTAATATCATGAGGAAGAGAGAGAGAGAGAGAGAGAGAGAGAGAGAGAGAGAGAGAGAGAGAGAGAGGAGTGAGAGAGAGACTTTTTTTTTTTCATTTTCAGGCCACCCTGACCTGAATAATCACATAAAACTATATTAGTTAAAATACTGTTTGGGCATATTCCTAACTAGCCCTTATATTTTAAATGAATGTGTTTCTAATAATCTGTTCATCACTATAAGGCTGTGGCTTATACATAAGGTTCTGACATCTTTCTCCTTCAGTAGCTACATGGCATCTGCCTGACTCCACCTTCTTTTCCCCTGCATTCAGTTTAGTTTTCCTACCTACCTATATTCTGCTTTGCCATAGGTCAAACAGCTTCTTTATTAACAATTGATAATATAACATATTTATAGCGTATAGAGGGAAATCCCACATCATCTAAACTTTTCTATCTAAATAAAAAGGAAGATTTAACATTAACACAATAAAATTATATGTAACAAAACATGTAACAAGCAAGAATTACAGTTACAATATTTATCCTATTTGTATCAAGCAAAAATTAAAAAAATCTATCATCTATCTTATCTTTGTGAGTCTAAATTTATCTTTTAATATAACTAATGAAAACTATATTTGTCTTCAACTCCATCAAAAACCCCACAAGTATAACATTACAAATGGTGAGTGCATACCATATAAGACAATTGTTTTCTTGAATCTCCTTAAATCTAACATTCGTATAGGTGTTCAATTATTTCTTACATAGTCCCTATCATTTGGCAATTTCTGTATGGTTACTGGGTATAGTAAGGTTGGTTATTTAAGAATCTTAGACTGTTTCTCTCTAACCTTATGACGCAATGCTAAAATTGATTCTCCATTAAATTACTCTGTCTGGATCTGAATATCTCTACGATCCGTTTTATTAAGTTTTTCTAAGGCATGTATCTTTGGAGTCAAACCAAACAACTTTTAAAGAGATAAACAAAGAATTATCAGAGAAACAGCAAAGAAAAATAGCATACCAGTCCTTGTTGATTACCTCTTCATTTAATTGTTCCATTTTTAAATCATGCATTACATAATCATACAGAAACCTAACTGTCTCTACTGTAATTGTGTTTCGCATTTTTAACATTGAAAAAGCTCTCCCTTTTAACTAATTTCTCCCTTAAGAATTCTCAACCATTTTTTTCACCAAATTTGCTGCCAATGATAATGAAGATGTGAGGCTTATTGCTATTGCATAGAACAGTAAAAGCCTGACTGAAATTTAAGGAAGTTACCTTACTCAGCCTGAGTAAGGGAGCTCATGGAAAACTCACCAGAAGAAAAGAAAGGAAACATAGCTGGTATGGCAGTGACTCTAGCTGTGTGTACCTCCAGGCTATGCCAGAGGAGGTAAAGACACAGGCAAATGGCTTTCTCATGAATTCATACCCCAAAATTTCAGCACCAGATGTAGGATGGTTAATGAAAACACAGAGACAGATATTGGAATTCAAGGTGAAAGATCAAAGAAGTAAGCAGCCAACCACTAGACAGTGCTTACCTCTACAAAATCTTCAGACTGAGAGAGAGTGAGATCCTGTCTTATCCTGCCTTATATTTCTCTATAGTGCTGATATTAAATGTGTGTACCACCACCATCTGGTCTCTATGACTAACTAGTTTAGCTACTGGGATTAAAGTTGTGTGCCATCACTACCTAGACTGCATGACTGAGTAGCGTGTCTAGCCTTGTACCCTGATCTTCAGGAAAGCTTTATTTGTTAGATCATAAACAAAACATTACCACACAGTGAAATGCTTTAAGCACTGCCTAAAGAACCATACTAGTAGGAGTTTAGAATACAGTGGTGCTGAATGCTGAATATGATTTGATAAACTGTGGGGAAAAAGAGAGTTCAGTGGAGAAGAATTTTAGTATTTTGCCAGAGATTATTTTTGAGAAATTTTGGTGAAGAATGTGACTGCCTTTTACCCTGTCTGAAGAGTCTGTTTGAGGCTAAATTTAGGAGGTTTGGATTAATTCCATTGGCAAAGAAAATCTCAAAACGGTCTAAAACAGACTTTGTTGTGTGCTTACTTGAGTCAACTATGATGAAGATTTATGATAAAAAAGTAGTAAGCTGAGCATGAAAAAGAAAAAAGAACACAAGAAAATGGAATAGAACTTAGACTTTTTGTCTTAGTGTTTACTATTGCTGTAAAGAGACATGACTGCAGCAACTCTTATGAAGAAAACATTTAATTAGGATGGTTGGCTTACAGTTTTAGAGGGCATCATGGTACGGAGCATGGTGGCATGGAGGCAGACGTGGTGTTGGAGCTGAGGGCCCTACATATTGATCCCAGAGGCAACCAGAAGTTGATTGACACACTGAGCTCTTCCCTGATTATATAAAACCTCAAAGCCTGCCTGCACAGTGGCATGCTTCCTCCAACAATGCTGTAATCCCCTCCACAAAGCCATACTAACTAATAGTGCAACTACCTATAAGGTTATGGGATTATGAAATTATGGAGACCCATAACTTCCAAACTGCCAAACTTATGTTCAAGGATATAAAGGGATTAACAAATGGAGTAAAGGAAGTGGTGAGCTCTTGGGGGATTTACCCAGCAAAGGTTCTAACTTGTAAAAAGGAATTAAAGAAAATTAGAGTCAGGTGTGGTGGTACACACCTTTAATCCCAGTCCTTGGAAGGCAGAGGCTGGTGGATCTCTGAGTTTGAGACCAGTCTGGTATAGAGATCCAGTTTCAAGACAGCCAAGCTTAGGCAGTTGAAAGGGAGAAAGCTCATGTAGATGTAATTGAACAATTCATATTCCAGCCCCAGAAAGGAGGAGAACTTCAAAGTTTTGGCCACATGCTTCTGGCTATAGAATTAAGGACAGAAGAAATGGGTTATAGAATTTGCCTCTATGCCTAAAAATGTCTCCTGTGACCAGGCATGTACCAGGGTGTTCCTGAATTGAAGAAACCATTTAGTGCAACTGTGGATTTTAAGCCTGGATTGCCTTAGCAAACCCAAGAAGTTAGAGATGCCAGTGCCTTGGAATACACACCCAGGAGTGCTACTAACAGGGAGTAGTAACAGCCCAAAAGAAAGAAGTATATTTCAGGCAACAAAGCTAAACAGAGTTGGAGAACTAAAGAACATTTTAACAACAGACATTGAGAAGCAGTGTTGGAGTTTGCCCAGATGGTCTTGTTTTGGTCCAGTATTTCCTCACTGTGCTACCTTCCCTATGCTTTAAGATGGTAATATATATCCCGTGCCATTATTTATTGGGAGTATGTGATTTGTTTTTCGAGTTTGATTTTACAGGGAATTGCAGTTAAAAGATTCATGAATCTCAGAAGTGACTTTGAACTTTGGTATTTAAAACATTGTTGAGACTGTAGTAGACTATGGGGACTTTTACAGTTGGACTAAATTAATTTTACATTGTGATATTGTCAAAAACTTATGGGGGCCAGGGAGTGGAATGGGGTAGTTTGAATGTAATTGGTCCCCACAGTCTTACAAGGAGTGATACAATTAGGAGGTTTGGTTGTGGTGGAGTGAGTGGGGCCCAGCTGGAGGAACAGTGATACTGTAGGGGTGGGTTTTGAGGTTGCCTGCGAGATGTAGCATTCAGCTCCAGTCCGACACTTCTGCTTGCATGCTGCCATGCTTTCCATTGTGATAATAAAGGACTGTACCTCTGAAACTGCAATTAATGTTAAAAGAGTTGCTAAGGGTAAGGTGCCTCTTCATAGTACTAAATCCCTAAGACACACCCACATATCCTTTATTTTCCAGAAACCTGCTTGAAAATGCAAGTCCCTGAGGTGTATGCTAAAAATACATGTCATTATACAACAAAACAGATGCACAGCTAGTGGGCACCTGAAATATTATGCTGACAAGAAATTGGAGGCTGCCTCTAGAATTCATGTGAAGCATGCCACTGTTTGTGCTTCCATATCTTAACTGTGTTCAGATCTCAATGTCTTCAAATCTCAATGTCTTCTGTTAAATAAACAAATGAAAGTTGCATTTCATACTTCATAGGAGATCTGTGGTGAAAGAAAAGAGATGGCATTTGAGGCAGTACACTGATATCAGTTTTACTTGAACAGTTGAAAACAGAGAAGCTACTGGGCCAAGAAGAGAATGGGAATGTAACCAAAGCATGAAGAGCATACTTTTCTTGAAGCTGATCATTCATGTCAAAAAATTACTTTGGAGTCTAGGTGCCTGTGAAAAATCAAAGAATCATAAGTTGGTGTTAGAGGGAAGAAGTTGGCCTTATTGGGAATGTTCTGAGTTTGATTTGAGATGGAAAGGAGGTAAAGAAATGACTGACTTCTTGAGCAGCAGTAGTAACCGCTTCAGTTTCTTAGAATCCTTTTGCCATAAATTCTAGGTTCCATAGGAAATAGATTTGTATATTTTTACTTCTTTTATAAAACACTGGTGGGAAACTTTTTCTTCCTGCTGCTGCGACTCAGAGGCACACATATTCCATCTTATAGCTTTTCCTTTACCTCTGGATTTCTTTACATTCCTTTCTTTTAATTTTCTTCTCACCAGACAGACTTCTCTTTGAAGAGGTGTCTCTGAAGTCCACATCTTCATTTCTTTTCAGATGCCCTTCTCTCTTCCAGGAAATTCATACCACTGGAATGTCAGCATGATCCAAGGTCAACATGTTTAAAACAGAATCCAAAAAAAAAAAGGACCTAGCCATGACAAGCTCAATGGAGGCCTTAGTCTCAGTCATTTACCTGCTCCTGAGAAAGACCACAAACTGAGACTACTCAGGCACCACCCAGGAACAGACCATCCAAAGAATTACCTGCCAGCACACACACATCACTTTTCACCAGAATACCCCTAGACAAATGTCGGCAATCAGGACTGAACCCATCATTCCACACCCTGCTAATGTAACTTTTTCTGGTTTTTCCTTTAAATAGTGCCCTCGAGAATGGTAGGGGAACCTCCTCTCGCTGCTGCACTGACGAAGTTCCTGCTGTCTTGTAACTTACTCACAATAAAGCTTGCTTTTGCATTTCAATGAGTTGGTCTCCCTGGTGGTCTTTTGGGGTCCTCATAGCCTGAGTATATGATCTCGGAATCTGAATCTGAGTCTGAGTAGGTCAGTTTGCCCCATCGGTTGCACTAGAGGACCAACCTGGGAGATTCGGGAGACATCCCTTTTCCTCATCGGAGAACAGGGACCCAATCAGGTCCTCATCTGTAACTCTGAATCTGAAGAATCTGGGGATCAGGTAACCTGACTGAATGGTTCCTGCCACAACTGTATGGTTTAGGCCAAATCTCTGGGCTCTCAACAAACCAGAACATCTGGTATCAGCAAAACTCTGTTTTGGGCCCTTTGTCTAACTGTTGTGTTTATCTGTTTTGTGTGTTCTGTCTTTGTATCTCTGTTGATGACTGACTTGACTGGACAGGCCTTTCCTTCCAACTAATCTGACTACAACCCCTTTGCTTTTGCAGGTCTTTCCTTTAAAACCTCCATGTTCCATACTGCATGCCACCCTGACCCCTCCCATGTTGGTGGATGGATTTCCTTGGCCTGCCCTGGGGGCTGCAGACCTCAATTTCTGGCCAAACCTGGACATGGTTTAACTTTGCAGGCCAAAGGCAATGAGTCACCATCACTGACTATAGGTGTTAAGCTGTAGTTGTGGTGGTTGTCTTGTGACACTAGAGCCAGAGTTCCCTCCACCTGAATGTTTTGTCATTCAGATTCAATGTCATAATGTTATAATGTTATAATTCAATGTTATAATATATTCAATGTTATATTCAATGTTATAATATCTGTCATCATTTAGAGGGACTGGTTACAAATTATTATTGGTTAGGGTATGGAAAAACTACTGTTAGTCTCTAATACTTCACAGTGGTTCAGAATTTTATTTGATATAAATATAAACATATTTTTGTTATAGTATATACATGTTTCTGTTCTTGTTTAAAATATTGTAGCCATACAATACTACTGAGGCAAACCATGAGTAAGACTTTGGTAAGAGGTTTTATGTTGTCTGAGAAGTGAGAAAGACTTTGGTATGTTGTCTGGACAGTGAGGGAGAAAGCAGGAGACTGAATGAATGAAGAGAGAAAAAATAGATTGAAGGTATATAAAAAGTTATAGAAGGTCAGAAGGGGATTTAAACTATGTTTGCTGTGGTTTCTCATACCTGCAAATTTTGAATATGCTTGTTTAGTTGAAAGGTTTGTCTATGTAAGTTTTCTTGCAAGCATGGAGCTGAGACAGAAATGGTTTGGATATTTTTGCTGTCTTTGCTACCCATCACTGCTGTGGCCACATTTACAGTCCTGATCTCAGAATTTATCACTGAACTCTGGTTACTGGGTTTGGGTTAGCAGAAATTAAGATGACTTTTTGTTATAGATAATGTTAAAACTGTTTTATGCTGTTCTTTATTGAAAAGCTGGTTCTAGAGTTGGATTATGACACTTCCTTTGCTAGACCCATGCTTATTTAAAAGTTTCCTCTACAACTCTTTCAGTCTGAGCCCCTGACACAATGACAAGAAGAGGAAACCAAGCAGAACAGCCACATTCTGTACCTTCAGTTTTAAAAGTTTATTTTGTTGGATACGGTCAAAAATCTGATAAAATTAAAGTAAAACTAGTTAAAGATTATTAACACTTAAATTGATAACTTAAAATCTATGCATAGGTAATTTCAAAGAAACCATAAGAAATGGTTCCACTTTAAATTTTGGGTTGCCATTTTTCTAGAGTTAAAATAAATGGATGCCACACAATTTGACCACCATCTTGATTAAAGTTGACCCCATGAACTGGGACTAATTAGGAGGCAGCAAGAGATCTCTAAGATAGTCTAGATTGGGATAGATTTTTGCATGATGACTCATGTACCATTCTAAAACCAAGATTATATATATATATACATATATATATTATGTAATATATACATATATATAATTATTTAAAATACTAAAGATACACCTCAATGTTTTTATACTCAGAAGTGGACCTTTTCTTCCAGGTAGATTTTTGTTATTTTAAGTGTCACCAGGTGATAATGGTTATAAAGACATAAAGGGATCATAGGAAACACCTGAGGTTTAAAAATTGTATTGCAGGACTAGAGTTTCTAAAAATGTATATTTGTAAGAATGAACCTTAACAATTTTAGAAATGCCAGTGCCAGGTGACAGTCACCAGAAGTACCAGCTATAGTAAAACAGAGTAAGCTGAGATCTAAGTGACAATGTATATGCCATTGAAGATAGAGTGAAAGAGGTACTTTATTTTTGATATTGCAGAAATACATTTAAAAGATTTGAATTTGAAAAAGCTTTTAAAATACTTAAACTTATAAGGTTGTGGGAAATCTGCACTTATAAAATGTTTTATTGTTAATATTTGAACTTAAAAAGAAATGGTAAAAATTAGGGTCACTGCCATAGGCACCAAATGCTGGCCAGAAACTAGATGTTCATTTCTTGTGATGCAGAAGACAATGACCTAGGCATTTGGTAGAGGGCTTAGAACAGCACTCAAGCCCATGGGTCTGAATCCTTTGAGGGTTTACAGGAGTCTAGGACCACCTGCATGTCAGATGTTTGAATTGAGATTCACAACATAGGCAATACCGCAACTGTAAAATGACAACAGGAAAAAAATTGTAATGGGGAATCCCTGCAACATAGAAAAGTATATTAAAAAGTCATAACATTAAAATATTAACTAATGGTTTAAAAATATATTTCTTTATTGAAGGTTTAAAATATATATTTAAAATATATTTCTTTTATTCAGGCTTAAAAATGTATATTTAGCCTCCTTGTCTTTGCTAACTTTGTTGGGTTTAAGCTATTTGGATAAACTGAGTCATAAATTTTTGTATTGATATTAAGAGGATCAAAGAATGGTTTTCTAAGGCTCATACTTAACAGAAATAAAATTGCAAAATCCTTTCCCCAAGATCAGGCATTTGAATAAAGCTCCCATTCCCTCAGGTTGCTTGGAGAAAGATCTTATTCCCTAAAAAGGATATTACCCTCCTTAATTCTGGCAAAAGGGAACTAGTGGCTCTTCCCTAAAATAAGGCTGTAGGTAGTGCCTTAGAACTTGTCAAGGGAATTACTAGCCCCCAGGCTGCCTGCCTCCTGTTCTCATTTTGCCCTGAGACTTTTTTTTGTTTTGTTTTATTTTGTTTTTTTGCAGAAGACAGCATTGACAGCTGGATACAAATGTGTTCTGTTTTTACTTTTGGAATGATTCTTTATTAGCTTCAGTTCAAAATTATTATTTTAGTAACACTAAACCTGACGTAATGTAAAGATTTAGTCTTATGAAAGTGTCTATTGTTAAGAAATACAACTTAGTCATTCATTCTTAAGGTACTGATATAATTAGTTACTAGGAGAAGCCTTATTTAGCTTTCTGCATATGTTTTCAAAGTCAAACTTAAAACAGGTAATTAGAAACAAAGTATTTCCAGTCAGATATACCTATGCAGTTCCCCATACTTCAGAGATCAGCAGAATATGACATTTAAAATAATGATTAAAAAGCTTATTAAATTAGACAGACACTCTGGATCCTAGCAGTGATCCAAAGTCTCCAAAGATGATTATGGGACACTATATTGACTTCACCTAGGTTATGATGATGCTGACCACTGGGTGAGATTCCCCAGTGCAGTGTCTGCTGCCAGGACCTGGACAAATAGCAGGACATTGTAGAAATGGTTGGACCACTTTTGTCTAGATTAAATAAGGTCAATCTTTTCCATGTGCCTCTTCCACAGGGAAAAAATCACTTTATGGACCTGGCTAAGACTGTAATACTATGGTTCTGGATATTTGTACCTCTAATGCTGTGGAGACCTGAGTATGACTAAGTGTATATGGATTCTGGTCCCCGTCAATTTAATAAATTCGGAAGCTGCTTGGTCTGTACTTAGGTATAATTTATTATCCTTCGAGGATCTCTGATAGTATTGATGACAAGGTCAGCAATAATGTTATCAGTTTAGCAGCAACAGGTATCCAGATGCTTCCAAACATTATAGCCAGCTTATTAGCTCTCTCTCTCTCTCTCTCTCTCTCTCTCTCTCTCTCTTTCTCTCAATGTGTGTATATATTAAATATATATATATATATATATATATATATAAACAATGTTTTAAGGTATATAAAGGTCTAAGGATATAAAAGTTCATAAGATTTGAGGGTCTAAAAAGTGATTTAAGATTTAAATACAGGTTAAGGCATGGAAAATGTTTCTGATTTCTTTCCCCATCTATAGTTTAGTTCTGAAAAGCTGATAGAGCCATGACTACTTACTGTTTGGGTCAGAAGCTCAAGATTTTAGATTCATTCCAGTTGGCATTTAAATATGAAGTTAAAGGTGTTTTTCACCAGGCTAAAGACTTCTCTGTTCAATTCATACCTGGCTTTCTGGACAGCGGAAAAGTATATAAGCTTCTAACAAAAATCTGTAGTTTTTGTTAAGACTCAAAGGTATGAGTCTATGCCTGCTGTTTACAGAGATCTGTTATCTGCTTTTATCTATGACATGGACTTCAAAGTGGGCTTGAAAGTTTCAAATGCATTTTTTTCCTTTAAGTAAATAAATTTTAACTTCTTTTCTTAGTTTAAATTTATCTCAATAGGTTTTCACTTGACTGGCAGATACATCTAAGCATCAGTTGCTGACTGCAACTTTCTCCTAATGGCTGCAAGTTCAGGACTTACTGAAAGCTGATGTGAATGAGTCCAGTGGATGTGAATTCTCCCTGTCTCTTCAACAGAGTCTGTCTGTAAACCAGTTGCTTCTGATGAGTACCCCATTGCCTGAATTCCCTCCTTACCATTGTCTAGTCTTTCAGCCTTCTTGGGGCCTGATGACAACACCCCAATGTCAGCTTGAAACAGTTACAGAAAGGAACATGTCATCCCATGCTCCCTGCCCAGAAGAGGTTGAAAGGCTGAAACAAGGGGGAACTCCCTGGCACTGGGGACAAAATGACTATATATAGTGCCCTTTGATAGACCAGAAAAATAGGCCCAAAGTTGTCAATTAATGGATTTATTGATGAAAATGGTCCTATAATAAAAAGACACTTTGGTTCTTTATGCAGGACTACAGAACCAAAGAGGGAATTCAAAATTATAATTACAATTTGGTTGTACTCAGAGATCAGAGCTACAGGACCTGATAGCTGAGGGTGGATATTGCCATAGAAAATAATCTGTTATGTAATGGTTCTTAGGTCCCAATACTATCTCCTTAAACCCATGGGCAAGCAGGGCCCATGATTGGGTCCTGTCATTGGTCCCTGTAAAAGGGGAAATGTAGGATGCAGCAATGACATCCTCAATAGAGGCCCAGAGTCTCAGTTGTTTACTCTCAGGCAACACCTGGTTTCAAGAAAGACCACAAACTGAGACTATTCTGGCACCACCCAGGAGCAGACCAGCAAAGGAATTCCTAATGTTTCATCCATTGTAGACAAGATTACTTACCAGCACACATTCCTCACTTTTCACCAGGACACCACTAGACAAATGTCAGCCAATTAGAATTGAACCAATTATCCCCCCCACCACACCTTGCCAATGTAATGTTTTCTGGTTTTGCCTTTAAATAATGCCCTCTGAAATAGCGGGGAACCTCCTCTCACTGCTGCACTGATGAGGTCCCTGCCATCTTAGAACTCACACACAATAAACCTTGCTTTTGCATTTCATTGAGTTGGTCTCTCTGGTGATATTTTGGGGTCCCCATGGAGTGGGCATAACAGTCTTCTCCTCTAAGGAAAAAAATGTGTCCTCCAAAAATGTATGCTATGAAATGTAGTCTCCAATATGATGGTGTTTGGAGATATGGCCTCTGGGAAGAACAGTAAATGAGCTCTTTTTGACATGTCATTGGAAGAATTATTTCTGAGACCTCTCTTTCTTTCACTGACCTACATATCTGTTTTTATGCCATTACCATGTTGTCTATATGGCTCTATAGTTTAACTTGAAATCATGCACAATATTTTGTTCATTTTGCTCAGGTTTAAAATGATGAACACAGAAATAATTAACATTTCTGCAACAAAAAGTTTTCCTTTTGCCCATTAAAAAAAATCTCTTATTCCACCACAATCTCAAAAAATCTGTTTTCTGTAATTATAAAATTTTATTTATTTTTTAAGAGTTTCTTTTTTATTTTTTCCTTTCAAAAAGTTACACTTCCTCTCCTCCTTCCATTCCCCTCGAGCTCCTCCACTCACCCTTTACCCTCCCCCTCCATCCTTAAGAGAGAGCAGGGAACCCTGCCCTGTGGGAAGTCCAAGGCCCTCCCCCCTACAGCCAGGACTAGCAGGACTAGGAAGCTTTGCATCCAAATAGACTAGGGTCCGAAAAAACTAGTACATGCAGTAGAAACAAGTCCCAGTGCCTTTAGCAATGGCTTCTCAGTCACCTCCTACCCCCCCCCCCCCCCATTGTCAGCCACATTCAGAGAGTTCGGTTTGATCCCTTGCTCATTCAGTCCAGGTCAAGCTGGATTTGGTGAGTTCCCATAGAACAGGCACACTGTCTTCAGTGGGTGGACCAAGCCCTCGCGGTCCAGATTTCCTTAATCATATTCTTCCTCCTTCCACTCTTCAACAGGACCTTGGGAGCTCAATCCGTTGCTCTGATGAGGGTCTCTGTCTCTATCTCCATCTGTAGCCAGACGAAGATTTTATGGTGATATTCGAGATAAACATCAGTGTGATAGTGGGGCAAGGACAGTTCAGGCACCCACTCCTCTGCTGCCCAAGGACCTAGCTGGGGACATTCCCCTGGACACCCAGGATCCCCTCAAGAGCCAAGTCTTTTGTCAACCCTAAAATGTATCCCTTAATGTAGATATCTTTTCCCTGCTCCTATATCCACCCTTCCTCCATATCTACTCTCCCACTCCCCCAAGCTCTCTCTAGTCTTTCCTTTCTCCCTTCTCTATCCCCCTCTCCCCTTCTCCCACCCCTCCCCTACCACCACTCCCATGCTCCCAACTTTTGCCCAGCAATCTTGTTTCCTTCCAATTTCCAGGAGGATCTATATATGTTTTTGGTTGGGTTCACCTTGTTGTTTGGCTTCTCTCGGATTGGAAACTATAGGCTTAATATCCTTTGTTTATTGCTAGTGTCTACTAATGAGTGAGTACATACCATATTCATCATTTTGGGTCTGGGTTATCTCACTTAGGATAGTGTTTTCTATTTCCATCCATTTGCATGCAAAATTCAAGATGCCATTGTTTTTTATTGCTGAGTAGTACACTAATGTGTATATATTCCACACTTTCTTTTTTCCATTCTTCCATTGAGGGGCTTCTAGGTTGTTTCCAGGTTCTGGTTATTACAATACTGCTATGAACATAGTTGAACAAAGGCTTTTGTAATATGATTGGGCATCTCTTGGGTATATTCTCAAGAGTGGTATTGATGTATCCTGAGGTAGATTGATTCCCAATTTCCTGAGACACCACCACACTAATTTCCAAAGTGGTTGCATAAGTTTTCATTCCCACTAGCAATGGATGAGTGTTCCCGTTACTCCACATCCTCTTCAACATAAACTATCCAACATAAACTATCATTGGTGTTTTTGATTTTAGCCATTCTAACAGGTGTAAGATGGTATCACAATGTTGTTTTGATTTGTATTTCACTGTTTGCTAAGGAGGATGAACAAGACCTTAAGTGTCTTTTGGCCATTTGAACTTCATCTGATGAGAATTCTCCTTTCAGTTCAGTACCCTTTTTTAATTGGGTTAATTAGAATTTTCATGTCCAGTTTCTTGAGTTCTTTATATATTTTGGAGATCAGACCTTTGTCTGATGCGGGGTTGGTGAAGACCTTCTTCCATTCAGTAGGATGCCTTTTTGTCTTAATGACAATATCCTTTGCTTTACAGAAACTTCTCAGATTCAGGAGGTCCCATTTATTCACTGTTGCTCTAGTTGTCTGTGCTACTAGGGTTATACATAGGAAGTGGTCTCCTGTGCTCATGTGTTGCAGTCTACTTCCCACTTTCTCTTCTATAAGGTTCAGTGTTGTCAGATTTATATTGAGGTCTTTGATCCTTTTGGACTTGAGTTTTGTGCATGGTGATAGATATGGATCTATTTTCATTCTTCTACAGGTTGACATCCAGTTATGCCAGCACCATTTGTTGAAGATGCTTTCTTTCTTCCATTGTATACTTTTAGCTCCTTTGTGAAAATCAGGTGTTCATAGGTTTGTGAGTAATATCTGGGTCTTCGATTTGATTCCATTGGTCAACATCTCTGTTTTTATGCCAATACCAAGCTGTTTTCATTACTGTAGTTCTGTAATATGGTTTGAAGTCAGGGATGGTAATGCCTCTGGAAGTTCCTTTATTGTATAGAATTATTTTGGCTATCCTGGGTTTTTTTGTTTTTTCATATAAAGTTGATTACTTTTTTCACAAGATCTGTGAAGAATTTTGTTGAGATTTTGATAGGGATTGTGTTAAATTTATAGATTGCCTTTGGTAGAACTGCCATTTTTACTATGTTGATCTTACTCATCCCAGAGCATGGGAGATCCTTCCATTTTCTGGTGTCCTCTTCAATTTCTTTCTTCAAAACCTTAAAGTTCTTGTCAAATAGATCTTCCTTCACTTCCTTTGTTTGTGTAACCCCAAGAAACTTTATGCTATTTGTGGCTATTATAAAAAATGAAGTTTCTCTGATTTTCCTCTCTGCTTCTCTATCCTTTGTGTATAGAAGGACTAACTGATTTTTTGAGTTGATCTTGTACCCTGACACATCACTGAAGGTATTTATCATCTGTAGGAGTTCTTTCAAAGAGCTTTTCGGGTCACTGATGTACATAATCATATCATCTGCAAATAACGAAAGTTTGACTTTTTTCTTTCCAATTTGAATCCTTTTGATCTCCTTATGTTGTCTTATTGCTATTGCTAGAACTTCAAGTACTATGTTGAAGAGATATGTTGAGAATGGACATCCTTGCCTGATTTTAGTGGAATGGATTTGAGTTTCTCTCCATTTAATTTGATATTAGCTGTTGGTTTGCTGTATATTGCTTTTATTATATTTAGGTATGATCCTTGTATCCCTAACCTCTCCAAGACCTTTATCATAAAGTGGTGTTGAGTTTTGTCTAATGCTTTTTCAGTATCTAATGAAATGATCATATGGCTTTTTTTCTTTCAGTTTATTTATATGATGGATTACATTGATATATTTTTGTATGTTGAAACTAGTCCTGCATCTCTGGGACGAGGCCTACTTGATTATAATGGATTACTTTTTTTTGATGTGTTCTTGGATTCGGTTTGCCAGTATTTTATTGAGAATTTTTGCGTCAATGTTTCTGAGTGAGGTTGGTCTATAATTCTCTATCTTGGTTGAGTCTTTCTGTGTTTCACTGTTTCCATAGAGAAGTCAAATATAATTCTGATAGGTTTACCTTTGCTGCTCTTAATCTTCTTTCTTTATTCTGTATGTTTTGTGTTTTTATTATTATATGGTGAAGGGATTTTTTTTTGATCCAGTCTATTCAGTGTTCTGTATGCTTCTTGGACCTTTATAGGAATATTCTTCTTTAAGTTGGGAAAGTTTTCTTCTATAATTTTGTTGAATATATTTTCTGGACATTTGAGTTGTAATTCTCCTCCTTTATCTACCACTATTATCCTTAGATTGAGTCTTTTCTTAGTGTTCCAGATTTTGTGGATATTTTAAGTTAAGAAATTATTTTGGATTTGTTGTTTTCTTTGATCAATGAGTATATTTCCTCTATAGTATCTCCAGCATCTGAGATTCTTTCTTTTATCTCTTGTATTCTGTAGGTTATATTTTTGTCTGTGGTCTCTATTTGTTTACCCAGAGTTTCCATATCCATCCATCCCTCGGTTTGTGTTTTCTTCATTACCTCCATTTCAGTTTTCAACCCTTGAACTGTTTCCATTACCTGTTTGATTGCTTTTTCTTTGTTTCCTAATGAATTTATTCATTTCTTTAAACTTTTTGTTATTCTTATCCATTTCTTTGAGGGAGTTTTTCACATCCCATTTAAGGGACTCTATCACTTTCATAATGTTATGTTTGAAGTTTATTTCTTCTACTTCTTCAGGATTAGGGTATTTAGCTCTTTCTTTGTGTTCACTGGATTCTGGTGTTATCATGTTGTTTTTCAGATTGTTGAAGAAATTCTTGCATTGGTACCTGCCCATCTCTTCCTTCAAATGCAGCCAGGAGAGTCTTGTCATCTTGTTCCAATCTATGCTATGATTGACTGTCTAGGTGGGTCTCCTCACACTCACCAGTCTGGATTAATCTCCTCAGCACAAGAACAGGGTCTCCTGGTAATCCAAGGACCCCTTAGACAAAATGACAGACTTTTGGGGAGGGCAGAGTCATGTGGAACAAAGAAGCCCCTGCAGCAGGAGTAGGTAGTGCCATGCACTCCCTTCCGGGGGACCTTTGGCCCTGCAGGCGGACACTCACCCCTCTGGGTGGAAAGCCTCAGTGCAGGCACAGGAACTCTTCTTGGGCCAAGGATGCAGACAATAGGGCAAACTTGGAGGGAGGGCAGGGTTGTGTGGAACAAAGAAGCCCCTGCAGCAGGAGCAGGAGGTGCTGTGTACTCTTTTCTGGGGATCTTTGGGCCCCTTCTTTAGTCTTTTGGGAGTGTGTTTTGATATTCTTGGGAAAACCACCAAGGCACTAGAAGCATATAGAGAAGAAGGAGTTTCTTCTCTTCTTAGTTAGTAGTAGATAGATAGAGAGAAAAAAAAACACATAAAAAGGACAACTGTAAAATACAGCTAAATGTACTGTGACCTCCAGTAATCCACTTAATTGAATTAGACTCTACTTTCTACATTTCACTACCCCTTTAATACTATTCCATTATGACAATCAACAGATTTGTCCTTTGTTTTGAACAGCTTCCTCATTATCTAATATTTCCCAGAACCACCATCACAGATACAATTATAGACAACATCACAAATATTTCAATAGTTTCTTAATTCAATAAATTTTACAATTAAAGTTGGCTTTCACAAGTTGACGCTTTGTTAGCTTTCTACCCAAACACATATTGTCAAAGCATAATATCCCCTTAAAGAATCCTCATATTCATCTCACATTATAAAATTCATTTAGACCTCCTCTAAGACTTCCTACATTCTAACGATCTCATTCTTGTTCAAAAGCCCAAATTCAAAGTATCTTCTAAGATTCAAGCCAATTATAACAGTGAGTCCCTGTATAGTCAAATTTAACAAATTGCATACTTTAAGAATACAATGACAAAAATAGGTATATATATATATATATATATATATATATATATATATATATACCTGCAAATATGAAGAGGGGAAAGTATTAAGAAAGGATTGGTGTTGAATTTTAACTCCAAATAATTTGAGAATCTGTATATCCAATGACTTTGCTGTTTGTGTCAACATATCTTTTTTTAGACTGGTCCTCAATAGATTCTCACAGTTTCTGATATATCCTTTATCTTGGATTCTCCATGTGGCTCAGGATTCTCTGTTTTGCATTGCCATCTTACGGGACTCTATTTGGAGAATCTGAATCTGCTACCATAATTTCTAGTTTTTCAGGTTATCATTTGAAATTACGGTATGTTTCTATTCATTCAGTATATCTGCATAATATAATCTCTTGGATTAGACTGATCTGCCAACAGCTCAAGCTGTATCTAGGTCTCCTTGGACCTTTGATGCAGTCATCAAAAAGTGTCTGGATTAGTGTATCATTAGAAACAGCTCCCAATATGATCAGTGTGTCCTGGAAGCCTTTTATTATCAAGAGGATCTCTTTCAACTGAGCTTATAATTTCTGAGATAACATCAAATCATTCTTTGTATTGTTCCAGAACAAACTCCTTGGCTTATCCCTCAAGTCATTTAGTTTTTGACTACCACTCTCCTTTACACATATTTTGATTCACCTATTTTACAGACAGCTAATATGTTTTTATTTCTCAAATCCATTCACTCTGCTCTGGGCCCACTATTCTTACTATAAATCTCATTAAATGTAATCAGCAAAAACAATAGCACACCTTAAACACAGTACTCTCTTGGAATTTCCTTTACAAAATTACTCAGTCCATTATTTTTAAATTCAGCTTCCCATGAAGTTATAGACATGGACAAAATATAGACAGACAAATTTTTTGTTAGAAGGTAACATAAATACCACCTTGTTTAGTTCTCAGTAAGTGTCCCTATTGTTTTGTGAAACCCCAGGAGCACAATTTTTACTGCTCACATCTCTATTGGCATCCCGACCTTCTCAGTCTGACAAGAATCACTTATTAAGATCTCTGCATGGGATTTAGGATTTTCCTACCTTTTTCCCCAAAAATCTTTCTGCAAATTGCCTCTCTAAAGACTGAAGACTCACAAGGTTTACATACAGTAATGACTCTACTGATACTGATTTCCTCTGTTAGTTTTTTATTGGTGTGATGAAGATTTCTGACAAAAACTAATTAAGGAAAGAAACATTTATGCTGTATTCAGAGATATCAGTGTGAAGTATGTTGCTGTGGAATAATTCTCTTGTACACTGTAAAGATTTGTCAGTCATATTAGTTTATAACACTGAATGGCCAGTAGACAGGAAGAAAGTATAACCCAGATTACAACTCCGAGAGAGAGACCACCAGTGAGGCCCAGACTGTAATAAGCAAGGTTTAAAAAACTTAATATAGTCATGTTTGAAACTCATCTCTATCCCCATTGCAGTGAAGCAAAGAGGAGTTGTATCTCCTCTGTGGGGTAAGCTTTTAAAGGTGTAACTAGAAACAGGCTTTTTGAAGCTGCTTTTGGCACAGGTGCAAGATCTTTTGCTCTCTCCCATCCTGCTTTGTTAGGGAGTGAGCAAGGCCAAGCTGTTCTTGAGTCAGGTCATCCTATCACCAGCTGGTCCTGTCCTGACTCTATGCTTTGTATTTTCCCAAGTCATTGAGGGTCACTATCCTTCCTGGGAGCATGAAGTTAGCTGGGAGGTTCTCATTTTAAAACATTTTGCTAGGAAATATCTTCTTGCCCCTTTGAGAATAAACGGGGCAAGAGTCCTACAGTGGTGAAACCAGACTTGGATAATTTTGGAAAAAGGAAAGAGAGAGATGGAGTCACCGCCAGGTATAGAAGATGCAACATGAGAATACCTCAGTGAGAAAAGGTACCAAATATGTGGCTAAACATAGATAAGAAATATGGGTAAATTTAAGTCCTAAGAACTAGTTAGTATAATAAGTTTGAGGAATAGGCCAAACCGTTTATAATTAATATATGCCACTGTGTGTTTATTTGAAACTGAATGGTTGTGGGACCAGGTGGGGCAGAGACTTCCATCTACAGCATGTGGCAGAGCAGATCAATCACATTATTGCAACAGGTGAGGAATCAGTACTATCAGAATAGTCCAGAGGGAGACATAAGGAAAGAGCATACCTCTGTGGTCTACTTCCTTCCTCTAGGCTCCTCTTTCTATCTTCTATCATTTCCACATAATATCATATTATAGATTCAGAAAGAGATTAGAGAGACCCCTATGATCTAATTATCTCAAGATACATATTATCATAATCACACCCAGAAATGTGTTTTATTAAACCCTTGGGTGTCTATTAACCAGCTGACAATCATGACAAACTATGTTGCTTCTTCAAAACATAAAACTAACAACATCAATAATTTCCTGAAACTCCTTATAAAAGTCTGAATTCTACTTGTATATCTAAAGACTCACTATTGATAGAGTGAATTGCTTTTAAATGTGCTGTTATTTTATCTTCAATGACATAAAAATAAGCTGTTGAAATTGGTTGTATCAATAGTAATTATACTTTAAGGATTTTTCTATAGTGTGTTTTTTACTGTGAAAATAGCTATCCTTCAACACTTCCTTCATGAAAAACTGTTGAATTCTTGGAGCAGAACATGACAAATACTGCAAACTGACAAATTATTTTTAATTCTCAGCTAACTTATAGCAAAATACTGACACTATGTAAATGTTTGAATAGTCATTTGTTCCAATCTTAAGCAGTGTTTTCTATGAATTCTCAAACACTAATTAATGACAAAAAGAATCTTGAACCATATGATTTTCTGTTTAGTTCAGAAATTAAAAAAAAATCAAACCACAACCCGTAAAAGATGTGTTTGCCTTTCCTATGCAAATTTTGTCTTTGTTATTAAAGGAAAAGAATCCAAAGTCTGTAAAGTCTATTTAAAATTCATGTGTTTTTTTCCCTCTCATCTGAATTGAAATTTAAATGGCTAAGCAGTATGTCTTTGTCTTTGTATTAGGCATGCCTTTAAATAATATTGCTAGGATTTTGAGGGGCAATTGTGCACACAGGACACACAGAAGTTTATTGTAGTATCAAAACTAAATCCAGTTTGTAAGAATTACTCATTAAAAGAGTCAGATACATTAGATGTTATTAGATCACTGCTGGTTGGTAGGAAATGTGGACAGAACTCATGTTTAGAGAACTCTCTGTCTTGCTGTTAGCCATTGACCATCCCTGTGTGTGAGAGATGTTTTGCAGCATATATAAGATATAAGAATTCATCTCTGTTCTAACAACCTGACTCTACCAGCCCCATTGTTGTGCTAATTACTGTGATTTCAAGTGCTGCCTCTCCATTGTTTTGATCAGCTTTCTTCTTTTTCATGAAACTATCTACCAGGGTCAGTAATTGCTTTATTTAGTATTGCTTTCCTTGTATTTTCTTTTGTTTCTCTGCATAGCCCTGACTGTCTGGGAACTTGCTCTATAGTTAAGTTTGGTCTCAACTCAGATATTTGCCTGCCTCTGCCTCTTAGAAGCTAGAATTAAAGGTATGCACAAACACTGCTCTATTTATAAATGCTGACTAATTAAACCTCTCTCCATTCAGCTTTTAAAATTTTTAAAAATATCTTGTAAAACATTTCCCCCTTTTGACATTTATATACGTATATACACACATATATACATACATATATATAGTATTATATTGCAATTAATTATATTAATCCCTATTACCACTGGCATCCTTTTCCTTTCCCTCTGTACCATTCTTGTTCCAATAGTTGTCTACCTTGGAGAAAACAATGCCCTCCCTTTCCTGGCATCCATTAGCTCAAGTAGAGAGGGTCTTATGGGCACCTAATTTTCTTTTATTTTACAATTTTAATTTATAAAATTTATTATAACATATATATGTGACACACACATACATACATAATTCTATGTGTGTATAAATGCATGGATGTCATGGCACGCACATAAAAGTCAGAGGAAAATTTGCAGGAGTCTATTTTTTCTATTATATGGTTCCTGGAGATCACACCCACGTTGTCAGGGTTAGTAGAAAACACCTTCATACACTGAGCCATTTCACTGACCCTTCTGTTTTAAGACAGTAGTTTTGGTTACCCTTTTTTACTTTATTGTTTTCTCCTGCAAATCTTTGCAAGCCTTTTTTTCATAAAAATATACATATAAACATGAATAAACTACTTGTGCAAAATGTACAGATTTGATGCTTTAGAAGGGATTGTCCACTCAGCCCTTGGGCCAATGGTCTAGGAATTGTTCCCTGATGTTACCCTCCGAACTGTGTGAACAGCATGAACAGCTGTGAGCTGACCCTCAAATATACAGCCTATTTCAGAGTCAGCTAACTTCCATGCTTGCTTTTTAAGTTGATGAACACTTTGGTTCTTTGCAGCAGTGTAAAATTGAGTCTTCAGTGAGTTGTCAGCAGTGAACTGTTCTCATATTTTGTGGCAGAAAGAGAAAACTCCTTTCTTTTTTTTCTGTCTTCCATGTAAACTACAGGTAATGGTTGAACAGAGGATAAATTTGTGAGGACTGTGTGTACTTATGCAACAGCGATACAGCAATACCTACTCTTCTGTGTTATCTGTTGGGATTGGCAGGTCCCAAGCCTTTTTTTCTATATTTGTTGTTAAAATGCAGTCAGACAAACACAGTTAAAAGCACATCACTCAATGACTTTTTATTATAGGCATGGAAAAGAACAAATTCTAAGATGTAGAGTTCAAATGCATAAGAAAAATTTTTCTCCAAAAATCATCTTATTTCTATCTTTAAGGTTCCATCTTTTTATAAGTTTAAATAGGTGTGTTTATTTTTCCAGTCTTCTTTTTAAAGTTGATTGTATTGAACTATACATTTTTCTCTGCTCCGCTCCCTGCTTCTTTCCTCCCCTTCAACCCATGGTCCCCATGCTCCAAATTTACTCAGAAGATCTTATTTTTTACTACTTCCCATGTAGAGAGGATCCACATATGCCTCTCTTAGGTCCTCATTGTTCTCTAGGTTCTCTGGGGTTGTGATTTGTAGGCTGTTTTTCTTTGATTTATGCTTAAACATAAAGGTTTCATCTTAAATAAATAGAAACAGACAGGTAAAGATGTTTTATTTCTGAATGATCTGTTTAAAAAGAAGAACAACTGTTTGTCAGCTACTGGTGTAAGTTATTCTGCACAAAATCTTTAGATATTTTTTGTCTTTTTGAACAAGGTAAATATTTGTTGTTGGTGAGTCTATCTTTGAAAAAGGATCCCATTCTTTTGCTGTGATTTCTCCCTGAAATAGAGATTATGTTTGGTAATGTAAATTTCAAAAGTGTGTTCACCATCCATTTTATTTTGAACACTATACTCTCTCTACACTCTCAATGACAATAAGAACTTTTCAGGTCAAATTTGATATTTTTTTTTTGCTTTGATTTTCCCACTCACTTTGCTGAAAAGGAAATTCCAGAGATTTACCTAACCCTCCTTTCCTATCTTTCCCCCCACATAAGGCCTGAGATACAGCACCAACAACTCATACTCATAAATTTTTATGCACTGCTTCAATAATGAGAAGGAATTACTTTTGGAAATTAACCATATTGGACAAGGTTCTGGAGGTTTTAAATTTTTTGTGGTGACTATGGTTAACAGTGTTGTACTACATATCTATGATGTTGTTGTATATGAACATTGTGACAAAAACACAGCTTGCGTTTTCATTATACAAAAATAGCCTTCTGAAAGGATAAGTGTTTTCTTTATTGTGATAATACTTCCACAATGTACGTGCACACCATATCATGTTGTACAGTTTAAATATATAAAACTTTATTTGTCCATTTTTCAGTTGGGGATTGTTGACCCCCCAGACCCTGAATTTTCCGTTACCCCCTGCCTACTGGAGTAAACAACTTGTTTTTCTATGCAGCTGTTCTGAACAAACAACTTGTTTTGCAGCTGCTCTGAGCATGAGACCTTCATGAGTTCCTGATGGCAGGGGAGTGGTTTCTGGGGGCCTTGCAGCTGAGAGTAGGGTGTGGTCCTTTGTCAAGGCAACCCTATATAGGCTGCCCTGGAACACAATAAAGGAGCATTTTTGGGGCACTCTTGTCATGCGTGTCTCTGTTTGTGTGTTTCAATCTCCAGGCCCTTGCCCAACTCTTGAAACATACCATAGCATGTAGCATATAGAGCTGGCATTGGTCCAGGTGCCACAGGAGGCATTGATATTGGGAACTAGACACTCTTTGAGTGAGACCCTTCAGAAGACTGGCCAGCAGGTAAAAAATAAAGAAGAGGTGGGAGGGTGAATTGAAGGCATTCGAAAGATGGAATGTGCACAGAGAATTTGGATTATGTATATTATTGTGTTTCTTTTGCTTTTTTGACTGGAGAGAGACATTTGATTCTGGGGATAAGAAAGATATCCTGACTTTAAAATATGGGTCTAAGGAGTTGTTGCGTTGGAAAAGAGGTTTTTGTTTGTTTGTTTGTTTGTTTGCTTTGTTGTTTGTTTGTTTTCATAGATGATGAGAACCTGTGAATTCATTTCAGGCTAATGTGGTTTGATAGACAAAGATCATCTGAAAGATTGCTGTGATTGCCCTCAAAAAATAACTTGCACAACTAACAGCAGGAAGTAGTTTAGAGAGAACAATGTACAAATTCTCTAAAATGATTATATACTGGAGGTTGTGAGGCCAAGGGGGACTTCGTAGGCGGCAGTGGTGCCATGGGGAGTGAGGAGCACCGGCAATTACAGCAACATGTGCTGAAGTCAAGGTATGCTGGAGCTGCCCAGCCCCCACCAGGCTGCTGATACGTTTGTGACATTTTGAGAAGGTAGCCTCCGTGGTTCCCGGCCCTACAAGCCAAGAGTTTGCAGTGTGAGCAGTGCCCAAGAGTTTGTGACATGAGTGGTGGGCTTTTCTGCAGGACCCGAGGAACCCATGCAGCAGCTGCAGTAGGTCCCCGAGCCCGCCTGCTGCCTGGGCTCCCAGTGGCCAGTTGTGGTGGCACTCGCTGGTAGAATTTGCTGAAAGAGGCAGAGCCAGAAGGATCTGAAGTTCAAGGCCAGCATTAGCTATCTCAGACAAGAATCACCTATAGTGGGTTGCAGTGGGCATTATTGTTACAGGTGCGGCCTCCTTCATGGCAACCAAAATTGCCATTAGCCAAATAGTTACTGTGACTATCTTATAGCTGGTATCAGCATTTAATATCATACCTGTGGAACAAGAGCAGTTGGATTTCTTGTGGGATTTGCATGTGGTTGGTTGCTCTCCTTCCTTCTGTCATATCTGTGCTATACCCATGCCAGTCCAGAACCTTGGTTTATTTATATGGAAGGGGGGGATGTTAGGGACTATGAACCCCCAGACCCTGAATTTTCTATTACCTTCTGCCTGCTGCTCTGAGCATGAGACCGTCAGGAGTTTCTGATGGCAGGGGAGTGGTTTCTGGTGGGTTTTCCCTGAGACTTAGGGCATGCCCTAGTCAAGGAGACCCTATATAACCTGCCATGAAACACAATAAAGGGGTGTTCTTGGCATGCACATCTGTTTGCGTGTGTGTGTGTGTGTGTGTGTGTGTGTGTGTGTGTGTGTGTTAATCTCCAAACCCTTGCCTTACTTGCATGTAGCACTTATAGCAAGTTTTATGCTACATTATTCTTAAAATAAGTGTTTGGAAAAATTGTCATTTTCTTATGTATGATCAACTCATAGTCTGAAATACTGACTGGATAAATTAACTAATAAAATGAAAGACATTTTTAGTAAAAATATCTGCAGCTTTGTAAAGCAATCAAATATAGCTTTTGCTTTCATTTTTTTTATTTTATTCAATATATAGTTTGTAGTTATAGTTGGGATCATAATTAGAATCATACAACAATTTCATTTAAATAAATAAATATTTCTGGGTTAAACTTAGGGGTAAAGAATACCAAAATGAATTTATTGTACATGTATTTGCAACATCATTGTTTCAGAAAAGGCATAAATATTGTGAACTGGAAGAATGATCATATAACAAATCCTTATGAATGATCCTGGGTGTATTTCTTGCTGATTTGAACTTTGTGTTTGAAAGGAGAAATTTAGAGAACAGGAACGAAGATAGCACGGGTATGCTTTATTGAGTTATGTGATTTTAGTCAGGTTCAACCTAAGCAGTCAAACGTATTTTACAATTTGTAACAATGATATGAGGTAATACTAAAAGTGGGTGATAAATATTTTGAACATTCTATTCTTAATATTCTGTTTGCACAAACTTTGTGATAAAATCTAAGGGTCCAATGTTCAGAATAGTGCACATAAACACATATTACACAAAAGCAACAACATGATGCAGGTTCTCATAGATCTTTAAAAGATTCATTCATACATAACACCAAGAAGGCTTTCTGATGGAGAAGTATAATCTATGATAAAGTTAATTTAATCACTACAGTGGCACTTTGAATTCTATCTGAATCTATTAACAAATAAGGAAAAGATATTTTAAAAAAGCTAAAAAAAAATCGCAGTGGTGCATACCTGTACTCATCTGGGTACACATGAGGCTACAAGGTGAGTGAGTGCCTAAGCCCAAGTTAGCTTGAGTAACATAGCTACATCCCCATCTCTAAAATAAAGCAAATCAAAAAAATAATTGACATCAAAATGAAGGCAATTAACATATACCTTCTAAATAAAGGCAAATAGGTGTTCTTGGCACACTAACTGGCAATAGTAAGCTTTTATGATTAGACTTTCAGGAGTCTTCTGAATCATCAGTGACATTTTCTTCCTAGTTGGCAGTCATCCTCTGAGTCTCCACACTTTCTGTCTGTGGGCTGGCACCTCACCACTGAATGATCTGGAATGCATTCATACTTCACAAAGCAAATCCCCTTTTACTATCAGGAGATGAAATCGGGAAATCTTTGAAACTTAAGGATGTCTTGTGGACCTTATCTGGTTGTGAACATCAAAAACTATTCCCCCCCTCCAACTTTTTTAAAGTAGAGATTCTGCGATAGTTTTATTTAAATTCATTAAACTTTGAAACTTTGGGAAGCTATTAATCCCTTTATTACTATAATTAGTTTTTTCTTCACAATTCAGTGGTCATAATGATTTAATTTATTCACAAGAACATTAATTTGATTAGAATTCCATTACAGTCAAACACTAATAAATTATGTGTCACTAAATTCACATATCTGCCAAATTTCTCTTTAAACAAAACCAGTGATCATATTCAGGCATGGTACCCTGGTAGCAAGGCTGAACTTCGGGCTTCGTGGTCAATACATATAGAACTCAAGAGGACGAACTTTGGATTCTCCCTCATTCCTGAGTCTGTGGTGAGATATTCTACCTCTACTAAAACCTGTTCTAAGACAATATTCTTTTCTCTAAAGAAAAAAATTATTTTACAGTGAGGGAATTGTTTTGATACAAAAGTATGGAAAAGCATTCTGAAATCTTGCTTACTCTCCCTAGCCTCCAGTTTCTCCATATGCTTATAACTTTGTCATGTGGATGGTCCTGAGTCTCCAGTGTGAGTTTTTCTCCCCTGTCACTGGGCTTAGGGTCCACAAAACAAGCTTGAATAAAATCTAATCATGCTTCTTAACAATGGAGCTTATAGAAACTTGTTTTATTCTTCAGAGGTGTAAACCTCTTCTTGGATGCTACCATCCTTACAATATAGTAATGGGGTATTTTGATAGGATCTGGAAACCATACCTCTGGAAGGGTGAAAGCCTATTTGTGATGATGAAGCAAAAGTTCACAATTAAAGGTAGCCTGATCACTTTGACCAGTCTCCCTTTAATCCCTCCAGTCTCCAGTATGGTTTCTGTAATTCACTCCATTTTTTAAACTTCTCCCAACCTTTTGTCTGTGTGGAGTTCAGCTTCATTTTTCTCCTTTACTAAAATGGTCTTGAATATCAATCAATGGCAACTAGTGTGATTTTTTTCAAGACTTTTGTGATCTTGTAGATTATTTGGTAAATGGCTCAAAATAGTTCTGTTCCAGGAACATGAGTTCTTTAATACCACTGTACTGATAGCCCTGGAGGCAGAGGAATGAAACAGTTTAATGTGTAGGAGACCAAGCACATGGTCTATCCTGAATCTGAACCTCAGGGGTCTTAGGATGTGAAGAGATTTTAAGGCAGAAAAGAAGTGGAGTGCAAAAAGATAGTAGGTAGAGAGATTGTGGGTGCACAGACAGTGGGCAGAGATATAGTGGGACAGAAGATAATTAGTGGGAGGGCATTAAATAGTTAATGTGTTGGGTGGGGCCTCCAGCATCCAGCATCCAGATTGGGTCTTTTTTCCTTTTCTCTGTAGTTGACCTTTTGGAGGTGTACTTTGGTCTGACTCTAGATGCAATGTAAGAATGAAGTGTTGTAGGTTTCAGGCATGATAACAACCACCAAGCTTGGGCATGATGGTCACGATGTGAGTTTTACATAGTTTACAACTTTACAGAGTTTTCATGAAGACAAGACTCCACTATTCACAAAAAGAAGAAAGGGCTCTTTCTCCTGGAATGGGAGATTAATCAGCTTTCAGACTTCAGGCAATTCAGATTCATTAAGAGTGTCCAAAATCACAGGTTACCACACTTTTATAATAAATGCTCCCAGGAGGGATGTGAACTCCACTTTTAATTTAATTAAGCAGCTCAAGATCCAATATTCCATCTAACTTTAAAACTACATAATCCCTGTGATTGTTAGGAACAAAGAACTGTTTTAGATACTCACAAAACCTCTCTATATCTCTGCCCATGTTTCGTAGCAAGAATTCTAAACTTCATATTTGCTGTACAAAGTGCAGTGTGAAATTAGCATGTCTCACAGAATTTAGGCTTCTTGTTCAAATAATAATTACTCAGCCATTGCCTTGTTTAATCAATACAGCAAACCTGGATCATGAAATATTGGATCAGAATAGGTTCTAGACTGCTGACCAACAGTTGATAATAGGATTGCCTCTACCTTCAATGCCAGATAAGTGAGGTAGCCATACAAAAACAAAAATATTTATTACTTTTCTATTGGTTTTCTACCCAATGAAGAAAATTATGATTACAGATATATTTTGAAATTAGGAGAAGCAGAATGATGTCCAAAAATCAATAGAAAGCAATAATAGTAAATTTAAGCATAATTTAGATATTATTGCTATGTGAACAATAAAAGTTATAGGTGTAATTAAAGAAGTTCATGAGAGCCTGGAATGAAGGATAACAAATATTTGTTTGGGAAAAACTCACAATAAGGGTAGAGAGCTGTGGTCCTCTGCTCTGTGGAGGCTTGAAGTTGAAAAGAAACCTTGACTACCACACAAGAGAACGAAGGTGCTTCCCAACTGTTCTTATCAGTCCACAGATAGTACCTCAGACCATGATCTAATAGACTGGTACACAGAAGACTATTGGCTGAAAGAATTCCCACAACAAAAAGTCATAAGTCACACATGGGTAGTTAGAATTTTGTGCTCTAATGTCTTTCCTTGTGGAAAATGCTGAGATATTAATTACTATTAACTTCATTTTATAGGGAAATGTTTTAATGGTTTGGGACATTATTTTTCTTTTTTTATTACTTTATAACTAATATCAACCAAAATCTTTCCCTTTGTGTTCTGTGTTTCACGGTGTCACCTTGTAGGAACTGAGACATTTCTTCATCTAAGAGAGTCCCAAGTGTGGACTATATATTTCACACACACACACACACACACACACACACACACACACACACACTAAAAAAGCATGGCCATATTGGTTTTTACTACATTAAAATACTCTCATATAAGGACATAAGTTATCTTCTTTTATCTTTCCCCACATTATTCTTTGTTCTAGCTCCCAAAGTATAACAAGTCAAACACATGATAGAGTGAGGGGAAGGTGGGAATGCCCAGATATTGCTATGGAACTGAGTATTAGTTGTCCAACATTCTGGCTATGCTGACTGAAGAAACCTTTAAATGTTATTTTTGTACCCATTTCATCTTTTTTGGACAAACCTTATGTAATTGTTAATGTTGTCAACTTGACAGAATCTAAAAATCACCCAAAAAATTGGCCCAGAGATAATCCAGGATCACCCAGGGATTTTCTAGTTAAGGTTAGTGTTTGAGGAAATCTGTGGTTGAATATCTCAGGTACAGTGACTTATGTGAGGAACATTTTGACAGTGTGTAGGACTTTTCCTGGGCACAGAGTCCTGGATTGTACAAAATGAAGAAAGCAGGCTTAGCAATTGTACGAGTTTCATCCTTCCTGCTTTCTGATTGTGAATGTGATGTTTCAAGCTCCTGCTGCTTTACTTCTGTCAACTGTAGGCCAGAATACTTCCTTCTCCCTTAAGTTGCTTTTGTCAAAGATTTTTTACCATAGCAACAAGAAAGTGCTAGATCATTCTAGTTTACTCTTAGGTGTCTATAAAATAATACACTTCCATGAAATCTATGGTTGCCTTCTTGTCCTTCTGTACTCCAACACTCTGCACTCAACCCTCTTTTCTCCCTGGGTTATAAATGTACATCCTGAAGACACGGTTTAATCATTAAAGTATACACTACATTCAGCACAGTTTTTGACACAGTATTTTTCTTTATTAAAACTTTTGTTTTCATTATATTCATAAGAGGTCCTTGATGGGGAGCCTCCTTCAGCCTTTGAGAAGCTGGACCAGGTTGGGTGTAACCTCGAGTATAAAAAAGTGCATGGGTCCAGAGGCATGCTCTCTTTCTTTCCCCCTGATCACCACATCTGGATATTGGATTCCATTTTGGGTCCTCATTGTGATGCAAGAATTCCCCTTTAATAAAGAACACCTTATTATACCCTATTCGAAACTAGTGTGGAATTATTTGATTCGTATCCCCCCCCCCCGCATCTGACATGCTCCTTTTCATCTGGCGTTTACCAGAGCCTCCTCCACACACCATGCTCCAGCTTTACCAGCCTGGCATGTTTGGCCTCCTAGGACTCTGACTTTCCCCTCCACAGCCAACCATTTTGCTCAGGACTCATGACTGAGGGGAAGCTTTGGGCTTCTTTCTTATTCTGGCCAACAAACTCTCTTTGTGTACAGAACTGCTTTAATTGTCCTTAATATCTGCTCTTTGTTAAACAAACCATATTTGTCAGTGTCTCAGTAGGCAACAGTGCATGGAACCAAAGCAGGATTGTTCCGCAACTGCTGGCAACTTTCTCCTCCATATCCCTCCATCACATAGCTGCAACCACACCTGCTTACCAATAAAGATTATTATATCTACACCAATTCACTGAAATTACTTAAGGCAGGAAAATGAATTAAGACTGCCAAACCTTGACAAGGCAAGGTAAGATAGTTTTAAATTTTTTTTCTGCCTCTGAAAATGGTCTGTCAGTTACTCTAGGCCTTAGAAAAAGTTGGTTGCTCCAACATTGCAAATATTACTTTGGGTGATTGCCTACGTAGCTAGTATTCTTTATCCTCTATTGCACATTTTAGAAGTTGCTTGATTGCACTTCCTGCCTACTCAACTAATATTATCTCCCTTCTCAGGAATTAGATGGGGTTGAAGACTAAATAGTTTTAATTACTTCCATCCTATGACTTAGCCAAGCCATTTCTAATACAAGACAGAATCCTTAGGATAGAAAAATTATTGAAACACTTAGCATATGTTTCTTGCTTAATATTGTTTATTCTGGTTGTAATACTAATTTTTATACTTGATATCTGCTCATATTGTATATATTTTTGTATTGGGTTTGGAACTCTCTTTAGACAAAAGGGGGAAGTGATGGGGAATCTCCTCTAGCCAATGACCTTTGAGAGGCTGGAGCAGGTTGGGCATGACCTTGGGTAACAAAAAGCACAGGGGTCCTCTCTCTCTCTCTCTCTCTCTCTCTCTCTCTCTCTCTCTCTCTCCACTCACCACACCTGGATGTTGGAGTCTGCTCCTGTTTCTTTTTATTCCCTACTCAGAGCTAGTATGGGATTATTTGATTTGAGGTCCCCCCCATCTGACACATTTTTCTTCATCTCCTTTTGTTTTAATTAGGGTGAGAAGGACTGTCAGAACTCAGGCAAAATAATGGTGCATAGTGAACAAGGCCTTGCGGGGAGTGGGTAAAAGGCTCCGGGATAAAAAATAAAGGGTCTTTTTTATTTTAAATACATTTTGTTCCCTACAACAAACATTTGCATCCTCTTTATAAGACATGTTTATTCTTGTTGGATGACAGAATATAAATATAAGAACCCAATCTGGAGAAAGGATTTGTTGAGCGCTATCTTCTTTGTACCCTGAATCTGGATATGGTCTTCCATCTGTTTTCATGTTTCCTCAGATATAGAATCTATAGTAATGACAGGAAATTGTATTTCAATTGTTCTGTCTTTAGATAGTTCTGTGAAAGGTGTGCTCTGTTAATATTTAGTATGTGCTTAGTGACATTTATTTACCTGTTTTTCTAATCATGTTTTTCTGAACTCAAACATCCTTCCTTGAATTATTGCTTTTTTTTGTTACATGCATGTAGAACAGTACACAGAAACTGAAGTAAAGTTCTCTGCAGCATTATGCTGTGATTTGCTTTATTCTTTATGGTTTTCAAATCCCAGGTCTTGATGTCAGATCTGAATAGGTGAATTAAGTTCATTTTGCTTTGAATATGAGTTCAGCTGCTGTTAATAAGGTTAAGAGATCACCCTCTGGAACAGAGCATAATTGCAGTTTATTATTATTCTCATTTTCGGCAACAAAATAGCTTACAAATGTGACTTTAGGAGGGAAGGGATTATTTTGGCCTAAGTTCCAGGCCACAGTCCATGATGGTGGAGGATCATGGAGATAGGAACATAAGGCAGCTGGTCATACTTGGATTTGCAGTCAGGACGCAGAGAGGTGAATACTGCTGAGCAACTAGTTTTCTTCTTACTCAATATGGAAACAGAGCCAATGCGATGGTTCCACCTAGGGTTAAGTAATACCCATCTCAGCTTTCCCTGTCTAGAAACACCCTCACAAATAGACCTGGGATCTTGTCTTCTAGGTGATTAAATTTGTTGTCAAGTAGAACAATTAATGTTAACAATCATATAGGAAATAAGGGAGGAGAGTCCCGCTTTACAGAATGTACCCTGTCCGCATCATATATAAAAATAACTGTGAATGATTTCTGATTATTTACTTGGTCTTTCTTCTTAGTAAGAAAATGAAAAAGGCAGACCATAAGCAAAAACATTATACTAGAAATTTCAATTCTACTTTGAGAAAGGTCATTATTTTGAATATAATTCTCACTATACGCTCTCATTATTTTAAACAAAAGTCACTATTGAAGTTCTTACATTGCTTTCATGTCTGGTTATTGCTATAGTTACACAGACATTCATATATATAATTTCTATTTGTTTTACTTTCTTACTTAATCTCTTATTTTAAAATTTGCTAAGGAAAATAGAAAATATAAAAAAGCAAATGACTTCTGTCAAATAGATTTTTTTATACATATTTATTGATATTTATTGAGCTCTACATTTCACTCTGCTCCCTTTCCTGCTTCTCCCCACCACCTTCAATCCTCCTTCAAGGTCCCCATGTTCCCAACTCAGGAGATCTTGTCTTTTTTTTACTTTCTACTTCCCATGTAGATTAGATTTATGTAAGTCTCTCTTAGTGTCCTCATTGTTGTCTAAGTTCTCTGGGACTGTGGTTTGTAGGCTGGCTACCTATGAGTGAGTACATGTGATAATTGTCTTTCTGTGTCTGGGTTGCCTCACTCAAAATAATGTTTTCTAGCTCCATCCATTTTCCTGCAAAATTCAAGCTGTCATTCTTCTTCTCTGCTGTGTAGTACTCCATTTTGTAAATATACCACATTTTCCTTATCCTTTCTTCAGTTGAGGGGCATTTAGGTTGTTTTCAGGTTCTGGCTATGAGAAACAATGCTGCTATGACCATAGTTGAGCACATGTCCTTGTGGCACGATTGAGCATCCTTTGGATATATACCCAAAAGTGATATCACTGGGTCTTGAGGAACGTTGTTTCTCAATTTTCTGAGAAATTTCCACACTGACATCCAAAGGGGTTGTACCAGCATGCATTCTCACCAGCAATGCAGAAGTGTTCCCTTTTCCCCACAACCTCTCCAGCATAAGTTTCATCAGTGTTTTTGATTTTGGTCATTCTTTTAGGTGTAAGATGGAATCTCAGAGTTGTTTTGATTTGCATTTCTCTGATGATTAAGGATGTTGAACATTTCTTTAAGAGTCTTTCAGCCAGTTTAGATTCCTCTGTTGAGAGTTCTCTGTTTAGAGCTGTACTCCATTTTTAATTGGATTATGTGATCTTTTGGTGTCCAATTTCTTGAGTTCTTTGTATATTTTGGAGATCAGACCTCTGTCTGATATGGTGTTAGCGAATATCTCTTCTCATTCTGTAGGCTGTTGTTTTGTCTTGTTGACCTTGTCCTTTACTTTTCAGAAGCTTTTCAGTTTCAGGAGGTCCCATTTATTAATTGTTTCTCTCAGTGTCTGTGCTGCTGGGGTTATATTTAGGAAGTGGTCTCCTGTGTGTGTTCAAGTGTACTTCCCACTTTCTGTTCTATAAGGTTCAGTGTGGCTGGCTTTATGTTAAGGTCTTTGATCCATTTGGACTTGAGTTTTGTGAATGGTGATAGATATGGGTTTATTTTCATTCTTCTACATGTTAATATCCAGTTATGCCATCTCCACTTGTTAAATATGACTGTTAATACTATAAAAGAAAAAGCAATTTCTCCTTTGGACAACTAAAACAAGATGAAAAAAAAGTATATTGAATTTAAAAGTGAGACTTGAAAGAGCAAAAGAAGAATCTAGCTCCTAAGATGAGAAGAAAAAAACAAATAAAGAGGATTAAAGTAAGATTGCGAAGTGACTCACTTTTGTAGTTTACCAGCATCTGGTAAGATGAGAGTTAAAAGGAACTTGTTTTCCCATTAGCCCATGACCTTGTGGATAGCACAGAAATGGCACTCAAGGAAAAAATGAATAAATATTTGTAAAGACTTACGCAGGGTATTGGGTGATGGCTTCATGGCAAAGAGTACTGACTACTTTTCTCTAGGATCTGGAGTTCAATTCCCAGCACCTACATGGTGGTTAATAAACCATCTGTAACTATAATTCCAAGAGAATCTGATTCTTTATTGTGGCCTCCATGGAAACTGTATGTACATGGTCCACAGACATGCATGCAGGCAAAACACCTGAAAATACAAAATAAAATAAATATAAAAAATTATAAGACTTAGCCAGGATTATTTGCATATTCATTTAATTGAATGTTCACAATGATTCAACTTCTTTGATAGTTTTTCAGATAAAATGCAGAGCCAAATAGCCATTGTGGCCCCTGCCTTCTCAAAGCTCATAGACTAGTAGGAGATACAAATAATAATTCTCATTTACTCAAATAAAGATATAATTTGCTACCATAAAAGGAACTTAAAAGTAAAGCACCCATGCTACAAAAGAAGGTAGTATGTGAGCTTAGTATAGTACAAGGACTTAGTGATAGCCTCCTTGAGAGAGCTACATTGTCTTGAATTCAGAAAAAAAATGTTTGCTAATAGCAGAGAAGGCAGAAAAACACTTGTGGATGGAGAGGATGCTAACAAAAAGTGATGTGGAAGGTGATGTATGTTGTGAATATGCTTTATTGCCATTGTTTAATAAAGAAACTGCTTTAACTGAGTAAAGCCAGGCTGAAAGAGATATATAGAGAGAGTAGGCAGACTCAGAGAGAAGCCATGTAGCTGCCCGCAGGAGAGAGACATAATGGAACCTTGACAGTAAGCCACAGACATGTGGTGACACACAGATTAAAAGAAAGGGGTTTATTTAAGATATAAGACTTATCCAGAAATACACTTTAGCTATTGGCCAAATAATACTACAATTAATCCAGATTTCTGTGTGGTTATTTTGAGTCAGGACTTTCAGGAAAATGAAGAACTGACTTCTGCCGACACAAGAGTCCTGGCAACAGGAGGATGCATCTTTGGAGGATTCATTCTGAACTATGTGCATGATGGAGTTGGAAAGAAAGATTGAGATGATGCTGACTGCCATGTATCAGAAACCTAGAAGGAACAGAACCTGTAGTGTCTTTTGGGTTAGAGTGAGGGTTCTATCATTTCTATTGAGCTCATTGTAGAACCATTGGAGAGCTGTAAATCTGGGAAAACTGGGTTGAGATTTACTATTCTGTAGTGGTTATTCTGGCTGCTGGTGGGATAAGAATAGAAGTGACAGACGGAACATAATTTCAATAGTATGTTTGATTGTTGGTGATAGCAAGAGACATCAAGTCAAGTGCATAGATTCAAAAAAATCTTTTGGAAGTGCAACAAATAAAGCCTCAGGAAAAAGGAAAATATGTAAAGAATGAGCTCACTAGATTATTCACAATCAAATTAACTGGACAGTAAGAGCAAAGTTATTCTTTTCCACATTGAGTTCTTGACTAAGTTGTGGGCACAGTTAATTCAGAGATTTTTTTTTATTATTAAATTATAAAAGTTTCCATTTCAGCCCCTCCTCCCAACACCCTCCCACTCCCCCCACTCCCTCTCCTCCTCCCTCTCCATCCCCTAGAGCAGTCAGGGTTTCCTGCCCTGTGGGAAGTTCAAGTTCCTCCCCCCTCCCTCCAGGTCCAGGAAAGGTGAGAGTCCAAACAGACTGGAGCGCCAAAGTCCAGTATATGCAGAGGAAGCAAGTCCCAGGGTCATTGTCAATGGCTTTTCAAAAAGGCTCCGGGCCAGCCACATTCAGAGAATCTGGTTGGATCACGTCCTCGTTCAGTCCCAGTCCAACAGGCCTTGGTGAACTCTCATTATATCAGTTCCCTTGTATCAGTGGGTGCTCGCATCCCTCGCAGTCCTGATTACTTTTTTAATTTTCTTCATCTTTCTGTTCCTCATTTGGACCGTGGAGTGCTCAGTTCGGTGTTCCAATATGGGTCTCCATCTGTATCGCCATCCAACGTCAGATGAAGGTTTCCTCTGCCCTTGCCTTCTTTGCTCACGTTCTCTTTCCTTCTGCCTCTTATTTGGACCTAGGGAGCTAGGTCCAGTGTTCCAACGTGGTTCTCCGCCTCCATCTCCATCCATCGCCAGATGAGGGTTCTATGGTGACATGCAAAATATTCATCAGTATGGTTGTGGGCCAAGGCCGGTTCAGGCACCCTCTCCTCTGTCCAGAGAACCATCTGGGGATCTCTCCTTGGACCGGGGATCCCCTTTATAATCAAGTCTCTTGTAAACCCTAAAATGATTCCCTTAGTTGAGGTATATACTTGCCTGATCCCATATCCATCCTTCCTCCCTCCCCCCCCCCATCCCAGTCCCCCGATCTTTCCCCAATCCTCCCCTACTCCCTTCTCTCAGAGATTTTTTTGAAAACTTCATAGGAATTGCTAATTAGAGTCCAATTTGGTGGTGTTAGCATATAATAAGAGGAATGGTTTAGAAATTAGAAGTAGAGTTATTAGCAAAGTATTCTTGTCATTAGTGTATGAGCAGACACTTAAGAAATTTGCTGGACGTGTGTTTTGTGTAGATATGCCCTCTGTTATGCCACTTCTGATGAAAGTTAAAGCTCAACAAAGCAACATCAATCATATTATTTCTTAGGAGGAGAAGGAGGGGGAACATGAGCAAGGAAATCAGGAGGGGTGCGCCCACCCACTGAGACAGTAGGGCAGATCTAATGGGAGCTCACCAAGGCCAGCTGGACTGGGTCTGATAGAACATGTGATTAAACCGGACTCTCTGAACGTGGCTGACAATGAGAGCTGACTGAGAAGCCAAGAACAATGGCATCGGGTTTTGATTCTACTGCGTGTACTGACTTTGTGGGAGCCTAGTCTGTTTGGAAGCTCACCTTCCTAGACCTGGATGGAGTGGGGAGGACCTTGAACTTCCCACAGGGCAGGGAACCCTGACTGCTCTTTGGACTGGAGAGGGAGGGGGAGGGAGGGTGGGGGAGGGGGAGGGGAATGGGAGGAGGTGGAAATTTTTAATTAAAAATAAAAAATTTGCTGAAAAAAAATAAATCCACTTAACTTTTAAGTTTAAAACATACTTTGTGATCTGGATCTTGAGTGTAGTTTTTTCCCTTATTACACTTTAATAATAGATATCAGAAATTCAGTTCAGACGGTCCTGGGGTTCCTTTACATTATTATAAAGCCCAGAGATTTAGTTAGGATCTGGTGCAGGCTGGTTCTCCTTCCTCATACATGCTACCACATGATGGTTACAAGATGACAGCTAACATAATCAGTTATTCTTTCTTGCTCATATGCAAAGAATCAAGTGGGTAGTCATTTCTTGAAACAAAATCCTCATGTTGTATGTGTACTAACTTAAACTGCACTGGGCTAGGTAGTTAGATTTTCTGTCTAGTTTACATGTTGTACTTTGGAAAGGTTGGTTCCATTGAACCTCAAACTCAAGGAAAATGAGAAAAAACTTTGCTTTTGTTGCTGCTGTTCTTTACTTTTAGGGGATGATGAACACAGGCTCTCATGTATCACAGATTATTCTTGAATTTGCTATTGTAAAGTAAAACTTGAACTCCTGCTTGCTTCTAGAATACTAGACTTATAAGAATATTGAGCATGACCTTTTATTAATAGGGTAGCTGGGATTGCAGCCATGTACTATTGCTCCTAAATTATTTGGTGTTGTTAGTCAAACCAGAACCTCATGAATGCCAGGCATCAACACTGTCAGCTGAGCTTCATCTATAGCCTTGATAAAGAAGCCATTAAAGGCAAATACATATTTCAGAATAAAAAAGGATGTCATGAATTAAGTGCTGAAGGAAGAGATGCTGTTGGGGTGACAAAAAGAAAAACTCTGAAGAGCCTGAAGAAATTCCAGATTGAGAGAAAAATAGCTGAGATCCAAAACATAATCTGTACAGAAATATGAAAACTTTTGCATATTCATGTGATACTGAAAACACAATAGTTGAGCTCATTTATATGTCACATCAAAGCTGTGGGATACTAAATTATATTGTATAATATTTTCAGGCTTTATGTAGGAAGTGTTTACACCTTTTGTATTTTAGATGTGTACAAAAAATATAAATGAGCTTCATGTTAAGATTTAGTTACAGTCTCAAAACTATCTCATTATGTATGAGGCAAATGTTTCAAATTTGAAAGAAAAAAACCTCAGATCTAAGATATCTTTAAAAGTAAGCATTTCAAATATGGATTATGGAATCCCTATAAACTTAAGTGGGAATTCAAACTCAAACTGGTAAAATTCCTAATTCTAATGTTTCTATTAACTTTATTTTTATTATACATAAGTTTTGTCTGAATTTATTTTAAAAATGTCTTTTTAATTTAAAAATTAAGACTTTGAACATCCAAAATAGGGAGTCAGAGGAATGGCTGCTTACTACATAGTGTGTTCCATCAATGTATGTTCCATCATTAGCTTTTGGAGAAAGTTCCAGGAAACTTAAATGTAGGTTCACCTCTTCTCTTCTCTTTTTTCAGACACAGAAATGTTGATTAATTTTTTCTGTAGTCACAGAAAGGTGCTCTTTCTGAGAATACTCCAATTTTCCCCTTGTTGCACAGCCTGGAGGGGTGGGTTCGTTCTAGCTCTGTTCATCTCAATCGGCAGAGAATAAAGTCTGCTATAAACCTCTATGAGTGCTGTGACCTTCTTTTGCCCTCAAAACTCGGGGCTTTGAGTAAAGCTCACCCTCTTTAGGTTTCTAACGTAATGACTCACTGCAGACAAATATAGACCTCATCTTCCAGTTTTTTTTCTCTTCTTTTTAAAATTTATTTGTTTCTGCTTTGTGCACATTGGTGTTTTTCATGGGTTTTGGATCTCCTGAAACTGGAGTTATAGACAGTTATCAGCTGCCATGTGAGTTCCAGGAAGTGAACCCAGGTCCTCTGGAAGAGCAGTCAGTGCTCTTAACCACTTGGAGCAATCATTCTAGCCCCAATCTTCCAGTTTTCTAAGGACAGTGTTTGATATTATGTCCAGTGGTTGTCTAACCTCCATTATATTTTACAGCCTTAAACATCTATCTAGTTTCTCAGACAATTTATTAGTTTGAAAAATCTGGACAGATGGGCTATCACAACTAACATGCAACTAGGAAATGGGATACTAAGCAAGGGCAAAATCATAACCTAGACATATGATTCTATTTCATCCACAGCATCTATGACATGTGAGCCTCAGTGTTATTTCTGCATCTGGGTAGTAGCTGTAGGGATATAGCTGATTTAGGTACAAGGAGGATGACAAAGTTGCATTGTACATGTGACAAACTACATATAGATAATGTCTTTAAGGGAGGGAATACATTCATATAAGAGAAGGACATGGCAGTGTATATTAGGAGAGCCTCAGAGAATTTAGAGACAGTAAACATATTTAGGTCTTTGTCACACAGATGTGATACTTTGTCCTCATCAGTCAGTGACAAGAAATTTCCCTACAGTCTCCACATCCAGAATAGCGGGGCAGTCAGAATCCATATTTCAGATTTCTGAGTGTTCTGTCACAGAGAAACATTGTCTTATTCCATTGGAGCTGCCATAATAGAATCATAATCTGTGTATTATAAACAGATCAACATTATTTCTTACAGTTTTAGAGCTTGGAAATTCAAATCAAGGTACAAAGGATTCAGTGCTGTGGGTACAACATTCTTTTTCAACTTCTTGGTATGTCCTCACATCACAGAAGTAAGGTATTTCTCTGGGTTCTTCTTCATAAAGACAATGATCTCATTTATCCACAGACTCCACATCTTAATTTCATACCACCTGATATTTGTTTCAATGTATGAGTTTTGAAGACAAACAGCATCTAGGAAATAGCAAGAATTCAAGTTGCTTATAAGTTTCACAGCTAGAATGAAGTGGCATCAGATTCTTGTTAGATTGTATGGAGAGATATAGGATGGAGGCTGTGAACGCTAATGCATATGGTAGTCAAGTAGGTAACATAAATGAACAAAGAGAGCTGGGTATAATATAGAGTCAGGAAGATGTGTAAGCTACTTACAATAGGTTCCACTCCTCAGATCCTTTGATTTAGTTTTGCAGATATGACCTTGAACATATTACTCTTTGCTATGGAACTACATCACTGTCTTGGAATCATAAAGAATTTTTCTGTAAAATCCTCTTTTTGTTTTTTCGTTTTAAATCACTGATTGAAGTTATAACTTGTGGATTGCAAAGACATGTACACATTTAACTGATTCTCTATGAATTCCTGATCTTGACCATTTAATTAGTTGAAATTAGACAATCTGAAAAGGAAAAGAGATGGATACAATGAGGGAAGAAACAGAGAGAGCATTATGGAGCTCTTTGAGTTTAGGAAGGCTATACATTGACAATCTTCTCAAGTGCCCAAATTATGGCCTGCTAACATCCAAGAGAGGTAATAGATGTACATAAAGAGCAATGCAACAGACTACACTGTACTGACCCAATGAACACAAGTAAGACCAACTGCATTCCGATAATCTGGAACGAACACTAGTCTCTTTGAACACTAAACATCTTGTGTCTCCTAAAACCACTCTTTTCAAAGAAATCTGGAGGAGAGGGAAATAAAAAATGTCTCTCTTGATTCTTGAAAAGTTTGAATAGAGGTAGTGAAGATAATGTGTTGTGCTTAAAGTAAGTAGAGAAGCACAACACCATGCACAGTTAAAGGTCAAAGGCATGATGGTAGAGGCTTTGTGGCAATGTCTGAACCAGCTCCAAAAGGAACCTTTGGGCCCTCTGTTGGAAGCTCTTGCAGAAGCAGATGTCATTTATTCAAAACATATGACAAATCACATTACAGTATAAAGAGTGAGAAATACTGAGAGGAAAGGAATTTACTCTGGCCTGAATATGTACCACCCCAAGTTGTGAGTCAAAGCCTTACTGGCACTGTGACTATATTACAAGATAGGATTTTGAGATGCGTGAATAGAAGAGTGGAGCCTTCATGAATGAAATAGTGCCTTTTGGAATGAAACTTTTGAAAACTCGCCCTTCCACCATATGAGTGAGTAGGAAGGAGATGCAGGTATGAAGGAGAAACAGGGCTTTCCCACTTTCAGTGCCTGCCTGCGATTTGCTCAGAAGCTTTTCCGACTTCTTTAACTATGGTGATAAGATTACTGTTTATGAACTATTTGGCTGATGGTGTTATGATATAGAAGCCAGAATGAACTAAACTCATCCTTCAAAACTTGTTCAAAATGACTTTAAGTCCTGGTGCTTTGACTCTTTGACTCCAAAAACTGATTTGCCAGTAGCTTGATAGTTGGAGTTCTGAAATGCTGAGAAGAATGATATTTGGAATGGTCCAAGTATTTCATTATAGATCCCAAAGGATATGGCCACAAAGGAAAATAGGAGACAGATCAAGTTACCTTTTAATACACTGTAGCAAACAGATTCAATCTTGATCTTATTTGAGACATAGTTCTAGAGTTTGAATCTGGAGTCCCTGTGTTAAATGACTATTTTATATTTAGTATGGTACTCTTGGAAGGTGGTAGAAACTTTATGAGTAGGGCCTAGTAAAATACCAGATCATTGAGACACAAAACTGAAGGAGTTTTTGGACACTGGTCTCTTACTCTCTCTTTTTGCTGCCTAGCTTCCATTATTTGAGAAGTTTGTTCTTATATACTTTCTGCCATGCTATACTGACTTACTGAATTCCTGAAAGCCAAGGGATTAATGCACTGTGGACTGCAACCTCTAAAGCAGTCAATATAACTCTTTACTCTTTGTGAGTTGCTTATCCCATATATTGTAAAATAGTCAACATAATTTTTTCTGTTTGTGAATTGATTATCTCACATAATATGAGGATGGAAAGATCCTTAACACAGAAAAGACTTCCATATAATTGCCTTGGATTTTGGAAAAGGTGAAACACTGATAGGAAATCAGATCTTTATCTTTCATACTCACACACTAATGGCATCTGAGGACACTACTTACATTTCCATTTTATGGTTAATTAGAAATTCATCAAAATTAAGGGGATTGGCTAAGGTCACCCAGTCACATGAAATAGAGTTAATATTTACATTCAGAAATCTCGATTTATAACCCCAGAAAAGCTTCACAACTGTTCATCAAAAATTTAAAATAGAATCCCAAATATAATAATTAATAAATGTCTTATAAAGTGAGAAATATTCCTTTTACTCCCTATCCTCTCCAGCATAGGTTATCAAGCATTCATTGCTGGTGGGAATGCAAACTTGTGCAGCCACTTTGAAAATCAGTGTGGCGGCTTCTTAGGAAACTGGGAGACAACATACCTCAAGATCTAGCAATACCACTCTTGGGAATATACCCAAGAGATGCCCAATCATACTACAAAAGCCTTTGTTCAACTATGTTCTTAGCAGCATTATTTGTAATAGCCAAAACCATGAAACAACCTAAATGCCCTTCAATGGAAGAATGGATAAAGAAAGCATGGCACATCTACGTAAAAAACAATGACATCTTGAATTTTGCATGCAAATGGATGGAAGTAGAAAACACTATTCTGAGTGAGATAACCCAGACCCAAAAAGATGAATATGGTATGGACTCACTCATTAGTGGATTCTAGCCATGAACAAAGGACATTGAGCCTGTAGTTTGAGATCCTAGAGAAGTTAAGTAATAAGGTGAACCCAAAGAAATTCCTGGAAATTGGAAGTAGACAAGATCTCCAGGCAAAAGTTGGGAGCATGGGAGTGGGATGGGGTGGGGATAAGGGGAGAAGAGGAGAGAGAAGGGAGAAGGGAAGGATTGTGGAGAGCTTGGGGGAGTGGGAGGGTTGAGATGGAGGAAGGACAGATATGGGAGCAGTGAAGAAAATATCTTAATTAAGGAAGGCATTGTGGGATTGGCAAGAGGCTTGACTCTAGAGTGGGTCTCAGGAGTCCACAGGAATGTTCCTAGCTAGGACCCTGGGCAGTTGAGGAAATGGTGCCTGAACTGGCCTTGTCCCATAGTCAGACTGATGACTATCTTGAATATCATCATAGAACCTTCCTCTGGTGACAGACGGAGATAGAGACGGAGATCCACATCGGAGCACTGGACTGAGCTCCCAAGGTTCAGTTGAAGATCAGAAGGAGGGAGAACATGAGCAAGGAAGTCAGGACCACAAATGGTTGATCTACCCACTGAGACAGTATGTCTGAACTAATGGGAGCTCACCAAAGCAAGCTGGACTGGGATTGGATGAGCATGAGATCAAACTGGACCCTCTGAATGTGGCTGACAATTGGGGCAGACTGAGAAGCCAATGATTTGTCTCTACTACATGTACTGACTTTTTGGGATCCTAGTCTGTTTGGATACACACCTTCCTAAGCCTGGATGTAAGGAGGAGGGACTAGGACTTCCCACAGGGCAGGGTACCATGCCCTTTCTTAGGACTGGAGCAGGAGGAGAAGAGTGAGTGGAGGAGCGGGAGGGTAGTGGGAGGAGGTGGGGATGTGGAAATTTTGATTCCTATTATTTATAAAATAATAAAAAAAAGTATCAGAGAAAAAAATAAAGTGAGAAATGGTCATATCTTACCTTTTCTGGTTTCTGTGATAAAACTCTGACAAAGTGACTTTAAGGGAGGGTTTATTTAGTTATAGTTTCAGGTTACAGCCATCACTGTGTGACAGTCAGTCCTGGAAGCAGCAATTACTTCACAGTCAAGAGCAGAGAGGGAATAAATGCACATATGTCTCCTTGTGGTGAGCCCTTTCTGCACACTGATGCATTATGGGTCCCCTGCCTAAGGAATGCTGCTGGCACAGTGAACTAGATCATTTCATACCAGTTAATATGATAAAGACATTAGTATAGGCCAACCTATGTAGACAGTTAATTACTTACTACTTATTTCTCCTCAGGTAATTCCAGAGTATGTCCAGTGGATTAGTAAACTAACCATCATAAACATAGTTCTTCGAGATTACTTAAAAACTGATTTGTTTATTATACCAATTTAATATAGTTTGGTATAGTTTGAACATTTTAAACAAAAAATTGTAAATTTCTTTATCATAATTTAACAAAGAAATAGGAATTAAATGAATGTCAAGACTTAAAGGAGAATAACTGTAATAACCATGAAATGTTACATTAGGATCAAAAAGGTACAAAGCAGGAAATACAGATTCTCATGTACTTCCAAAGGTGAACTGCATTGATGCATGTTCTGAATCAGGTAATTCCTGAATCAGGAAAGGGGGTACTTTTCCAAAACACTTAGTTGTGTCATTGATGTTCCTTCCCTTTAAATTAAAAATTAATAATTTGTCTTGTGAATTTACTCTACTTCTTTATTTGACCAAATTTTCCTATAGTTTCAGTAGCTCCCATTATTCACTTATTCACTACTTATTTAGAATACGATTGTGTGCATTTGTACATGTGCAAGTGGAAGCTAGAGGGCAAACAAACCTCACTTTCTATTACTTCGGAGATGTCCAACTTGATTTTCAAGAAAGAGATTCAAAAGGCTTTGCTACTACTCCTAGATTTTTATGTGGGTTTTGGGGATCAAATTCAGGCTCTCATTCTTGCTTAGAAATTGTTTCATCTTCCAATTTTTATTGCAATTTTTGTTTAACTTTAATATTATTTTATGTGTATGTTTGGCCTACAACATGAGCAGAGAGGTCTGATGAGGGTGTCAGATACAGATGGGAGCTGTAAAGGGAGCTCAGATCCTGGGAAAGAAAAGCAAGTGCTCTTGGCCACCGAGCCATCTCTCCAGCCCCACATCTGCTGCAGTTTATGCTTTGTAGGTTCTGTTGTTGTTGTGTTTTCTTCCTTCTCCTGCCTTCCTTCCTTCCTCCCTCCCTCCCTCCCCCTCCCTCCCTTCCTTCCTCCCTCCCTCCCTCCCCCTCCCTCCCTTCCTTCCTCCCTCCCTCCCTCCTCTCTCCCTCCCTCCCTCCCCCTCCCTCCCTTCCTTCCTTCCTCCCTCCCTCCCCCTCCCTCCTTTCCTTCCTTCCTTCCTCCCTCCCTCCCTCCCCTCTCCCTCCCTCCCTTACTTTCTTCTTTCCTTTCTTTCTGTCTGAGTTTTGAGATCGTGTCTTTCTATGTGGCCCAGGCTTGTGTCAAACTCACTCTCTTTCTTCTTCAGTGTCACAGATGCTGCAGTTATAGACTCGGAGCACTGTACTCGTTAGTGTTGACAATCTTCCAATCACTCTACTTTTATTTGTTCTCTTCTTACCTGCATTCTCCCCAAATCACTGACCTTGGTCATCTATTAAAGACCTAATATTACCCAGAACTGGTTTTTTTTTGTATGTTTGAGCACTTTGTACAGGAATAAAGTTTTAAGAAGTAATTTTGGTTGTTTTTGTTCATTTTCTTTTTATTCTTGAGATAGTCTTGCTATTTACACTTGGATGATATTGAACTCACTTTCTCCACTTTTCCTTTTCAAGTCCTTAGGTTTCAGGCATATTCTGTTGCACCCAATTGATTGTTTTTATACTTCTTAGATTTACTGTATTTATTTTTTCCTAAAAGGAAGCATGTTCAAAAGGCATCAGGCATCAGGCCTCTCCAATCAGAAGTTGAACATGGTGAAGTGATCTGTTTCAGGTGGTGCTGACAAGTTATATTCCATTCATATGTAATCATAAACTACAAATTCATTTTTTAAAGTAAGGCTAAAAGTATCAATTGTATGCAGAATCTGTACTGAGTCCCGTATTATATATTGTAAAACTGGAATGACACCATTTTTTATTTTTTTCACTTTTTATTTTTTTAAAAAGAAAACCAACAATCTCTTTTCAGTTTATACACCATTCTCAGCTTCCACTCCCTCTCCTCCTCCTATTTCCTCCACCTGCTCACCCCACCCCCACCCACTCCTCAGAGAGGGCAAGACACATCGCTTTCGGGAAGGTCCAAAGCCCTCCCTACTATATCTAGGCTGAGCAAGTTATCCATCTAAACGGAATAGACTCCCCAAAAGTCAGTACAAGCAGTAGAGATAAATGCTCATGCCACTACCAATGGCCTTGCAGTCCACCCAGCCACACAAGTGTCACCCACATTCAGAGGAACTTGCTTGGACCTATGCTGCTTTCTTCCCTGTCTGACTGAAGTTTTTGAGCTTCCATTAGCTCACGTAAACTGTTCCAGTGGGTGTCTGCATCATGATCTGGCCCTTTCTGCTCATTTTCTCACTCTTTCCACTTTCCAACTGGACTCCAGTAGCTCAGTCCAGTGCTCCAATGCAGGTCTCTACCTCTGCTCCCATCAGTTGCTGGATAAAGGTTCTATGTTGATATTTAAGACATTCATCAGTGACTCCATTTTTATGCAGACTCAATTCACTGCCCCTGATTATGAAGCCTGACATTATTCCGACTTCAGAATTAGAGAGTATTGTGTTGTCTATGGAGATAGTCTGTGATAGATAGATGCTCATAACTGAACTTCTTCCCTTGGGATTGAATTTAGGAAACCAACACAAGTCTTTAATAAAAAGGTAAGCAATAAGAAAAAGAAAAATAGGAACCCAGTTCCCAAGATTTCTGTATATCTCAATCCCTATATCAATGAACACTTAACAAGTGGCATGTATTAGGAACTCATCAAATGTTTGTCAAGTTCATAAATAAATGCATAGATTGTTAATAAATTTTGTCCTATAAGAACAATGACTTTGCTCAGTTCTGGGTTTGTTATGATGACAAACTGAAAAATGAAAATTTCAGAAATGAAAGTTTTCAAGAGCACAGGTTGAACAAATGTACTTATTATCAGTTCCCATTTATGGGATTTGCAATCTTTGCCATTTTGAGCAGGGCATTTAATCGTTGCACAGGACCAAGACCCAGGACCCAGCTCAGCCACAGGGGAATGGACACCATATAATGCAAGTTTTACTTTCTTATACTTGTCATCTTGCATCTTTTAGTTCAATAAATGTTTTTTTGCAGTTGTAGGAATTTGTATTCCATACTCTCTTTGTAAAGTGACAGGGAGATGATATATTTTATGCTATAAAATGTGCTTCCCATGAAATACAGGAGTGGAAAATTCTAAAAGTTCTTAAAATAATGATGTGGATTTAAAAACCACAGATGATTTGGTAACATAACACTGACCATTTTGGGTAAGTAGTTCTTCACGAAGGGTTATTTATTTCAGGGAACTACCAGCTACTCTAAGAACTTAAGATTTTACTGAGCTGATAAGGTATCCTACAAGGCTCTAGGGACAGACCTACCTAAGATTGATAAGGGAATGAAGAAATGACCAAGAGATAGATGCATGAACAGATAGAAAACTGGGAGTTAGGGGAAGGGTGCTGGACTATCTGATGGAAAAACTGAAGCTTTTATATGTTTATTAGACAGTTGAGCAAAAAGGTGATAAAATTGCATACAGGTGAACAAGGAGGAGGGGTATTGCATACAGATAAATAAAAGACAGGTAAATGTCAAGAAGACTTGTTTAGTTAATCTTTGTATGAACAGTCTCTGTTGGGCAGCAGGCTTTAGTCCATGAATATCTGGAGATAAATTGGAAAACTATAGTAGATACTTTCTGCAGAGATGGTCAATAGTAGGGGGATTTGCAGAGAGCCTTGCAATTTCTCCGTGTGTCTGAGGCTCTGGGGTTCTTGACATGTATGAGTATAACGTTCCTAGTGTCAATATGTGTTGACTTTACTTAGAACTTCATTCACGCAGACCTTCCTCTACTCATATAAGATGAAGCCTATGATCTAGTGCCAAGAATTCAGAATGGATTGCTGTCTGGTTCAACACAGCCACCTGGTCATAAGTATTCAATAACCAGTGTAACGTGTTGTTGTGTAGAATGACATTTATCTGAACTCATATGTATTTAAGCCATTTTTATTATAACAAAAGTGTGTGTGCACGCACATATGCATGAATGGCATAATATTTATAGAGGATAAGAGTATTTGCTCTCTTTATCCTCATGTGTGCTCTAGGAATTGAACTTAGATTGTTTAACTCAGTCTTATGTGCCTTTATCTGCTGATCCATCCACTGACCCATAAGTCATTTTTAAAGCAAGGAGAATGTTCTGTCTATCCAACAGGTGTGTCTACTTACAATTAAAAGAAAATGGAGAAACAAGGCAGGAAAAATGACTTGAGTTTGATTTCTGAAATTCACATAGTAAAAGGAGTGATAGAACTCCCACAAGTGGTTCTTTGATTTCTATGTGTGTGTGTGTTTGTGTAAACAGATACAATAATAATTACTTAAGTAAGTAAATAAGTGAAAGAAGAAAGAGAGAAAGAAAGAAAGAAAGAAAGAAAGAAAGAAAGAAAGAAAGAAAGAAAGAAAGGAAGGAAGGAAGGAAGGAAGGAAGGAAGAAAGCGAAAGGGAAAAAAGAAAGCAAAAGAAAGCAAGCCTCTGGTATACCTTCATGGATATGACACTGATACCTTATGCCGTTTACTAACATTCTATGGATCCCCAAATTTTCAGGTATTTGTATTTTTAACTTACAGGATATTCTTTTGCACTTTCTTATTCTAGTTATTGGAAAATCAACAGATATTATAATATATTATAATATAAAAATCATAAATATTGCTTTGTTCTGACCTGAATTGGAGCCCTTTGGAGGACAAGTTGCAGAAGTAGAAATGACTAAACCTATGTAGGTGGTGATTTTCCAGTTAGTACCTGGAAAATCCATTATGTGTTCAGCATAGCCTTTAGTGTGGACAGTTGTAATGTGCTCAACTGATTCCTCTTCACAAAAAGAAAAAAAAAACAGATAGAAAACAAACAATCCTCATGCAGTGACTATAGAGCTATTGTTTTCCAATTTCTACCCTCACCTCAGGGCTATCTTGACATAAGGGCAGGAATTACCTCTTTGAGCTTTTCTACCCTGTTTGGTGGTAGTCTTAACTCTCCTACTGTTCCTCAATTTCTACATATTTTTTCTCCTTTCTTTAGTCCTCATTTTTGCTTCTCTGCGTATCTTTCTTTTTCCTTTTCTTTTCAACAAAAGCAAGTGTCTCTAATAGTCATTGGCTCTACACAGATTACAAGTATGGATGAAGTGATGCCTTAGACAGTATTCCCTCTGGGTTCCTTTAGCATGTAAAAAGTCAACTCTTAGAGAAGAAATATCTAAGATGTTGGATGATTTTTGAGTCTGTCTATTGAAGGAACAAAATCAGAAATCAATTTATTTTAGATTTTCATAGAAAATAATAAGGAAGCTAATGAAAAGAGTGTAAATGAATAATATACAAATTGGAGCAGAGAGGTTGAAATAAAAACCACAATAACATATATCACATTTAACATTAGATTTTGTGATTACTGTATTAACTGTTATTTATTTCTATTTTTATAATTTCCAGAGTATACTCTCTTCTGTCTGTTCTACAGGATTCCTGTGCTGTTTACAAAGGGGTTTTAACCAACTTCTTACTTGTCTTTACCAATACCTTCTAGAAACCATGAGCTTCATTAGCACATACACCTACCTTAAGGAGTGTTAATTTTTAAAAACAGAAAGTCTGGCATTTGGTTTCTCCCCCTTTCCACACACTTATCTAGGAAATAGAAAATAGGGTAATTGAGAATCTTGATAATTTTCACAAGTTTTTCTTAGGACTTTTTAGTATATAAGCCTAATATAAATTTTGTGTATCTTACATTTCATGTATGGTCTGAAAGGTTCTTTAAATTATATATTTCTCTAGTTATTCTACATTTCTAAAATATAGTCATAATTTGATTTTAAGGAAAAGAATATGGAAAACCACCATGATATGACAGCATTTAATACTGTAGCTCAGTTCAAATGTCCTCAATCTCTTCCAAATTATCCTGAAATTGATGTCTTTAAAATCCTGTGCACAGCCAGGCATGGTGGTGGGGGTCTTTAATCCCAGCACTGGGAGGCAGAGGCAGATGGATCTTTGAGTTCAAGACCAGCCTGGTCTACAGTTTGAGTTCCAGGACATCAGGGCACCACAGAGATAACCTTTCTTGAAAACCTAAACAAACCAAAACATAATTCTCTACTCCTACTAAGAGATCACAGAGATTTGTTGGTGGACTGTTACTTAGTATTCCCAAGGAGGAAGTACATACAAGGGACAAAATGTCTGATTTTATTACGTTCTGCTTTCTATAAAAGATTCATTTATAATCTTATGTAGCCGATAATTTCCATATATACTGAGGACTTCTGAGTTCCAGCCTCAGTGTTCCACCAGGGGTCAGAAGAAGACTCACAACAAGTACAAGACTTAGAATGATCTGAGGGTGAAAATGAATTCTCCACAACACAGTTTTCTGCATCAGTTTCTTTGCTTTTCTTCTGCTCTTCTCTCCTCTTTTCTGTTAAGTTTCCAGTTTATATACATATGAAAAACAAAAGCAATTTTCTAAGCTTGAATGTTTCTTTATTTTTGAAAGTCCCAAATGTAATCAATATGTAATACTCCTTTCCTGATTGTTTGCCATGTCAAATGGAAGATACCTACACAGAGATAACTTCTATTGTAGAGATATGCCTGTGTATAGTGGCATTAAATTTGTATTTTAATAAATAAAGCTTGCCTAAATATCAGGGAGTAAAACAGCTACTGAGACACAGTGTGTTTAAAAAATGCACATAGGCTTGGGAGAGAGAGAGAAAAAAAGAGTATAGACAGTTATGAGAAGAAATAAATAGTTTTAAAAATAAAACAAAGTCTTTGAATAGACAGTAAATATAATAAAAACACAAATAAACCATATAAAAATGAAAAATACACAGAGAGTCTGGATTATGTATATTATTGTGTTTTCTTTGATATTTTTGAATGTAGAGATAATAGATATTTGATTCTGGGGGCTGCTAAGTGAACCAAACATATATAATTTAAAGGTACCTTGTCTTCAAAATTTGAATCTAAGAATATGTTGTTTTGGAAGAAAAGTTATGTTTTTGTTTACACAGAGGATAAAAACCTGTGGATTTCTTCCAGGCTACTATGGTTTGATGGAAAAAGACACCATGAAAATTCCCAATTAATCCTTAGAATACTTTGTCCACCAAAGAGCAGTAAGCAATTTGAAAAAAACTATGCCCAAATTCCCAAAATGATTGTTTATAAATGTTTATAATAATGATCACAGTCAATTCCTAAAAAGAAAAAAGAGGGATATGATATAGAGAGGAATACTTTCCATTGTTATGGACCTTGGTCTATTACTACAAATTTAAGGTCAAATTTGTTACATTGTGTATATGTATATATCTACTCTTGTTTAAGATAATATAGCTCATACAGCTCATTTAAAAATGTAATATAGTGATTTTTAATAGTCAATTTGTAGTCACATAAAGTTTTTTAGGTATTTAGACATATATTCAATTAGATCGATAACATTCAACACTTCAAAGACCTACAGAAAAAGGCATTTAAAAAGTTTTAAAAATTTAGACTTTTCTTGACAGTAAGACATGTCTTCTTCTGGCAGCACTGGGGAGGGAGGAGAGAAGCCATTTAGTAAGCAAAAGAAGGGGGACTTTTAAATGTCTACAGTCCTTGTGGGACAAACAGATTCAGTTATGAAGCATTTTCCAGTATATATCAAAACTATATAGCTAAATTAAAAGTCATTTACCTGTCCACCCATAGATACATGTGCTTATTAGATTGTGATACAGAGCCGGGCAGTGGTGGCACATGCCTTTAATCCCAGCAATCAGGAGGCAGGGACAGGCAGATCTCTGAGATCAAGGTTAGCCTGGTCTACCAGAGATAGTTTGAGGACAGGCTACAAAGCTACAGAGAAAATTTGTCTCAAAAATCCAAACCAGCCAAACAAACAAACAAAAGGATTACAATCATGGTATTACATATACAGATCACATGAGATTACACACTACAGTGCAGGTATAGGGGAGATACTAAGCTGCTTCAGCAAAAGTGAACAACAGCATTCAGTGTCTATGCTCCTGCAGACCTTGTGTGGAGCAGGATTAATTCTCCATCAAATAACCATGCCTCTGGTGGGTTGACAATTGAACACTAGTTGCCACCCACTTCTCATGGTCTGTCTTCTATATACTTATGCTAGTACTTAAAATGATTATTTTCTGTTAGCACATTCTCCAGCTTTCAATGTTCTATTATGTTCTGTTTTGTCTTTAACATCATAGGTTTCATTTGCATTCTGAATTTTAACAAATAAAACTATTTGAAACTGGACATTCTAGAATGTATCTTTAACTTTTGACCCACCTTGCCAGTGCCCAAAACATGTGTAAAGTTCGTATTTGCGAGCTATCCTTTTGCTTTTATTTCCATTGCCCTTAGTGATCCTTTGCCTGTAGTGACTTGCTCTATATCACAGACGCTAGGCCTTTACAGTTCTCTATGTATCATAACACACTTCAGTCTCTCTTCTGATTTTTTCTTTTTGGACTAATCTTAATTGTTTACTGGGCATGAAATTTTACAAACATTATGTGTATTAGCAGTAACAGTAGAGTTGGAGAGTAACGTGCTTTCTCTGGAACCATCAATAGTGTGGTGGAACTTGTGCCCCTTTCTAAAGCTACGGCTCTTGTGGGCAGCAGATGTCAGCCCAGGCATCTGTATTTGTGAATTGGTGTGGTGATCCACTGGGTTCCAGGATTACTTCAGATGACTTTACGGAATGAATCAATGAGGATAACCTCCAAGAATCTGAATTTGGAATCTTCGTCAATACAGTAAGAATTCAGGACTCTCAAAGTCCCACCATGGCGTTCTCTCTCCTTGTCAAAAGACTGAAAGGTTCCAGCAAACTTAAGCTGATTAGCACCATGATGAACAGGCTTGCTGTAAGTCACACCTTTAGGAACTGGGCACTTGTAGCCACCACAGAGGACACGGATTCTGTATATGACATAACCTTGCTTGGCCTTGCACCCTAGCTTTCATGCGTTATTAGGCTGGGCTTGGTGCAGCGCAGAGAGTTGGAGATATTGCCAGCAGTGGAAATTTTCCTCAGAGGAAAGCATGTCACCTCGGACTGCTTTTTCCTCCATGGCTCCTGGATGTGTTTAGATTCATCCATCTTGCCACACCTGATGGCAGCCACTGGAGGAAAAAAAGCCTGATTTTGTTTTTCCGTCTTCTTTGAACTAGACCAGACGACTAGAGGCTTCTGGTAACTACTTTCCAGTACTTGTTCTTTACCATTACATCTTAGGAATATTATGCAGTGTATATCTTTGATTGCATTATTCCCTTGATTAAATAACCGTAGAGCTTCATCACAGTCTTCCAAATAAAACCTAACTGACATTAAGGTTTTGCTTGGTCTATCGCCTCTTCCTTTTAATTTGTTTCCTCCTAATGACCTCCAGGTATCCTGCCAAGTCAACAGTATTTTCCTATCTTGTCCAAGTTCCTGTGCACTGGTTAGTTTTTGTTCCTGTATCTATGTACCTGGAATTACTGACCCTCATTAATCCATGTTAAGATCCAATCTCCCATTTAAGGTAAACAATTTTCTCCTCTAATCTTGTCAATATTATTCCAAATGTATGTTATTTATAGACATTGTATACTGTTCAGTTTACAAGCTCACTGGGAAATTGACACTATGATTTAACTGATATAGTCTGACCTTGCGCTGTGGACACATTAGTCTTTTGGCAAGTGTTCCTACTCCAAATGAGATCAGCATATAAAAGAACAATGAGTTCGACTTTTTAATTTGGATGATTTTCTGCTTTCTTTATTGAATCTCAAAACTGTTTTCCAAATTTGTTTAAAAGAAATGGTTCGGGTGAGTGTGTGCCATCTCGGGGCAGACGGTCTGAGAAGGGAGCACAGGGTCCCTCCAGCGCCTGCTGCAGGGTCTTCTTTGTTTCACACGACCCTGCCCCCCAAGCCTGCCATATTGTCTGTGAGGTCCTTGGCCCAAGAACAGTTCCTGCTCCTGCACTGAGGCTTTCCACCCAGCGGGTGAGTATCTGCCCAATGGGCCTAAAGATCCCCCGGAAGGGAGTGTACCTCCTGCTCCTGATGTAGGAGCTTCTTTGTTCCACACGACCCTGCCCTCCACCCAAGTTCACCCTTTTGTCTGCGGGGGGTACTTGAACTACCAGGGGTCACAGTTCCTGTGCTGAGGAGATCAATCCAGACTGGTGAATGTTTGCCATTCTGGGGCGGAATGTCCAAGAACAGTGCACAGGGTCCCTCCAGCTCCTGCTGTCAGGGCTTCTTTGTTTCACACAGCGCTGCCTCCCCTAAGCCTGCCCTGTTGTCTGCAAGGTCCTTGACCCAGGAACAGTTCCTGTTTCTGCACTGAGAATATACACCCAGAAAGTCAGTCACAGCATAGATTGGTCCAAGATGACAAGACTGCTTGGCTGCATTTGAAGGAAGAGATGGACAGGCACCAATGCAAGAATTCCTCCAACAATCTGAAAAACAACATGATAACACCAGAATCCAGCGAACAGGAAACTTGAACACCCTAATCCAGAAGAAGTAGAAGAAATACACTTGAAAATTAACATTATGAAAGTGTGAATTGAAAAGAGAATTCTCATCAGACGAAGTTCAAATGGCCAAATACACTTAAGGTCTTGTTTATCCTCCTTAACTATCAGGGAAATGCAAATCAACAAAGTTGAGATACCATCTTACACCTGTCAGAATGGCTAAAATCAAAAACACCAATGATAGCCTATGCTGGAGAGGATGTGGAGTGAGGGGAACACTCATCCATTGTTGGTGGGAATGCAAACTTGTGCAACCTCTTTGGAAATCAGTGTGGTGGTTTCTCAGGAAACAGGAAGTCAACCTACCTTAGGATCCAGCAATTCCACTACTGGTAATATACCTAAGAGATGTCCTATCATACTACAAAAGCATTTGTTCAACTATGTTCATAGCAGCACTATTTCTAATAGCCAGAACCTGGAAACAACCTATGTGCCGCTCAATAGAAGAATGGAAAAAGAAAGTGAGGAATATATACACATTAGTGAACTACTCAGCAATAAAAAACAATGGCATCTTGAATTTTGCATGCAAATGGATGGAAATAGAAAACACTATCCTGAGTGAGATAACCCAGACCCAAAAATATGAATGATATTTACTCACTCTTTAGTAGAATTTAGCCATAAACAAAGGACATTAAGCCTATATAGTTCACAAGGCTAGAGAAGCCAAATAACAAGGTGAACCCAAAGAAAAAACATATATAGATTCTCCTGGAAATTGAAAGGAAACACGATTGCCGGGTAAAAGTTGGGAGCATGGTGCTGGGGTTAGAGGTGAGGTATGGGAAGGGTAGAGGGGGAGAGAGAACAAAGAAAGGAAAGACTGGAGAGATCTTTGAGGAGTGGGAGTGGGAGTTTGGAGATGGAGGAAGGGCGGATATAGGAGCTGGGAAGAAGATATCTACATTATGGGAGCCCTTTTAGGGTTGACAAGATGTAGGTACCCAGGTCTTTTTCCCTTTTCTTCCTTGGCATTTCGCAGGGCTGTTTGACCTCTGGCCCCTGGAGATGCTGCACGAGCACTGGCTTGAGGGTAGCTTAGAAAGAACAAGGCTGTTTTTGTTATGGTAATTTCACCTGTAAACAAGGTTGCAGCTGCGGGCCCTACATGCCTCCCACGCCTGCCTCCCCCATAGCTGACCCTGCCTGAGGCTCTGGGAATGTATCAATCTATTCTACTTCTCCTGATGGGAGGGGGCCATGCCCTTTTGAACCCTCTTGCCTCCTGGTATATATACCCGACCTGAGTTGAATAAACAGCAGCTTTTTTACTCTCTGGCAAGCAAGCAGGTCTCTTGTGTCTTTGTCTGCTTAAACCCTTAGGACAGTCGTCCATTCTCGTGGCCCTAGTTCAGGAAATCACGCTCCTGGATTAGGCCTGGGTATCCACAGAAAAGTGCGGAAGCTAACAGATGGCGTCCCTGGGTGGGCCCTTAAAGAAGGACTGAAGAACCGCGTTCTGCCGTCTGTGGATCCACCACGAGAACCCCAAAGAGGTAAGGGTCCCCCCACGATCCGGAAACTGGCCAGTTTTTATAGTGTGCAATTGTGCACGTATGATAAGGGGGGAGAATAAACTTGATTTTGAGGAAAAAGGAAAAAAAGGAAAATGGGTGCCGAAATGTCCACTTCGGAGTTAGAAGGGCAGTTAGCAGATCAGCTACTGCAGCTCATGGAAAAGCTAGGCACCAGGATCAAAGGTGACACAGCACAAGGGACCATCAAGGTAATTTCAGAGCTCAGTCCTTGGGTCTCGTTAACAGGAAATCTTAATATCGAGGACTGGGAACAAGTTAGGGCTGATTTACGTGTTGCACAGAGAGAACAGGGAACTAAAGCCATTCCCCTAGCGATCTATTTGCTGTGGGGCCTTATCAGAGATGCCCTCCTTAGTGAAGATGTTTTAGTGAAGGAACAGTTAGAGGTTTTGAACAAAACCCTTGAGGAAATTCAGAGAGTAGAATCTGTGAGCTCTATCAGGAGTTTTGAGGATCAAGAAGTCAAAAGCATTGATAATTTAGATAAGGAAGAGGAAATATTAGAAGGCAAAATCACACTTCTAACCAAACAGCTAGAGAAGGAGGAAGGCGGGGCCACTAGCAGAGATGCCCCCATTAGGCCTCCTCCGCAAAGAACATTTTCTGCCACCCCAAACCGTTGTTTATTATTATTTATTATTATTACTTATTTCTATGCACCAATCCCTGTAAGCTTGATAATCATTACCCTTCTAATAAGCTAGTCACCTTTTTCAAAAATCATCCGGTGTGTTTCCCTAAAGTTATTTCCTTAAGGCCTTTGGCTGGGACTAGGAATGTGTTTACTGATGGCTCCTCCACCGGGAGAGCTGTGGTGTTCTCCCCACCTTATGTTTGCACTCAGACTGTTGATACTAACTCAGCTCAGGTAACTGAATTAACTGCAGTACAACTGGCTCTGGAAAAATATGCTGACATTCCATTTAACCTCTATACTGACAGTCAGTATATTAGCAAAATTCTTGCACCTTTAGAAACTGCAGCTTATATTGCTTCTGTATCTCGAGTCCAGATTCAGCTTCTGGCTATTCAGGCATTGCTTTGGGCCAGGTCTGTTCCCATTTACGTGGGACATTTGAGGGCACATAGTGATCTTCCTGGCCCCTTGAGTGAAGGCAATGCCTTGGCTGATGAACTCACTCGCCAGGTTTATACAGTTAGTCAAGAATCTTATGAAGCTGCTAAGGAAGCTCATAATCGCTTTCATATCAATGCTGAGTCTTTGAGATTTCATTATAAAATAACTCGGGAGCAAGCCACTGATATTGTTAAGAAGTGCCCTTTATGTGTAGAATTTTTGACTGCTCCCCATTTGGGAATTAACCCTCGTGGGCTGGCTCCCAACCATTTATGGCAGATGGATGTTACCCACATTCCTTCTTTTGGACGTTTGCAGTATGTTCATGTAACTGTGGACACATATTCACACCTTATCTTTGCCTCAGCTCATACAGGAGAAAAATTACGGGATGTTAAAAGCCACTGTCTGCAAGCCTTTGCCTACATGGGGGTCCCTAAATCTCTCAAAACGGACAACGGACCAGCCTATACCAGTGCTGGTTTCGCTAAGTTCTGCCGTGAGTTTCATATTTCTCACAAAACCGGTATACCCCATAACCCCCAGGGGCAGGCAGTCGTAGAGAGGACCCACCGAACTCTTAAGGCTTATCTGCACAAAACTACAAGGGGGAATTACAGTTCTACCCCCAGAGAGCATCTATCATTCATTTTATATATTTTAAACTTTCTGACCGTGGATGCTGGCTCCCGTACGGCGGCCGAGAATCACTGGCAGCCTAGCTCCCCCGGGAAGCCCTTAGTAAAGTGGAAAAATCTGGCAAACGGCACTTGGTGTGGTCCGGATCGGGTCTTAACATGGGGCAGTGGAGCGGTTTGTATATTTCCGCAGGATGCAGAGCTCCCGATCTGGGTCCCTGAACGTCTGGTGCGGACCGTGAATTCCCCTACTCAGAGACCTGAGGACGAGGTGCGGTCAAGAGTTCCCACGGACACGGCGACGGAGGCTGCGGCGGAGTTGGCAGATTCCTGAGAGAGGATCCAGTGCCTGATTTTCCCCTTTTCCAGCCCTCTGCCTTGATCTGCCCAGGCTGCTTGCCCCCCTGAGGGGAAAGCAGCTACCTCCCCTGCCCTGATTGCAACGTTGGGAGCTCGTGGCAAAAACCTTGCCAGACAGACAGAATTACCATAACTATTCAAAGTAATCTAAATTCTCGATTGGATGCTGTAGTTGATCTTACAAACTGGGTGTAGATTTTGACCTCTGCTGGTCACAGGTCAAGATTTTGCTGCTTTTCCTCAGACCCCCGAATACAAATTACTAATTGGCTCTGATTTAGTTAGAATAGTCATGCTGGGGGTCCCATTTGCCGGTGCTGTAGCCCTATTCAAGGGGCTCTATTAGCACTATCTCTTCCAGGAATGCTTATATGCATGCTAGAGCGTCTTCATCTGGCCAATGGCTCTCAGGTCTGCCATGGCCTGGCCCTAGTAGGCGTTAGCCTTGAAATATCTTTCAGCATAACATTGGCTGAACGCGTTGGAGGATGGCTTTAACCAGAGACGGGCCTAGATCACTGGGCAGGCTTTTCCAATCTAAGACATGGGACACGTCTGAACCTGAGGCGTGATCCTGACGACGGATCCGGATTTGTCCTGGATCCCGGTGACACCTAAGACAGGTTTCTGCCATCATATTTATATATTTAAAGGGAGACTTGTAGGTACCCAGGTCTTTTTCCCTTTTCTTCCTTGGCATTTCGCAGGGCTGTTTGACCTCTGGCCCCTGGAGATGCTGCACGAGCACTGGAGCACTGGCTTGAGGGTAGCTTAGAAAGAACAAGGCTGTTTTTGTTATGGTAATTTCACCTGTAAACAAGGTTGCAGCTGCGGGCCCTACATGCCTCCCACGCCTGCCTCCCCCATAGCTGACCCTGCCTGAGGCTCTGGGAATGTATCAATCTATTCTACTTCTCCTGATGGGAGGGGGCCATGCCCTTTTGAACCCTCTTGCCTCCTGGTATATATACCCGACCTGAGTTGAATAAACAGCAGCTTTTTTACTCTCTGGCAAGCAAGCAGGTCTCTTGTGTCTTTGTCTGCTTAAACCCTTAGGACAGTCGTCCATTCTCGTGGCCCTAGTTCAGGAAAGCACGCTCCTGGATTAGGCCTGGGTATCCACAGAAAAGTGCGGAAGCTAACAACAAGAGACTTGGCTCTTGAGGGGATCTCAGGTGTCCACTAGGATGTCCCCAGCTAGGTCCTTGGGCAGCAGTGCAGAGGGTGAATGAACTGGCCTTGCCCTGCTATCACACTGAATATCACCATAGGAATCTTCATCTGACTACGGATGGAGATAGAGACAGAGACCCTTATCAGAGCAATGGACTGAGTTCCCAAGGTCCAGTTGAAGAGCATAAGGAGGGAGAAGATGAGCAAGGAAATTTGGACCACGAGGGCTTGGTCCACCCACTGAGACAGTGTGCCTGTTCTAATGGGAGCTCACCAAATCCAGCTGGACTGGGACTGAATGAGCATGCGATCAACCCAACTCTCTGAATGTGGCTGACAATGGGGGCTGACTGAGAAATCATTGATAAAGGCACTGGGACTTGTTTTTACTTTATGTACTAGCTTTTTGGGACCCTAGTCTCTTTGGATGCAAAGCTTCCTGGGACTGGTTGTATGGGCAGGGCCTTGGACTTCCCACAGGGAGAGGTTCCCTGCCCTCTCTTAAAGAGGTAGCAGGAGAAAAGAGCGTGAGTGGGGGAGCAGAAGGGGAATGGGAGGAGGGGAGGAAGTGTAAATTTTTGAATGGAAAAAATAAAAAAGTAATGTTTCCATATGGGATTTCTTTATATATTTCATTTTAGTACATTTTCCCATTCCTCTCTTTTTCTCTTTTTCTGCACTGTACTGGATGTCCCATTACACCTTCTGTGTTGTTCCACTGTCTTCCTCATCTCCTTTTGGAAAAGGTTGTTTTTATGTAGTCCTATTGACCCCAGTATCCACGTCTTTATTCATTCATTCCACTTGGGTAAACATACGTCACAGGCTAGAATCTGCATGTGAGGAAGATTATTGTTTTCTAAGCCAGGTTACCTCACTTAACATAATGTTTTCCCATTGTGTTCAATTTCTGAAAATTAAATTTCTTTATGGGCAAATAAAATTTCACTGTATATATATGTATATATTTGTTCCACATTTCTTCCTCTCTCTTTAATTGAAAGTATATTTTTTTCATACAATATATTCTGATTACGATTTCTCCTCCCCAGCTCCCCCCATACCTTCCCCAATTTCCCACCCACCTAAATCCACAACTTTTCTTTCTCTATCTTATTATAATTCAAATATGCATCCAAAAAATAAAATAAGATACAATAAAATAAATGAGAATAGAACAAACAAATAAATAAAAAATATCCCCCCACCAAAAGCACAAGAGAAACACACTTAGAAAACCCATAAAAACAAAATCAGAAACTATAATATACAAGCAAATTTAAACACATAATGACCCAGGCAAAACATTGTGAGATGAACAAACTTCAAAAATGCCATCGAATTAATTTTGTTTTTCTATCTACTTCTGGCCATAGTGCCTACCCTTATGTTTAGCTTGTATATCCAGTAAAACTCCATTGAAGAGAATTTTTCCTTTGATAGCGTTTATAACTTGGAAATAGTTTCTGGATTAGGAGTGAACATTTTTGTTGATTTCACATTTCAGCACTGGGACTCCAGTTTGTGCAGACCTGTTAGACCCTTTGTGCGCTACCACAGTCTCCAGGTTCATATGTACACTGATCATTCTGTGTTTAGAAGGATTTGTTTCCTTACTGTCCTCTCTCTATGCTTTATGACTTTTACAGTCTTTCTACCTCCTCAGTCACAGAGTTCCCTAAGCATGGGGTGGGTGGGATTTGATGGAGACATTAGAACTGAGTATTCCAAGGCACAATTCCTGCACATTACCCAGTTATGGGTCTCTCTATTTTTCCTACCCACTGCATGATGATTTCTGAGCAAGATACTGAGTAACATTCTGTGCCAGACTGTTATCAGGAGCTATTTTATTGCAGAACAGTAGTATTTAGTTTCCCCTTAGGTCTCTGGCCTGTCTAATCTTAGGTTCATGGCCACCTGGACAGTGTCAGGTATGGGATCCATATTATGGAGTGGGGCTTGTTACTAGACAGTGGTTGGTTACTGTATCAACCCTTGTACTACTATTGCACCTACATCTCATCAGGCCAGTCACCATTGTGTATTGCAAGGTTTATATCTGGGTTGTCGTTTATTTTTCTCCATATGATGTGCTAAGTGGCTTCTAGTAACAAAAATACTGGTTAGTAATGGTGAAGGCTTTACATAGGAACCCGCTGGGCTTCTCCATGTTCAGTGAATGTTGTCTTAAGTAGTAGGATATTATCATCACTTAGTGGAGAGTACCCAATGGCTTTGGTAGTAGATTGTGTTGTTTGAGAGTTTCCATGGGTATACTTTGGCCAAAAACTTAGATGTAATGCATTCCTGCTACTGGGAGTTTGATTTTGTGGTGTGAGATGTCTAGTTGGGACTTTATCTTCCCTATTTTTTGGTGATTCCAATTTAGATTTGTTTCATATATGTATATATTTTAAGAAACTTATACTTTGTTAGGCTTATATGATCCCTCAAATGACACTTAGTTTCAGCTGTCATGCTCTTCTATATTTCTTCCATACACCCCTCTTCTTTCTTCCCCATAGCATCCTCCTTTTCCAGGACAACCCCCACATTCATTCATAATAATGTGTCTGCTTCCTCTTCTTAGAGATATTCTTCCATCCCCCTCAGTCATCTACTCTATACACAACCACTGTGCTTATATGAATTATGTGCTGGCGATCCAGGACTCGGCAGTTTGAATGTAATTGGCATAGTATAGGCCCTGACATGCGATAATTAGAAAAGGAGCAAACTTATAATGAAAAAATACAAAATGTTCAATTTGAGGAGAAAGAAGGACCAGGAAGTAGATTGGTGCTAAGTCCTGTGGTCAAAGAGATAAACATATTAAGACTTAAATTGAGTAGTGACTTCAGGGTGAGAGTTCACCCAGCTAGGATTCCAACTTGTGAAAAGGAATTTGAAAAAAGGCTTAGAGCCAGGTGTTGTAGCACATCCCTTTGATCCCAGCACTAGGAAGGCAGAGGCTGGCAGATTCCTGAGTTTGCAGTCCATCTGGTCTACAGCTAAGGTTAGGTATTGAAGAAAGCCATCAGAAAAAGTAAGCTGGTGAAGATGTAATTTAACAAGGGGTCATGTTCCAATCTCAGTAAGAAGAAGAGTTTGGCAGTTTTGACCATGTGATGGTTCTGGCTTTAAGGAGAGAAAACGGAGGTTATGGAATTTGCTTCCATGCATAAATAAAGCCTTCTGAGATCATTCATATGTTAGAGTGTCCCTGAATGGAGGCCTAAAGAGGCATAGTGTTATACTGTGAAGCTGAAGCCTGGATTTCCTAGGAGAACCCAAAATGTTAAAGATGCCAATATCATGAGATCTCTTCCCAGGAAAACTGCTAACAAGGAGTGGAACTATACTGAGAGAAAGAAGTATGATACATTCAACAAAGGAGAAAGGAGTTGGAGATCTGAAGAATGTTTTGATATAAGATATGGAGATGCAAAGTTTGAAGTTTGCCCAGCTGGTTTTTGGTCTTACTTTGTTCCAGTATTTCCTCACTAAGCTCCCTTCCCTACATTTTGGAATGGTTGATGTATATCCTGTGCCATTATATGTTGGAAGTATATAATAGATTTGTTAAACTTTGATTTTGTAGGAGATTACAATTAAGAGATTGTATGAATCTGTATGATTGTTGAGACTCTAAAAAATATATGGGACAAAAGTTAAACTAAATGCGTCTTGCATTATAAATATTGTTACAAGCTTATGGAACAAGAAGTGGAATGTAGTAATTTGAATGTAAGTTTATAGAGATTGGCATTATTAGGAGGTGTGGTCTTGTTGGAGGAAATATGTCATTGTGAGAATAGACTCTGAGGTCTTCTTTGTTCAGGTTTTGCTCAGTGTGACATTCCATCCACTTCCAGTTATCTGCAGGTCAAGATGTAGCTCATTCTCAGCTCTTTTTCCAGTACATGTAGTCTGCATACTATCATGTTGCACCATGGTGACAATGAACAAAACCTCTGAAAATATATGCCACCATTATTAAATGTTTTAAGAGCTATTGTGGCCATGGTGTCCCTCCACAGTAGTAGAAGCCCCAACTATGATAGCTTTCACATATAAGCAAATATAAACTGTATTTGTTGTTTTGGAGCTGGGTTACCTTACTAGATTTTTTCCTAGTGTCACCCATATACTTGCGAAATTGATGATTTTGTTCTTTTAACAGCTGAGTAATTTTCTACTGTGTAAATGTACACGTTTTCTTTATCTTTGGTGGACATCTAGGTTGTTCCAATTTCTGCCTATGATAAATAGAGCAGCAATGAACATGGTTGACCAAGTGTCTCTATAGTAGTCCTTTGGGTTTAAACCCAAGAGTGATATACATGGATCTTTATGTAGATATATTTTCATCTTCCTGAGGAGCTGCTACAGCTGTTTCCACAGTGGTTGTACTAGTTTGTACTCAGTAACATTCTTGACAGCATGAACTGTCATTTATTTTATTGATTTCGTCCATTCTGACAGGTATAAGATGACATCTCAAAGTAGTTTTGATTTGCGTTTCCCTGATCATTAATGACATTGAACAGTTCTTTAAATGCCTCTCAGCTTTTTGTGTTTCTTCTCTTGAGAATTATCTGTTTATATCTGTACTCTATTTTAAAATTGGCTTGCTTTCTTGATATCCAGGTTTTTAAAAGTTCTTTATATATTTTAGATATTAGCCTTCTAATGTATAGTTGGTAAAATCCTTTCCCATTTTGTAGACTGCCATTTTATCTGAATGGTTTTGTCCTTTGCTTTATTGAAGCTTTTCAGTTCCAGGAGGTTCTATTTATTAATTGTTGCTCTTAGTGCTTGTGCTATCAGTGTTCTGTTCAGTAAGTCTTTTCCTATGAAATGAGTTCAAGACTGTTTCCCACTCTCCTTTCTATCAGATTTACTCTCTCTGGTTTTATGTTGAGGCCTTTGAACTCTCTGCAGTTTGTTCAGGGTGATAGGTATGGATCTATTTGCATTTTATACATGCAGCCATCCAGTTTGACCAGCATCATTTTTTGAAGATGCTGTCTTTTTTTTCTGTGTCCATTTCTGACTTCTGTCTGTATATGTGTAGATTTATGTGTGGGTTTTCAGTTTGATTCTATTGATTAATATGTCTCTTTTTATGTCCAATACAATGGTTTTTTAAATTCTTATAGATCTCTAGAATAATTAATATTGGTGATGGTTATATCTCCAGCAGTTCTTTTATTATTCAGAATTGATTGTTTTAGCTATCCTGATTTTGTGTGTATGTGTGTTTCAGCATTTTGGTAGTTTAAATAAGAATGCACACTCCCAAAGCTCATGTATTTTAATGCTTAGTCACTGGTGAGTGGCACTATTTGGAAGGATTAGAAGGACGATCAGATGTGACCTTGTTGGAGGAAGTGTGTCACTGAGGGTGGATTTCAAAAGTCCATGTCAAGACAAGAATTTGTCTCTATCTACCTGTATACTAGGATGTAGTTCTTGTTGTGCCCAGATTATGATCCCCAGAGAGAGACCTAGACTGTAATAAGAAAGGTTTAATCAGCATAATACAAACATGTTTGGAACTCATCTCCATCCCTGTTACAACAAGGTAGAGAGGAGTTGTATCTCCTCTGTGGGGTAAGCTTTTAAAGGCATAACTACAAAGAGAATTTTTGAAGATGCTTTGGAATGGGTACAAGGACTTTTGTTCCCTCACATTCTGCTAAGTCAGCTTTTTCCTTGTTTTTAGAGCAAGGCCACTGTTCTTGAGTTAGGCCATCTTTATCAGCCTGTACCAGGTGGTTGGCTGGGCTGAGATAAGTGACCTTGTGCTTGGAATCTCCTGGGTGGGAGAGGGGAAGGCCACTATCTTCCTGGGAAAGCATTCTGCTAGGAAATTTCTTCTTGCCCCTTTGAGAATAAGAAGTGAGGTTCCCACAGTTCTCAGTTACTGCCTCAGCCTCTGCCTGTATGCCACTATGTTTCCTGCCATGGTAATACTGAACTAAACCTCTAAAATTGTAAGTATGCTCCCAAGTAAATGGCTTTCTCTTATAACATTTGCTTGGTCTTGGTGTCTCCTTACAACAGTAGAACAATGGCTAAGATATAAATTGTTATCGAGACTGGGTTATTGCTCTGACAGTCCTGACCATGCTGAATTTTGATGGAATGTGGACTTTGGAACTTTGGTTAGAAAAGCAATTAAGTTCTTTAAACAGTGCTTAATTGACCTTATTAGTAGAAGCTTTGAAGATGTGATGCGGTGATCAGTATAAAATATGATGGCCTGACTCAAAAAGTCTCAGAAGGGAAGGATATTACTAAGTGGCCTACAGATTATTCTTGTGATATTTGGCAAAGAATGTGACTGCTTTTTTCCCCTGTCCTGAAAATCTGCTTAAGATTAAAAAGAGGAGTTTTAGATTAATGGCATTGGAAGATTTATAATGAAAATGAGCACGCTGAGCAAGGAAAAAATAGAAAATGTACAGTTTGAGGACAAAAGGAGCACTAGGGAGTCCAGTGCTCAAGGAGATAAAAAACTAAAGAGAACCCTCATGTTAAAAGAAATAAAAGGAGTGATTACATTAGGACAAGACCCCAACCAGCTAAGCTTTCAATTTGTAGGAAGAAAATAAAGAAACTTTAACCAACTTCAACAGAAAGTTGATGCAAATGTAATTCAAGGAGGGAGTCAAGTTCTATGCCTAGTAAGCAGCAGAATTTGGAAGATTCAGCAACCTGGTTATGGCTTTATAGTAAAAAATACAAAAAAAGGATTGTAAAATGTAACATAAGGGGCTGGCTTGTTGGGGTTTCTGTCCTGCCCGGTACCCCACAACCGGCAAGTCCCAAAGAAAATCACAGAGTCTACATTAGATTAAAAACTGATTGGCCCATTAGGTCAGGCTTCTTATTAGTTCTTGTAACTTATATTAACCCATTATTCTGATCTATTTTAGCCATGTGGTTCAGTACCATTTTCAGCTGGCAGATCACATCCTGCTGCTTCGGTGATCTGGGCAGGAGTGGGAGGATGTGAGGCCCTGTCCTCTGTCCTGCGCTGCCGTCTCGCCAGCAAGAACCATGCAGGACACATAGGACACTTCTGCAGAAAGGCTTTAATCCTCTTGGGAGCTAGAGCATAAGCCACATGGCGGCCTTCTACAGTCCTCCCTGTTCCTTGAGGCCAAAACACAAGATGAAAGTAATGTTTGCGCTAACCAGCTAAGCTTCCTGCTAAGTTCCGTCCTTGCTTCTGCTCCAGCCTGGTACAATAGCCTGAGGGGTCTATATTACTTTAAAATTGTAATTTCTCAACCTGCCTGAAAGAAGCTCAGGCCCCAAGGCCCATCTAACCTGTCTGACACTGCTTTGCACCCTTGACCACCTGCCTGAGGAGAAGCTCTCACAGGCGTCAGTTTCCCCAGCCCCCTCTGGGTGGGAGGAGTTTTTCTTTACTGGGGCCAAAAGTATTTAACCCTGGATTAAGTTGAATAAATTGGGCATTCTCTTCTTGAGGATGACTCAGAACTCTGTATCTGTGTATGTGCGTCTTATGTTTTAACCCCTAGGACAATATGGAACTCATGGGAGATGGATGGCATGAAACGGCGACCCCCACAGGAGGAATCAGCTTCATCCTCCCCAGAATTCTCCTGCTCTCCTTGCATCAGTTCCACTTCCAGTCTGGTGTTCCCGCCTATACCTTCTGCCTGGCCAATTAGCGTTTATTTAAAACATGATTGATAAAATACAAACAATTCTCCTGCACCAATAGAATCTCCCTCCTTGACTTAGGAAATTCACCAAGGCCAGGCATGTGTCAGAAGTGTCCCTGCGAGGAATCCCAGAAAATTTGTGAAGGTGCAGTCTTGGTTCTATTGGAGACTCCAAGATATTGTGCATCTTTCACAATTTGATATTCCTTTGTTGGAACTTCTCCCTTTTTTCTTGGATTATTTGTTCTTGTGATGTCCAGTTTCTTGAGTTCTTTGTCTATTTTGAAGTTTAGTCTTCTATAAGATGTATGGTTGGTGAATATCCTTTCCCATTCTATAGGCTGTTGCTTTGTCTCAATGACCATGTCCATTGCTTTACAGAAGCTTCTCAGTTTCAGGAGGTCCCATTTATTAATTGTTGTTCTCAGATTCAATATTACTGGAGTTATATTTATAAAGTCATCTACTGTTCCTATGCATTCAAGGATACTTCCCATTTTCTCTTCTATGAGGTTCAGCATAATTGCTTTTATGTTGAGGTCTTTGATCCATTTGGGCTTGTGCATGGGAATAGATATGGAGCTATTTGCATTCTTCTGTGTGTTGATATCCAGTTATATCAGCACAATTTGTTGAAGTTTTTCTTTTCTATTAGATAATTTTATCTTCTTTGTCAAAAATCAGCTGTTTATACTTGTGTGTTGATATCCTGATCTACAATTTGATTCCATTGTTCCTCCTATCTGTTTTTATGCCAACACTGGGCTGGTTATGTTATTGTAGCTCTACAGTAGAGTTTGATGCCAGTGATTGTGTTGCCTCCAGAGCTTTCTTTCTTTTACAGGATTGTCTTGGCTATACTATTTTAATTTTTGTAATGTTAATTAGTGTTCTTTCATGGTCTGTGAAGAATTGTGTTGTGATTTTGATGGGAATTGCATTGAATGTGTAAAATATTTTTAGTAAGATTGCCATTTTACTATGTTAATCTTATTTGTCTAAGAGCATGGGAGATCTTTCTATTTTCTAATTTTACTTCAATTTCTTCCCTAAAAGATGTAAAGTTCTTGTCATACAGGTCTTTTACTTGTTTGGTTAGGGTTACCCCAAGATATTTTATGTTATTTGTGGCTATTGTAAAGGGTAATGTTTCTCTGATTTCTTTTTCAATCCATTTATTATCTGTGTAATGGAGAGCTACTGATTTTTTTGAGTTAGTCTTGGGTATAAAGGAGGGCTACTGATTTTTTTTTTAGTTAATCTTGTATCTTGTTATTTTACTGAATGTTTTTGTCAAGTGTAGGAGTTCCCTAGTGATATTCTTTGGGACACTTATGTATATTATCAAATCATCGGCAAAGAGTGAAAGCTTGACTTCTTTTCCAGTTTGTAGCCCTTAATCTCTCTTTTGTTTTGTCTTATTACTCTAGCTAGAACTTCAAGTACTGTATTGACTAAATATGAAGAGATTCAACAGCTTTGTCTTGTTCATCATTTCCGTGAGATTGCTTTGAGTTTCTCTCAATTTAGTCTGATGTTTGCTTTTGGCTATCTGTATATTTCCTTTATTTCATTTAGGCACTCTCCTTCTATCCCTGTCTTTCCAATACCTTTATGATGAAGGAGTGTTGAATTTTGTCAGACTTTTTTAGCATTTAGTGAGATGATCCTGTTTTTTTTCTCTCTCACTTTGTTTACATTATGGATGACAATAAAGGATTTTTGTACATTGAACCATATCTACATCTTTGGAATGAAGTCTACTTCATTATGGTAGATGATTTTTCTGATGTGTTCTAATATTTGCTTTGCTAGTATTTTATTAAGTATTTTTTTCATCTATGTTCCTGAGGGAGATTAGTCTGTAATACTTTTTTTTAGTTGTGTCTTTGTGTGGTTTGGTATCAGGGTAACTGAAGTCTCTAAAAAATAGGTTGTCAAGGTTCCTTCTGTTTCTGTTGTTTAGAACAATTTGAGGAATACTGGTATTAGTTCTTCTTTGAAAATCTATTAGAATTCTTTGCTGAAACCATATGGTCCTGGAATTTTTTGGTTAGGAGACTTTTGAGGACAATTTCTGTTTCCTTAGCCATTATAGATTTATTTAATATGCTTATGTGGTCTGAGTTTAATTTTGGTATGTGATACTTATTTAGAAAATTGCCCATTTTCTTTAAGATTTCTAAATTTTTAGAGTATAGATTTCTGAAGTATGACCTGATTTTTCTCTGGATTTTCTCCGTGTCTAATGTTATGTCCCACTTTTATTTCTGATTTTGCTAATGTGGATATTCTCTTTCTGTTTTTTACTTAGTTTGGATAAAAGTTTGTTTATTTTGTTGATTTTCTTGAAGAACCAACTTTGTCTCATTGATTGTTACTGTTGCTTTCATTGTCTCTATGTTCTTGATGTCAGCTCTCAGTTTGATTATTTCATGTTGTCTATGTCACCCTTGGTGTGTTTGTTTCTTGTTTTCAGGTGATCAGTTAATTCACTAATCTGGGAATTTTCCAGATTCTTTTTGTAGACATTTAGTGCTACAAACCTTTTTCTTAGCACTGCTTTCACTATGTCTCAGAAGTTTGGGTATGTTTTGTGATCATTTTCAATGAATTTTAGGAAGTCTTTCTTTCTTTTTTTCTTTCTTTCTTGAACCAGTGGTGGTTCAATTGAACATTGTTTAGTTTCCATGAGTTTTTGGCTTTCTGCAATTAGTGTTGCTGGTGAATTCTCACTTTAAGCCATGATGGTCTGATAGGACACAGGGGATTTTCTACGTGTTGAGATTTGCTTTGCTAATGAGTATGTGGCCAATTTTGGAGAAGGATTCATGAGGTGCCGAGAAGACGGTATATTCTTTTGTGTTTGAGTGGAATGTTCTATAAATATCTGTTAAGCCCATTTGGGTTATAACATCTGTTAGATCCTTTATTTTTCTGTAAAGTTTCTATCTGGAAGACCTGTCCAATGGTGAGAGTGGTATTTTAAAGTCTCCCAATATTAGTATGTGGTGCTTGATATGTTATTTAAGTTTTAGTAATGTTTCTTTTATAAATGAGGATGCCCTTGTATTTGGAGCATCAATGTTCAGAATTGAGATTTCGTTTTGAAGGATTTTTTATGTAATGAATTTGAAATGACTTTCTTCATCTCTTTAGACTAATTTTAGTTTGAAGTCTATTTTGTTAGATATAAGGATAACTACACAGGCTTGTTTCAGAAATCTATTTGATAGGAAAATCTTTTCCTAATCTTTTACTTCGAGATAATGTATTTCTTTGTAGTTGAGGTGTGTTTCTATTATGCAGCAGGAGGATGGATATTGTTTTCATATCCTATATGTTATCCTCTGTCTTTTTATAAGAAGATTTAGTCAATTGATATTAAAGGATATTAATGATCAGTGATTGAGACTTCCTATTAATTTTCTTTTTGTTATTAGTGGTGGTATTGTGTATTTTCCTTCTTTGGAATTTGCTGATGTGGGATAATCTATTGCATCTGTTTTTGTGGATGTAGCTAACTTCTGTCGGTTGCAGTTTTCCTTTTATTATTTTTTGTAGGTCTGGATTTGAGGATAGGTATTGAGTAAATATGTTTTCTTTTAAATGAACTATCTTATTTTCTCTATTTATGGTGATTTAATGCTTTGCTGGGTGTAGTAGTCTGGGCTGGCATCCATGTGGTCTCTTAGTGTCTGCATAACTCCTGACCTGAACCTTATGCTTTTTTTTTCTGTTAAGAAGTCAGGTGTAATTCTGACTGGTCTGCCTTTATATGTTACTTGGTGTTTTTCCTTAAAGTTATTAACATTCTTTCTGCAGTCTATATGTTTAATGTTTGATTGTCTGTGGTAAAAGTATTATCTTTTTTGATCTCATCTATTTGGTCTACTGTAATCTTTTTGTATTTTCACAGGCATGTCCTGTTTTGGTTTGATGAAATTTTCTTCTATGATTTTGAGCTGGAATTTGTCTCCTTCTTCAATTCCTATTATTCTTATCTTTGGTCTTTTCATGGTGTTCCAGGTTTTCTGGATATTTTGTGTTAAGTGATATTTGGATTTAGCATTTTCTTTGACCAATGACTCTATTTCCTCCATTTTATCTTGGAGACTTAAGATTCTGTCCTGCATCTTTTGTATTGTGTTTGCATCTGTATGTTTGCCCAAATTTTTCATTTTCAGATTTCCCTAGGTTTCTGTTTTTTCTTCTTTCTTTTTTGTACCTTTTTCAGTTTTCAAGTCATAAATCTTTTTTTTTCAATTGTTTGATTGTTTTTTCTTGATTTACTTTAAGGGATTTATTAATTCCTTCCATTTTTTGTTTACCTTTCCCTTTTTTTCTTTTTTTTAACAATTGCTTATTATACAAATCCAACAAAGGTAAAACTGTGTCGGGGGGAAGTCTAGGAAAGACCACCATACAACCATGGTACTTACAGATGCAGAACTGACAACTAGAAAATAACCTGGTCACCTCAAAGGAAAGGAAGGCTATGGGCACATTTATTCTACTTGATTCATGCTATAAATTAGATCTACAGAGATAGAATACAAGAGCTCATGCTTGTAAAGTGTAAAGACTAAAACCTGAATTGTAAAGTTTTTAGAAAAAGGTAAACTCTGCAATTGAAACTTGGAAAAGTGTTTTACCTGGACTATACACTTATCCACAACATGCTTGTGTAACTTCTAGACATACAAAGTAGGCTCTCAACATCCAGTTAAACATGCTTTTAAGTGGAATGTTGTAGCCCCCTGTCACACCTGGGCACATCTGTAGATGGGCTTTTTGTATTGATGAAATACAAGTTAAGTTCTCCCTACCTGAAGGAAAGTTGGCAATCTAAACAATAAAAATACTGGTATGCATTCAAATCTGACATAAATAATTTTAAACAATTTATACAAAAATAGTTCTGCATAATGTAAGATGTAACAAAACCAACTAAACAAAATGTGTCAAGATGGCTGTGGATGGTGTGTGTGGTCCACTTTATATTGACAACATAAGCCTTGGCATTTCAAGGAACAGGGTGACCCAAACACAGCTACCAACAAAAGCACTAAGCTCAGGCTTCTAAAAATTTCTCCAAATTTCATCTTCCTTTCCAAATGGAATGTCTTCTAAAGGCCGCTTTAGAAATGGTCCAGAAAGCAGTGCTGTCACAGTGCCAAAAGAGCAGAGGAAAACATCTGCCTCATTCATCCCCAAATGGTTAGTTGAACAGCATCTCCCTTGGAAAGACTTGTGAAACAGAACAGTGTCCTGTGGTCTTTTGTTCCGAATTCCAAAGGGAATATGAGCCCATTTGTGTTTGTAGTATTTTTCCCTCCCTGACTGTTTTTCCCCAACCCTCCATATTTACATGCTTGTCCTGGAACTAAGATTTTGAAGAAGTTTCTCTTCCACTTTCCCAAATTGAACACTCACAGCTATGAACTGCTCACAGCCTTCCTTGGTGACTTGCTTGCAGTACCTCAGGTCAATATGACAAATATTTCCACAGCGTTTGAAGAAGGACAGGCACTGGTCAGTGACCTTATTGCAGTATGATAGGTTGATCTTTGTCAGAGAGTCTCGGGTGGTAGTGCCAACTGCAGTGAGCAGGTTGATGGAATGGTTACAGTAACCGAGGTGGAGCATCTTCACCGTTTTCTTCTCTTCTGGGCCTTTAGTCCCTTCAGTGCTGGGCCCAGTGGTGGGTGAGCTGGAACGTGACTGGACACTCTCCCCGGTTTTAGGAGCTGCCTCAGGCAGATCATCCTCTGGTTCCTGCTTGAAGCGCCGAAGGGGTTTGTTGGCCAGTGCCAACCGATTGTTGGCATTCTTCCAATGCCAACAGGCATTTTTCCTGAAAAACTTATATTCTTTGCCAGGTTTCAGCTGCTGCTGGAAGTAAGTGAGACTGGATCTCCACAAAGGGCTGATACTGCTGCCTAGAGGGGGCCTCGGCGAGAGGTGAGCATCTAGGCTCGCTTGCGTCCACTCAGCTCTTGGGGCTTCTCATATTTCCACTTCCTCCTTAGGTGCACATCCTCAGACTTTCAGTGTAGGATGCCATTTGTAGGCACCTTCTTAGGATGATCATCTGACCTGCCTCGGGGAGCCTTTTCACACTCACTCCTCCGCTTAGCAGACCCCTGCCATTCCATGCTGTCCTGATTCATCTTCTGCTCATTGAGCAAGGAGGCAGGCAGGTTGAAGGCATATGTAAAGCCAGGGTCACACTTTTGTTTCCCTGTCTTGCCAGAATGATTACACTTCGGACACTCCCAGCAGTTGGGAATCCTTAAGTCATTCAGGGTGGATGATCTCGTTGCAGATAGAGCACTCCATAAGCATGAGGTTAAACTTATCTTCTTCCTCCTCCATTGTGTCTCCTTCCCTGCCTTGCCACACACAAGGCACAGGGTGGTGTCGGGCGGCACTGGCACAATACACTGCTGCCTAATGAAGCTCTGCTTCATGTGCCTGGGGCCTCCAAACTTCTTCAAGTCCCTGCAAAAGTGACACTCTCCACACTCCATCCGCAGGCAGGCCTCGCACTTGTGGCATTGTCCGGTGCCTGCCAGCTCCTCCTGTTGTTCGGTTGGCAGCTGACGCTGGGCCCAACTTGCCCTTAGTTTGACCCACCACCCTGTTCTGATTGGGCTCAGTTGGTCATCCTCAGCGCTCATAGACAAGGCCATGGCTCATGATGGGTCCACACATTGCTTTTATTTAGTTTTATCATGGAATGTTTTTCTTTCTCCATCTGTTGTGACTTGTGGGAATTGCTACCCCGAGTTATATTTCCCTGCCCCCATTTAAGGTGCTTATCTGCAAAGAACCTTAACTTCCCTCTGCTCCTGGAGTTGGATGAGGAAGTTTGAGTGCACGTGATTATTCCTTGATCCCTGCTGGGGTCAGGTGACAGTCCCTACTGGGGACAGGTGAAGGTGGAGTGCATGTGATCAGTCCTTGACCCCTACTGGGGTTAGGTGAGAGTTCCTCCTTGGGTCAGGTGACAGTCCCTTTGCAGCCCCCTCCCCATTTGGTGCCATGGTATAAAAGCTAGCCCCAGCGGAACAATAAATGAGCTGCTGTTTCACCTCAACCTTGTGCTCTGTGGATTTCATTCAACCTGGACACCCTCCGCCGAGACTCGTGGTTCCAGACCGTGCTGGCGCGGTAATTGGAGGTTCCCACCGAGATCGGAAAGGTGAGGAAAGTGGACCGGGTCATCCTGTAGCCGGCCAGGATGCATTGGGGATTAAGATATAACTAAGAAATAAGAGATACTTGAGATAACTAAGAGATAATTAAGAGATAAGAGATAATTAAGAAATGGGGAATACCCCGGGTAAATCAGAGTTAAAGAGGTTGTTGAAAGAAACAGCTGTAAAAACTAAGACTTTGGATGATTTTCTTAAAACTATAGAAACGTGGAGTCCCTGGTTCATCACCAGTGGAGCCCTCAATATTTCTGAGTGGGAACAGGTTCGCGGGGATCTTCAAAAAACTTTGAGAAAGAAGGGGCCTGAAGTCCTGCCAATTGCCATGTTCTCCCTTTGGATACTGATCAGGGATGCTTTGCTTACAGAGAAAATTTAGGTTAAGCAGGCTTTGAAAGCAACTAAGCTAGCTCAACCCGGTAAGGTAGAGGAGCGAAAGATTAAAAAGAAAAAGCCTCCAGACAGGGAGGGGCAAATGAGTCATGGGATAGTTTCTTCTCAGAATTTAGGGGCTCATCCCAAACTCACAATTTTCACCTACTGGTGTTTTTTGGCAAGGGGGACCCATTTATTGGTTACATTTACCCGCTTCCCCTAAGAAGGTAGTGATCCCATATTATGAAATGGTGCTACAGCTTTTATGGAAGGCGTATGATTTTAGTTTACAAGTTTTTGGCAGGATCCCAAATAAATTTCTAATCCCTTATCAAAAAGAGGAAATAACAAGGCTACAGAGGGTTCAAGATGGATGGACCTTGTTCATCGCGACCACTGGGGCCAATTTTTGATAACCATTATCCTGATTCTCGTTTAATTTCATTTTTTAAGAATCATCCTGTTATCTTTCCAAAAATTATTAAAACTTCCCCCCTTAAGGGAGTGCGTTCAGTGTTTACTGATGGTTCTTCCAAGGGCTATGCAGTGGTGGTCTCTGGTTCAATTAAAGAAAAGCAGCCCCTAGGTCCAATTTCTGCCCAAGCTGCAGAACTCACAGCCTGCCTTATGGCCTTTTCTCTTTTCAAGGATCAACACTTCAATTTGTATACTGATAGTATATATGTGGCAGGGATTGTTGGGCCATTGGAAACCTCGCCATATATATTACCTACCTCTCAGGTTTTCCACCTTTTGGTTCAGCTACAAAGTCTTATATGCCAAAGAGTGTTTCCTGCCTTTGTTGGCCATATTCGGGCCCATACTGATCTGCCAGGGCCCTTGGCAGAGGGAAATAAGCTTGCAGATTCCCTCACCCGCCCGATGGCATTGTTCCTTTCTGAGGAACAACGAGCCCATCATCTTCATGAAAAGTATCATTTAAATGCCTCTTCTCTAAAGTTTCACTCTGGTTGTACTCTAGCCACAGCTACTCAAATCACATCCCAATGTCCAGCTTGTGCTCCATTCCATAATGCCCCCAATGAAGGTGTTAATCCTCGAGGGCTCCGTCCTAACCACCTTTGGCAGATGGATGTTACCCATTTGTCTCAAGCTGGAAGACTTAAATTTTTACATGTCTCTGTAGACACTTATTCCAAGGTAATTTATGCCTCCCTCCATTCAGGAGAAAAGATTAAGGATGTTATTGCTCATTGTCTACAGGCTTTTGCCTATATGAGCATTCCAGATTTTCTCAAAACAGACAATGGACCAGCTTATACCAGCCAAAGGTTTGTAAAATTTTGCCAAGAACATCAAATTACACATACCTTTGGAATTCCACATAATCCCACAGGACAGGCCATAGTGGAGTGCACGCATGCTACCCTTAAACAATTTTTTTTGTAAAATAAAGAAGGGGGAGTATATCACCTCCCCAAATGCCTAGTTATCTACAATTTTATACATTTTAAATTTTTTAGCAGTAGATAAACAAGGTCTATCAGCAATGGAGAGACATTGGCAGAAACCTTCCCAATCTCTGGGTTGGGTTAGAGGGAAGGATAGTATCACGGTACAGTGGCAGTCATCCACACCCATGTTGGCTAGGGTGAGGGGGGCCATTTGCGTTTTCCCTCCAGGAACCAAAAACCCATCTGGGTGCCAGAGCAGAATGTTCGGCCAGTGGAGCCAGGTCCTACTGGTCCTGACAATATGGATTCAAGTGAAGAACATTGAGGGAGCCCTGAGATGGGCACTGGTGAAGAATCCACCCATACTGATGCCAGTAAGTAAAGTAAGCTCTGTTTTTCCATCCTTTTATTCCACCAATTATACTTTGGGGGTTCCTGCAGCAAATATAGCATTAGAAAGATCTTCATTGGGTAATTTAACATTTGATATATCTCATGCCCTTTGCTTCTGGAAGATTAGCAATATTTCAGAGATGCCTAGTATCTCTCTTTCTGGACCATGTGTGGTCCTTAGTAATTATTCTCTGGGAGACTTTTCTTCTGATTCTTCTGGGCATCCTTGTTTTGGATTGAGAAATATCTTTTACCCAATAAATTTTAAAAGAAATGTTTCTGGACTTCCAACTCCTCCGAGACCAGCTCCCTTATGTTGGAAGATGCCACAATCCTTCAGATTGTACTTACCATTATCTTGGGGAAATTGTGCTCCCAAGGAACCATGGAAATTGAAGGGAGATCAATATTTATGGTGGTTTGTTCACCGACCTACCTCTAAAAACTCCTTGAGAGGGGCCTTTGATTATTCCTATAGAAATCCAAATATGCCAGGAGTTTCACCTACGTTCACGGGCATGTTTCTCTGTGGCCCTCGTGCATGCACAGATATTAGGCCTTTAACCCTTCAAAGGGGCTTGGCTTTCAATGCTGCAGTCAGATGGAACACATCAGACATCTTTGAAACATCCCTCCCAATTAACTATGCAGTGGGAATGAATTTCTCTATTGTCAGTCTGGCTTGTGTTCTGCCTCCCTTTATGTTTGTCTCCTTTAATGGGTCCGTCGGGGAGGATGGTGTCCTTGATTATTCTTCCAGCTCCTGCTTTTTGAGCAACTGCTGGTCCCCGATGGATGAGTCCATGCTGATGGTGAGAATTTCTCTTGTTCCTCTGGTGGTAGAAGACCCACATGATGGACGAGAGCTTATCTTGTATCGAGAGAGAAGAGACTTTGGAATCACCGCCACAGTCATCGCAGCCATTGCCATATCAGCCACAGCTGCCACCGTTGCTGGAATCACCGTGTCCCAGAATGCAGCGACTGCAGAGACTGTTAACACTCTTGCTGCCCGTGTTACCCAGGCCTTAGAGACTCAAAATACCATGGACTCACATATTCAATTAGGGATGCTAAATTTAAATCAGCAAACAGCCTTATTGCAGGAACAGATTAATGTGTTGTGGATGGTACAACAAGCTTCTTGCTCTCATTTCTATCATTCTGCCTGTGTGATCCTTTTGGAAGTGAAAAATATGTCCTTTGAGGTGCAACGCCTTAATGCTTACCTTAGAGGGCCTTGGAATGATTCCTTTGTAAACTTTACCCACTCTTTGGTACATCAGATTATTGCAATTAATGAAACCCGTGTTAAACCTATATCTGCTGAGGGATGGTGGAATGCCATGGCCCAGATTGGTAGTTGGGCACAGCGATGGGGAGGTGCCTTGTCCCTGGGGATCTTGGGGCTAGTAGGGGTAGCAGTAGGTCTGCTCCTCTTAAAACGACTTCTAAACACCTTCACCAAGACTGAGCTTGTCCACCGTCAGGTGTTACGCAGTCTGGCCCATGACTCTCCCGGAAGTCATGAGGTATGGCTGCAGATGCTGAAAAAATGAGGGTCTCCAAAAACGGGCAACCTGGGGGGTGACCCTCCCGCCTAAGACAGGGTATCGGGGGCCCAGTGACGGGTAAGGGAAGGTTCTTCCCTTGCAGGACTCAAGACAGGACCCCTCATTATAAAATAAAGTTGGGGGAATTGTGGGAATTGCTACCCCGAGTTATATTTCCCTGCCCCCATTTAAGGTGCTTATCTGCAAAGAACCTTAACTTCCCTCTGCTCCTGGAGTTGGATGAGGAAGTTTGAGTGCACGTGATTAGTCCTTGATCCCTGCTGGGGTCAGGTGACAGTCCCTACTGGGGACAGGTGAGGGTGGAGTGCATGTGATCAGTCCTTGACCCCTACTGGGGTTAGGTGAGAGTTCCTCCTTGGGTCAGGTGACAGTCCCTTTGCAGCCCCCTCCCCATTTGGTGCCATGGTATAAAAGCTAGCCCCAGTGGAACAATAAATGAACTGCTGTTTCACCTCAACCTTGTGCTCTGTGGATTTCATTCAACCTGGACACCCTCCGCCGAGACTCGTGGTTCCAGACCGTGCTGACGCGGTAGTGACTGAAAGTTTTTCTTTTTTTTTTCTTTTATTTT